>NC_081555.1:117136080-117474713 GCF_963082655.1 Stomoxys calcitrans
TGTTAGTAGCCCGGTGGAGGCAATCGAGATGGGCTACGATAAATGGGCTGTAGACTACTCCAGGAAGACAGAACTGGTGCTCTTCATTCGAAGATATAAGATATTGGATTTCAGACAACTGTCTTTCCGGGACCACTCTGCAGTTGTCAAAGGATGTGAAATAGCATTGTCCTCGATTTTAAACTGTCCTGGAAAAGGAAGTCGTAAGAAAGGTGCCGAAAAGCGATGTGCGCCTTCTACACTTTCAGAAAGACGTTCGATAAGAAGTTCGGAGCCAGCCCGAAGAAGATATATCGGCCATTGTGAGATCAATGCCGACATATGGAACACTGGCATAGTGGATGACTGTCTTTGGTCGGAAGCACTGGTATGGTGAAAGGCTGTGGAGAGGAGTACACGAACCAGTGAGCTTCAAAAGGTGCAGCACTTAACTGTGTTGGGATCATTGTGGCGTAAAGATCCACACAGTAGGTGGGCTTGAATATATAACCTGTTGAGGTCTATACTCAGGGTTGCGCCTCCTAGGTAACGCTTAGGCTAAAGGAACTTGGCATGCTGAGATTTGGCGAATACGGCCACTGTTCCATACTGGATGTCATGGATGCAGGGGGTAGGCTCAGGAGTGTCTCGGACTACTTGTCGCCAAGACCTATTTGGTAGAGTTTCTTCCGGATTAGCTTTCCTGAAAGGGAGGAGTGAGATGAGGATGCTGTTGAATGAGTCCTCGGTCTTCACTGATGGTTTCAGAATGGATTGGGGGGTTTACGCAGAGTCAATCGACGTCGATATGTCTCGGACTACTTGTCGCCAAGGCCTATTTGGTAGAGTTTCTTCCGGATTAGCTTTCCTGAAAGGGAGGAGTGAAAGGCGGATGCTGTTCAATGAGACCTCGGTCTTCACTGATGGTTTCAGAATGGAGTAAGGGACAGGACTGGGGGGTTTACGCAGAGACAATCGACGTCGATATGTCAGTTAGACTGCCGAACGAGTGTACCGTCTTGCAGGCAGAGATGTGTGCCATTACATAGCCAGCAAGAGAGATTCGGGGGATTGATTTACCACCTTCGAAACGCAGGACATATGTTGACAGTATGATGACATTCAAGACCTTAAAATCGAGGTTGAATTGCGTCGCCGAGTATTTGGGCTCCTTGAACGGACTTTTGGCTAATGACGTTGAGTTGGTCTGAATTCCTGGACACGTCGGTGTTCAGGGAAATGAAAGGCAGACCTTTAGCACGTCTTGAACACGTGCCTTTTGTCGAGCTACTGAACATAGTAAAGAAAATGGACAGTGTGAAGCAGTGGCAAGCTGGGAGTCTGTGGATGGATGTCGAATAACAAGAACACTTTAGCCAAAAGAGGACGAGGGATTTGCTGACCTTTTATATGGGCTCACTGAGGACGATTACAGGAGTCAACACTGCGCCATGGGCCATAAAGCCGCGCCCATGGGAGTCATGCACAACAACTGCGGCGGACCCTGTCTTGATAAGGATAAGGAGGAGTAGACGATTAAAGATTTGCTCTGCTCAAGTCCGGGTTTAAAAAGGCACAGGCTTTCCTTGCAAATATGTCTCTGATGGGTCTCCTTAGATACGTGGATCACACAGGTTTGTTTCGAAGAAAGATGCAATGAAATCTTCAACAACTTGGCATGCATGCGCAGACGCAGTGTACCAATACTGGGGACGATTGAATACTTGAGTCAGTGTGAGCATTTTTGCTATTGTTCATGTCGCGTCAGTCCTGCTTCGGGTCGGAGCAGGGGTAGGGTATTACATAATCACAGTTTTCACCTAGCCTTCCCTTTTACTTTTCTTAATAGGTTGCCACAATGGTTACCACAATAGTCTGCGAATGAATCTACCATTCAACCTAAACCTAAACCTTCAAGTTTTACAAGTTCTTAAGTTATACAATTTCCAGGGATATCTCGGGGCCCAGCATTTAAAACTGATAAATATTGAACTTTTCAACCTTTTCTTTGCGAAATTTGCCATCATAGAGGTTGGTTTTTAAATGAATTACCTTAAGTAAAGGGGGGATGCCACAGTAACGCAGAGGTTAGCACATCCGCCCATGACCATAAACGCCTGGATTCCGTTACTGGTAAGGACATCAGAAGAAAAATTTTCAGCGGAGGTTTTCCCCTCCTAATGCTGGCAACATTTGTGGGGTACTATGCCATGTGAAAACTTCACTTCACATCCGGGCACGCCGTTTCGGACTCAGAGGCCCCTTATCATTGAGCTTAAACTTGAATCGGACTGCACATATATTGTATAAATTTTCACCCCTGGTTCTGAGTGGAATGTTCATAGGCACAATTTCCAATTTGCCTTAAAATTATAACCAAATCTACCATAATTCTCAAAATGATATCATTTCCGATAGATTCGATCTAATTCAATATTAAATTATTTTAAGTTAATCTAATGTTCGTTCCACGTTTTTTCTTTTTTGGCCATTATCAATTTAGATTTTTTGTATCACATTAAAAAGATCTTCACGCACACCTTTAATGCCTTAACCAGAGATACTTTGAAGCAGCGTTGATTTTCTTTAATGTTGATACAATTGCACTTTTCTGTTTATATTTTATTTACAAAATAATTTCATGTGGTGTGAAGAGATTTTATTGCAATTGCTCCTGTTGATTCCCCATCCGTTTTGTGTTTACTTCAAAGTATTTGAACGAGATCAAAAGATTGGTTTTTTGTTATTCTTAGGCACGAAAAAAATACTATAATTATCTATCGAAAGTTAATGAAAAAATGTTTGATTGATTATCTGAGGGTCTTACTTTTGTATAGAAACTCACAAACATTACTTGTGCTTAAAAAATTATTATAAATGCGCCATAATTGTTTTTATAAAGAACAAAAATTTTTTTAAGGTCTCTATTTATCTGATTAGTATCTTACTTTGTAATTTGCTGGAAAAGAAGAAATAACTCTAATTCTTCAATAACGGAAGTCATTTTACTTCTCTGAATTCCAGACTGTATATTAGGGTGATCAATAAACCCACTTTTTGTGCTTTCAATAATGTTATACCGACGTCACTCATGAAGGAGTTGGAATTTCTAGGCATCAACTCTGCCGTAAGAAAGTTTATTAATAACTTCCTTACTAAAAAATGCATTACGGCAGGCTTGGGATCTGTGGATCTAAAAAGATATGTCAGCAGAGGAACTCCTCAAGGATGTGTACTGTCTCCTCTAAAAATATTGCAAATTTTGCCCATGAATTTTCGACTAAGGAACAGGGGCAAACTTCTCACATATCAATGAGTGTAGTCCGTCTCAAGATTAAGCTCAATGATAAGGTGCCTCCTTTTTATAGCCGAGTCCGAATGGCGTGTCGCAGTGCGACACCTCTTTGGAGAGAAGTTTTACGTGGTATAGTACCTCACAAACGTTGCCAGCATTAGGAGTGAAAAACCAGCGCTGAAATTTTTTCCTGGTGGTCTCGGCAGGATTCGAACCCAGGCGTTCAGCATCATAGGCGGACACGCTAACCGTATGCTGATGACGTGGCAATTGCGGTTAGGGGAAAGTTTCCCAGCACTCTGAAAGATATGCTTCAGAAAGCTCTACGTGCAATAGCGATGTGGCTATCCTAAGTGGCTTAGGTATAATTCTGGGTAGGACAAGAGTAGTTCTTTTCAGCACGAGATACAAGTTGCCTTTTTCTATAGAAAGTTTTGTCAAATTTTTTTTTTCTATAGAAAATTTTGTAAATTTTTTATTTCTATAGAAAATTTTGTCAAATTTTTTTTTCTATAGAAAGTTTTGTCAAAATTTTATTTCTATAGAAAATTTTGTCAATTTTTTTTTTTATAGAAAATTTTGTCAAAATTTTATTTCTATAGAAAATTTTGTCAAAATTTTATTTCTATAGAAAATTTTGTCAAAATTTTATTTCTATAGAAAATTTTGTCAAAATTTTGTTTTTATAGAAAATTTTGTCAAAATTTTATTTTTATAGAAAATTTTGTCAAAATTTTATTTTTATAGAAAATTTTGTCAAAATTTTATTTTTATAGAAAATTTTGTCAAAATTTTATTTTTATAGAAAATTTTGTCAAAATTTTATTTTTATAGAAAATTTTGTCAAAATTTTATTTCTATAGAAAATTTTGTCAAAATTTTATTTCTATAGAAAATTTTGTCAAAATTTTATTTCTATAGAAAATTTTGTCAAAATTTTATTTTTATAGAAAATTTTGTCAAAATTTTATTTTTATAGAAAATTTTGTCAAAATTTTATTTTTATAGAAAATTTTGTCAAAATTTTATTTTTATAGAAAATTTTGTCAAAATTTTATTTTTATAGAAAATTTTGTCAATTTTTTATAGAAAATTTTGTCAATTTTTTATAGAAAATTTTGTCAATTTTTTATAGAAAATTTTGTCAAAATTTTATTTTTATAGAAAATTTTGTCAAAATTTAATTTTTATAGAAAATTGTGTCGAAATTTTATTTTTATAGAAAATTTTGTCGAAATTTTATTTTTATAGAAAATTTTGTCAAAATTTTTTTTTTATAGAAAATTTTGTCAAAATTTTATTTTTGTAGAAAATTTTGTCAGTGGCACCTGTCACCTTGGGAGGAAAGAATGAACCATTTACAGAAAGCGCAAAAAAACCCGGGTGTTTTGTTGAACAGGAAATTGAACTTTGAATCCAACATTTTGGAAAGGGCAATAAAGGCAACTCTTGGCATTTGGCAAAAATTGGGGGTTTAGACAGCGTGTCATGCATTGTGTATATACTGTAGTTCTCAGGCCTATAATGCCATATGGTGTGGTGGTCTGGTGGACGGCGCTTAGAAAGTCCACCTACAGCTCAATACTTAACCAGATCCAAGGTATGGCTTGTTTGTGCATCATAGTCGCACTAAGGACGACACCATGTGATGCACTGAATTAGATGATACATCTTATGCCTCTGGACATTGTGCATAGACAAATTGCTGTGAGCTTTCTCTGAGGCGGCTACGGACACTGTGTTATCCTTGATACGATATCCCATGTTCCAGGCAGTGTGGATTATATCCTAACTGAGCCGCTTTTTGATAAAAGTTCTATACCATAATTCCTGATAGAACCGATTGAAAGTACGACATCCCCGGTAACAGAAGTTGAGTAGACATCCATACGGATGGTTCCAAACTAGACGACCAAGTGGGCTTTGAGAGGTACTCTAAAGATCTAGAACTTTTCATATCGAATAGGTTACCCGACCATTGTAGTGGGTATCATGCACAGATCCTTGCAATTGAGGTAGTGGTGGAATGGCTGCGATATAATGTCATTACGATGATTAAATTAAATCCCTGGAGAACGTATTTCTAAACACAAACCGACCTCGACTAACGCAGATCTCTCAACGAGATGGCTGAACAGTTCAAAATTCACCTGTTCTGGCTGACGGGCCACAGAGATATCCCAGGGAATTGTAAGGCGGAGAAGTTTGCAATTCCAGGGAAACTGGAATCTGTGGGTATGCCTCTAACGCCATGTAAGCTAAGTTTTCAGTACCAGGCCCGAAGGACTACGAATGATAGATGGTCACAAAGAGGGGGTTGTGAGCACTCCAAAACTATGTGGCCTAATCTAGATTTGAAGAGGTCGGTCTACCGCTTTGCTGTCGTTGGGTAGAACAGACTTTTTTGAGTCATAGTGTCCATCATGACAGGTCACTGTCTAATCGGGAAACAAAATTCAGCAACGACTTTTGCAGAAGCTGTGTGGACATCGAAGAAGAAGAGACTATAGAATGCCTTCTGTGTGTGTGACCTGCACTAGCAGTCATAATGAGTTCCACCTTAGGTTCTCGTTTATTTGAGAACCTGTCTGATTTAGCGGATGTGAACATTAGCAAGGGCTTTTATAGCCATCTTGATGGTTCAAAATAACTAAATTTTGTTCTCCGGGGTTTTACAGAAGAAATGTTAATAGTCTATTTTAAAGTATATAGCAAATAATATTCATTAGAATTTCTAAAATATTATGAATTTTACTGCAAAAGTTTAAAATTCTCAAAAGTGGGATATTTTTTTATTATACCCTCCATCATAGGATGGGGTATACAATTTCGTCATTCTGTTTGTAACACCTCAAAATTTGTGTCTAAGACCCCATAAAGTATATATATTCTTGATCGTCAAGCCATCTTAAGTCGATCTAGCCATGTCCGTCCGTCCGTCCGTCCGTCTGTCTGTCAAAAGCACGCTAACTTTCGAAGGAGTAAAGCTAGCTGCTTGAAAATATACTTTCTATTAGTGTAGGTCGGTTGGTATTGTAAATGGGCCAAATCGGTCCATGTTTTGATATAGCTGCCATATAAACCGATCTTGGGTCTTGACTTCTTGAGCCTCTAGAAGGCCCAATTCTCATCCGATTTGGCTGAAATTTTGCACGTAGTGTTTTGGTAGCACTTCCAACAACTACGTTAAGTATGGTTTAAATCGGTCCATGTTTTGATATAGCTGCCATATAAACCGATCTTGGGTCTTGACTTCTTGAGCCTCTAGAAGACGCAATTCTCTCCCGATTTTATTGAAATTTCGCACGTAGTGTTTTGATAGCACCTCCAACAACTACGGTAAGTATGGTTTAAATCGGTCCATGTTTTGATATAGCTGCCATATAATCAGATCTTTGGTCTTGACTTCTTGGGCCTCTAGAGGGCGCATTTCTCGTCCGATTTCATTGAAATTTTGCACGTAGTGTTTTGGTAGCACTTCCAACAACTACGCTAAGTATGGTTTAAATCGGTCCATGTTTTGATATAGCTGCCATATAAACCGATCTTGGGTCTTGACTTCTTGAGACACTAGAGGGCGCAATTTTCATCCGATTTGGCTGAAATTTTGCATGAGGTGTTTTGTTATGACTTCCAATAATTGTGCTAAGTATGGTTTAAATCGGTCCATGTTTTGATATAGCTGCCATATAAACCGATCTGGGATCTTGACTTCTTAGGCCACTATAGGGCGCAATACTTATTCGAATTGGCTTAAATTTTGTACAACGGCTTCTTCCATGACCTTCAAAATACGTGTCCCATATGGATCTATAGCCTGATACAGCTCCCATGTAAACCGATCTCCCGATAATGCGAAGGCTAAGACGCAATTCTTATCCAAATGAACTGAAATGTTACACAATGACTACTACTATCGGCTTTTAGACCACCGATACGAGAGGTGTTTTGTTATGACTTCCAATAACTGTGCTAAGTATGGCGTAAATCGGTATATAACTTGATATAGCAGCCATATAAACCGATCTGGGTCTTGACTTCTTGAACCTCTAGAGGGCGCAATTCTCATCCGATCTGGCAAAAATTTTGTACAACGGCTTATCTCATAACTTTCAATATATGTGTCTAATATGGTCTGAATCGATCAATAGCCTGATACAGCTCCCATATAAACCTATCTCCCGATTTTGCTTCTTGAGCCCCTACAAGGCGCAATTCTTATCCGAATGAACTGGAATATTACACAATGACTTCTACAACGTTCAGTATTCATTTATGGTCCGAATTTGACTATAACGTGATATAGCATCAATAGCATAACAGTTCTTACTCAATATTCTATGTTTGTCTAAAAAGAGATACCGCGCATAGAACTCGACAAATGCTATCAATGGTGGAGGGTATATAAGATTTGGCCCGACCGAACTTAGCACGCTCCTCCTTTTTTTTTTAATTTGATCAATATGTGATTGTTGGTGTTAACGATTGGCAATATGTGATATATCGGAGTTTTATTTTCTAAATATAATGTGGTTGCAAATGGAAAGGAAAAATTGGCCTAATATTCTACTAAGGAACTCAAACCTCTAAGGGCAGACCTCTCACATATCAATGAATGCAATCCAATTCAAATTTTAGTTCAATGATAAGGAGCCTCCGTTTTATAGCCGAGTCCGAACGGCGAGCCGTATTGCCACGTCTCTTTGGAGAGAACTTTCTGCATAGCATAGTACCTTACAAAAATTGCCAACATTAGGAGGAGAAAGCCACCACTGAACATTTGTTTTCTAATGTTTCCGTCAGTATTTGAACCCAAGCGTTCAGCGTCATAGACGGACATGCTAATCCGTGCGCTACTGTGGCATCCAACAGAATGTAAAATTTTAAACTTTTATTGGCCTAAGACCCTAAATCGGCGGATCGGGCTATATGGGGACTATAACAAGACATAGTCCGATATAGTCCCATCTTCGAACTTAACCTGCTTATGGACAAAAAACGAATCTGTGCAAAGTTTCAGCCCAATATCTCTATTTTTGAAGACTGTAGCGTGATTTCAATAGACAGACGGACGGACATGGCTAGATCGTCTCAGATTTTTACGCTGATCAAGAATATATTGGGTTGCCCAAAAAATTTTTTCAACGGCTTGTGACTCTGTAATTGCATTCTTTCTTCTGTCAGTTATCAGCTGTTACTTTTAGCTTGCTTTAGAAAAAAAGTGCGCGAAATTTTGTTTACATTTGTTTGTTTGGCGTCAATTTTAATATGGGTATATATATGTATTGAAAGAAATTCATTTAACAAACCGATTCAACGCTTGTGGTATCCACCTTAAACGCAATGAGGATATGCTGTCTGTTTGGTGGGATTGGAAGGGTGTGGTATATTTTGAGCTGCTTCCAAGGAACCAAACGATTAATTCGGATGTTTACTGTCAACAATTGGACAAATTGAATACAGCCATCAAGGAGAAGCGACCAGAATTGGTCAATCGTGAAGGTGTCATATTCCACCAGGACAACGCTAGACCGCACACATCTTTGGTCACTCGCCAAAAACTGAGTGAGCTTGGCTGGGAACTTTTGATGCATCCACCATATAGCCCTGACCTTGCACCATCAGACTACCATTTATTTCGATCTTTGCAGAACTCCTTAAATGGTAAAACTTTCGGCAATGATGAGGCTATAAACTCGTACTTGGTTCAGTTTTTTGCAGATAAAGGCTAGAAGTTCTATGAGCGTGGAATACTAAATTTGCCAGGAAGATGGCAAAAGGTTATCGAACAAAATGGCAATTATATATTTGATTAAAGTTCATTCTAAGTTTTATTAAAAATGCATTTACTTTCTTTTAAAAAAATCCGCAATTACTTTTTGGGCAAACCAATATATACTTTATAGGGTCGGAAATGGATATTTCGATGTGTTGCAAACGGAATAACAAGATGAATATACCCCCATTCTTCGGTGGTGGGTATAAAAAGAAAAAAGCAAAAAAAAAATCTTAAGAAAAAAATGTCTAGAAATGATGACCAAAAATAATATGGTAAAAAGGTCTGTTTCAATTTATGGACAGTTCGAATTTCGGAAAAGTCACCGAACTAACAAAGTATAAGTACATTTCATTTCATAAAAACTCACCAGAACCTCCATCAATGTACTCCCCAAATGCATCCATGATGATGCTTCTTGATTTAGTTTTGTTTATATACAGCAAAAAATTAGAATGCGCACTAAATAAATTTAGAATTTATTTAAAAACACTGATTTAGGTCCCATAAGGGAATAATACAATAATTTGTATAACTTGAAATAGATTTTCTTTAACACTTTGGGAATATTTTAATACATGAGTCACTTGAGAAAAAACAAAAACTTGTATAAATCTTTCTATTTCTTTTAATCTATGCATACAACATTTTTAGATTTTTTCAATAAAACTAAGCACACGCCCACATTTTCGCATGGAAATATGAGAAAAAAACACACACAAAACACATTCGAAAGGCCAGCCACAAGAGCAAGGTGCAATATGTGATTTTGTTTTTTTTTTTTTTTGTTATATGTGAGGATGTTTGGAGAAGATTCACTAATGAATTCGATTTGTTGTTGATATGTTTGATTAGATTTCTTTTTGTTTAATTTTTGTTTTCCTTAAACGACGAAATGAGATAAACAAATTGAATAAAATACATTAATTGTTGGCAAACAATAACAACACACAAATGGGGCCAATACAGTGCAACGACGGTCTAGAAATGTTTATAAACAAAGTCTAGTCTGGATGGCCAGAAAACCCCAAGCAGAATGTAAACAATGACTATGAAGAGAATGTATAGTTTCCCTTTAATTTTTTCCAAAAACAAATCTTTTCAACACTGCAATCTATTTTTAATTTCTTTCTATTTTTTGGTTTATTTGTACACTGCCACAAGTAGATTTATTACAATTTTCTTTTTAATTATGCTAAATGGCACTATTTTCACATTTAGGGGATACACACAATGATGCTCATAATCGCGTGAATTTTATTTATTTCTATGCCAAGCGAATATTACTCATTTTCGCTTTAATTATTCACAGAAAGAGAGAGAGTGGAAGAAACCGCAAATTGCCTTTTCACAACTTTTCACTATTTTAATTTCTTGTATTTTTTTTACTTCACCGCGAATTTACTCTATAAGACCCAAACGGACACATGTTGGAAAGAACACATTTTTGTTTTGTTGTTGTTTTTTTTTGCATGAAACACTCATTCATTCACCCACTATGCTTGCTATTTTATAAAAATTTCATTTCCTTGGATACACTTTTTTTCTAAATATTTTTTTTATTAAAGCATTTTCCTTCTATGAGCCACTTGCCACTTTGATTTCAAATAATTTATCAATGACTTTTTGTTGTTGCTTTTTCTTCGTTTTATATATTATCACTTTAAATATTTTGCCTTCAAAATTATTTTTTTTTGTTCACTAATTGGTTAGAAAGTTCCGTTCCGCGCTCGATTAAATTCATGCACACACGTCTATCAGCTCTCAACTTCCTGAGTACACTGCCAGATGTTGTGCTTTCTTGGACTTTCCAAAAACACAAATGCTCTCTGTTATTCCTTAAGATCTTTTGGTATGTATGTTAATAACATTTATTATTTTGGAATGTGGTATGTTAGGGAAAATGTTCCAAGACGTATAACAGTACTGTAACAGTGTTGTACTCTTGCCTGAAAAGAGTAACGATATTCACTGCAAGAGATTTGCGATCGATGCGCTTAGGACACAGTGATTGGAGGATGTAAAACAGCAAAAACAAGTAAAAGCAGTAAGGAAAGTCAAAAGTCGGGCGGAGCCGACCATATAATACCCCTACACCACCGAGTCTGCGTACTACTTTAAATGCCTGAAACCCATGTTAAAATATAGAGAGATTTTAATTTTGCATACCTGTTGACATACTGAAAAGAACCTGGTAAAAATTTTTTACGAAAGGACCTAATTTGGGGCTACTAGAGTTTTAAAGTCCATATCGTATGAAATATATATATGGGAGCTACATATTGGGTTGCCCAAAAAGTAATTGCGGATTTTTTATATAGTCGGCGTTGACAAATTTTTTCACAGCTTGTGACTCTGTAATTGCATTCTTTCTTCTGTCAGTTATCAGCTGTAATTTTTAGCTTGCTTTAGAAAAAAAGTGTAAAAACAGTATATTTGATTAAAGTTCATTCTAAGTTTTAATAAAAATGCATTTACTTTCTTTTAAAAAATCCGCAATTACTTTTTGAGCAACCCAATATATCTGAACGGACTTTGATAAAATTTAGTACACGTACTAAGAAATCAAATGGAACAACTCTCGCTAAATTTTAAAAAATCAAACCAAAACCAGTAGGTTAGGTTAGGTTGAAAAGAGGGTGCAGATCCACCGATCCAGAGATCCGCCCTATGCCACTATGGACATACACCTAAGCCAGTAATCGGCTTGTTGTGCGCTCTAAAACACTATAAAGTAACCTCTTTAAAGGAAATTTTAAGTTAGGACTTCCGTGCTGCTTACAAAATCCTTAATTGTTTTCAATACCACTTCCCTAAGTTGGTTAATAACTGATATTGTGTCTCCACCTAAGTACCGGTATCTGTTGGACGCGAAAGCCGGGCAATGACAAAGCAAATGCTCCAACGTCTCATCATCGTCCCCACAAGTCCTACATATGTTATCACTTGCTGCAACGATTTTGCAAAAGGTCGCTCGCAGTTCTAGGTGTACCGTTAGGATACCAAAAGCTATATTGACCTCTTTTTTACTTCCATTCAGTAATAGCCTCGCCTTTTCACGATCTGGATCCCCCCATATGATTTTCGTCGTCCTACCGACCGTTTCGCTGTTCCACAATGTTGCATGCGTGTTAGTCGCCCACTCCTTTAACTCGGTCTGAGTCGACCCGAAAGGCTTCGAGTTAACGAAGTTTATTGAAGGCAGTCCTCTTGCCTTCACCGCCAAATCGTATGCCCTTTCATTTCCCCTTACTGCGTTATGGTCCGGCACCCAAACGATGCCATCCTCAGAGAAGGCGTTAATCTCCTTCTTACACTGCAAGACTGTTCGTGACCTTACCGTCCTGGTTGTTATTGCCCTTATGGCAATTTTAATGTCGGTTAAAATGTTCACACTCGACGTCCTCGCATTACCACCACACCACTTCATGTATTCCGTGATCGCCCTGATCTCCGTCTGCAGAACCGTATTATGGTCAGACAGTCTAAAACAGATGTCAGTCACTGGCCCTTGCAATCCTCAGAGAAGGCGTTAATCTCCTTCTTACACAGCAAGACTGTTCGTGACCTTACCGTCCTGGTTGCTATTGCCCTTATGACAATTTTACTGTCGATAAAGATGTTCACACTCGAAGTCCTCGCGTTAGACCAAGACCAAGACGCAAGACCGTATTATGGTCAGGCGGTCTAAAACAGATCTCAGTCCCTGGATTCTCATAGTAAACCCCCAGGCCCACTCTGTCCTCTAGTTTTGATCCATTCGTGTAACATGATCTTCCAGATGGCAATACTAGGGTTCCGTCAATCCAAGACTGTGCCGATGGCAGCAATGCCTCGCACTCGACTTCAAAGTTCATCTCAGGCATCTGATCGGAAACCTCTTCCCTTCCTTCCAGGTTTTCTAACGTCGCCTCGATCATACCGCGATGGTATGATTTGCTCCCATCCTCAATCCATTCTCCCATCCCCTTAAGTCTCATAAGCCGCAGTGCCTGCCTCACACCGAATCTGTATGTCAATGGGTTGGATATCTAGAATAGTCTCCAGTGCCCTAGTGGTCGTGGTCATCATCGCTCCGCATATGCCAAGACAACAAGTTCTCTGAACCGGTTGTATGGTGCTTATGTTGCACTTTTTCTCCATAGCAGTCCAACAAATTACTGAGGCGTAAGTAAGAATTGGTTTAATCACGATCCTGTAGAGCCAGTGGACTATCCTAAGATTCAGGCCCCATTTCGAGCCTACATAGTGCCCAACATCTGTGGGACTTCTCAGTACGCTCCTGAATGTGACACTTCCAATTCAGTTTCCTGTCCAAGATCACACCTAAGTATTTAATCTGTCAGATATCGAAATCGTCTTATGGAGGAAACGTGGTGCGTTAAATTAGCTCAAGTTCGTCTTCCTCCTGAACAGGCATATTTCAGTCTTCTCTGTCATATGCCATCTGCAAGAGCCTTTCGGCCCTTCTGCATAGTTCGTTCGGATCCGATTTACACCGTACTTTGCACTGTTGTTGAAAGTCATAACCAAACACTGCACTTTCAATTGCAGCCAAATCGGACATAAGCTGCGGCTTGTAAGGGCTAAAGAAGTCAAATCGAGAGATCAGTTTATACAGGAACTGTATCAGATTATATACCGGCTCGGACCGTATTTGGCACAGACGGTTGTTGGTCGTCATAACAGAACACTAAACGCAAAATTTCAGGCAAATCGGACAAAAATTGCAGCATGTAAAGGCTCAAGAAGTCAAATCAGGAGATCGGTTTATATGGGAGCTATATTTAAATCTGAACCGATATGGCCCATTTGGAATATCCAACAACCTACATTTATATTAAGTATCTACGCAAAATTTCAAGCGGCTAGCGCGACCGCTATCGTGATTTCGACAGACGGACGGACATGACTAGATCAACTCAGAACGTCGAAACGATATTCTTGATCGTATACTTCATGGATTTTTAGACGAATATTTCGAGGCGTTACAAACGGAATGACTAGATTAGTATACCCCCATCCTATGATGGTGGATATAAAAACGTATTAATTTCGACCGTGCTGAAATTTTGATATTCACCCCGATGGATATATTTATTACCAAAACTTTGTTATAACACTACTATATCCATATTAATATCCAAATATCGTTCAATCTTAGTCATATTTGGTTCTGGTGCCGAGAAGGTCTATACCAGTAACAGTTCGAAATTTCAGCGAAATCGGGTAATAAGTGCGCCGTTCATGTGATGATGCATTATTTCGGACGATCGATCTATATGACAGTTATATCTAAATATGGTGCGATCTGGACCATATTTGAATTGGATCTCGGGTGTCTTAAACCGTTTCAAATTTCGGCAAAATTTTAGAATAAATGTGCCTATTATGGTCTTTAGCCCCTAAAGCTGAAAACTGGTCTCTATGGCAGCTATATCTAAATATAGCCCGGTCTGAACCATTTTCGGGACAGATGTTGGGAGCGTTAATACAACTCACTGTTTCAAATTTCAGCGACTCAAAATTGGCATACCGATCTACAGTTATATCCACATATGCTCCGATCTGGACCATGTTGTTGAATTGATGGCTTCGAACGCTATGACAGCGGCAACTTCCAACAGATCCACAAAATCATGTGTAGTGCGGAAGAAGTGTAATTAGTCACAAAAAGAATATCTGTCATTACACAAAAATACAAGCATTTGGAAAGGTACAGCTAATACACAGGGCTGTCGAGCGTTGTTAATGTGGTAATTGTATCATAGATGCGTTTTCACTATTAATACGATTCAAATACAACATACCAGCGAAAGGCCCTTGAAGCCATCGAGGAAAACAGAGAAGTAGGACGAAAGTCTTTTGATCTCGTATGGTAGGATTTTCCTGCTTTTGGAATGAAAATTACCTATGTATCTCTCCATCCCAGAGGTATATACGACATGCTGATACAAGCAGGATATATCTCCGTAAGTCTAGGAGCCAGTCTGTCGGACACCTGGCCTGGCTACTTAAAGGAGTCGAAACTTCTTATCGCCCAAAGAATTTTCTGCTCCGACACAATTTCCCCAATAACCCCCGACGAATGCATACCAGTGACAACATCTTCTAGAGCCACGAGGTTCGTTGGAGAGTTTCCCGGGAAATGTATGCCAACGAGTAGTTCTAGTGTTTCCTCACTAGACATTGTGCCATATCATGCATTCTCTGACATCTGAATATTTGTAATTCAACCGGTGATATATCATCAGAGCCTGACGACTTAAAGGAGTCGAAACTTTTTATCGCCCAAAGGATTTTGGGCTCATACACAATTTCTCCAATAACCACTTGCGAGTTCGTACCAGTGAAAACATCTTCTAGAGCCACGTTGTTCGCTTGGAAAGTTTCCCGGGAAATTTGTGTCAACGAGTAGTTCTATTGTTTCCTCACTAGACATGGTTCATGCATTCTCTGACTTCCGAATATATTCAACCGTAAAGGTCTCGAGGAAAGGATCTTCCCTAGCCTGAAGGCCTCAAATGTATACTCCACGGAGCTGCAGAATTCCACCCAAGTTCTGGGGACCACCATGGCGGTTGCTGTTTGACCCTTGTCTTGGCACTGGGATATGTGGACATGTGGACACAAGCAAGTCATTCAGTACTTTCGTGATCCGCTGGACAAATATGTCCTCCGCAGTTTCCACATAATTTTCTGGCTTGAATAGTCGTGCATAATATGTGCCGCAATTTATACCAATCGGCCTTTCTTCTGTTTAGCCGAGGGTACACTTCTGCCGTTCCCCCAAGGCTGAAACTAATATACCGATGATCAGAGAAGCTGTGATCATCTAACACATCCCAATCGCAAACCCTTCCGCTAAGATCCTTCAATGCGAAGGTTTAATATAGTACCTCATGTCTGTTCCTGTTAATAAAGGTAGGTTCATTCCTTTTATTAAAAATCCCCAGATTGCAACTTATAACATATTCGATAAGCTGCTCATCCCTTTCATTGATATGAGAACTTCCCCATATCTGGTTATAAACATTAGCATAACCAAATCGGGTTATAAACATAGAGCAATGAGGCTCTTTTTCTCTGCAGAATCGGCTTCAATCAGCAATTCAAGGCTTGAAGGCGGCATCTCTCAATCGTGTGCCATATATAGGAAAGCCAGCCAGCAATGAGACTTATTTATTTCAAGGCTGGCTACTACTAATTCTGAAGTGCTTAGCGACGGAAGTAGAAAAACACTGAGACTACTCTATGCAAGAATACAGGCTCTGTGTCTCCCATTCTCTGTACCTTAGAGTAGTTTAAACCAGGAATTCTTAGTCCATTCACACACCCATGGTTTCTGAGGAAAGGATAGTTTTAGTATCCTTTCCTTGAGGAAAAAGCAGGTTTACTACCTTTTCCCTGAGGTAAGGGCAGTTTAGGTATCCTTTTCCTGAGGAAAGAATAGTTTTAGTACCCTTTCCATGAGGAAATGCTAGTTTTAGTACCCTATCCCTGAGTAAAGGACGGTTTTAGTACCTATCCCTGAGGAAAGGACGGGTTTAGTATCCTTTACCTGAGGTAAGGGTAGTTTTAGTACCCTTTCCCTGAGGAAATGGTAGCTTTAGTACCCTTTCCCTAGTTAGGGTAGTTTTAGTACCCCATGTCAAATATCCCTGCCATCAGGAGGACCTTTAGTGCCTCAAAAGCGACCTTACAATGGTGGAGATTTATCTGCAGTAACCGAACTATAACCACCGTAGCGCAGAGGTTAGCATGTCCGCCTATGACGCTGAACGCCTGGGTTCGAATCCTGGCGAGACCATCAGAAAAAATTTTCAGTGGTGGTTTTCCCCTCCTAATGCTGGCAACATTTGTGAGGTACTATGCCATGTAAAACTTTTCTCCTTATCATTGAGCTTAAACTTAAATCGGACAGCACTCATTGATATGTGAGAAGTTTGCCCCTGCTGTTCCTTAGTGGAATGTTCATGGGCAAAATTTGCAATTTGCATTTGAACCGAACTATAGTCAGTATCCAGAACTTCCACCACTGTCGCGTTAGCCTCGTCTTCCGAATCCGCCAGGAGGTTATCCTCACAAGATTCGTTCGACCTTGTCGTGATGAGTGATCCAGGGACAGTTGAGAAAGCAGTGGAACCACTCTTCCTCAGAACACTGAACACTAGCGGTATGGACGATTCCTCTTTAGATGCTAAACCAGCTGCTGCTATTGAAGTCTTTAGAGCACACCTGGAGCGAAATCCAACCGGATGACCCACCCACACGCAGTGGAACCACTCTTCCTCAGAACACTGGACACTAGTGGTATGGACGATTCCTCTTTAGATGCTAAACCAGCTGCTGCTGTCGAAGTACTTTTAGAGTCCTGTCCTTCCCCGCTTGCGCACACCTGGAGCGAAAACCAACCAGATGACCCACCCACACGCAGTGGAACCACTCTTCCTCAGAACACTGGACACTAGCGGCATGGACTTTACTAGCTGCTGCTGTCGAAGTACTTTTAGAGTCCTGTCCTTCACCGCTTGCGCACACCTTGAGCCCAATCCAACCAGATGACCCATTCACACAGGCCTTGTCGGGTCCCGTTTTGACGCCTTCCTCTTCTGTTCCGATCGTGACTAATGGACGACTGGAAGTCCAATCCTGCAATCTTCCAGACTTTAGAGATGTTGTCGATCGTTTCTTAGACAAGTGTTTAGCCGCAACCTCGCCGCTTCGTCGTCTATGTCTACTTAACACTGTGCTCTCTTAATTGTAATAAAAAATTTAAGAGAAACACAATGTTCACATCCCATTGATTAAATGGTGTTATCTAAAAGCTCTATGTCAATAACATTTTCCATAGAATAAAAGATCCCGGGAAAACTGTTAAAACAGCTGATTGCCTGTTTCCATTCCAGGTAAAATAATAAAAGCAATTGTTTATCACCCATAAGCATATGGCACCAGCTGTTTCTTTGAAAACAAATGAAATACAAAACCAACATTTAGTATTTTTTGGTTTTGTTTATACCATCGCTAATGCCTACATCAGCAGCAAGGAACATGGAAATATTAGCCGCACTCCTACACATGCAGCCAATAGATGGATGCTTAGATGCATTTTTAAAAATAACCCAAGTGGCACCATAACATAGCCATCACGGCACAAGTACTCAAAAAGACCATTGGACTAAGAGTGCTCTCAATAGCATGAGAGAATCAAAGGAAGAAGGCGCATTTCTAGAATTTCTGTTTACATAATTGCTTAGTTTATGGCATTTTAATGACAGAAGGGTTAACGCTCTCACTTGTTGAAAGATGAATATAATAGACGCAGTAGAAGTTTGTGAAAGCACAAAATATTGCCTAAAGTAAGAATGTATGTATATTACCAGAGACTTTTATTTGGCTTAAAAAAAAGTTTACATTGGCGTGGGAGTAGGCAGCAAGTTTAAAATATTGAAATATATTAAAATAATAAAAAAATATCAGACAGAATCTGCGAAAACCATTAAAGGTTGCCCAAAAAGTAATTGCGGATTTTTTAAAATAATGTAAATGCATTTTTAATAAATCTTAGAATGAACTTTAATCAAATATATAATTGCCATTTTGTTCGATAACCTTTTGCCATCTTCCTGGCAAATTTAGTATTCCACGCTCATAGAACTTCTGGCCTTTATCTGCGAAAAACTGAACCAAGTGCGATTTTATAGCCTCATCATTGCCGAAAGTTTTACCATTTAAGGAGTTCTGCAAAGATCGAAATAAATGGTAGTCTGATGGTGGATCCATCAAAAGTTCCCAGCCAAGCTCACTCAGTTTTTGGCGAGTGACCAAAGATGTGTGCGGTCTAGCGTTGTCCTGGTGGAATATGACACCTTTACGATTGACCAATTCTGGTCGCTTCTCCTTGATGGCTGTATTCAATTTGTCTAATTGTTGACAATAAACATCCGAATTAATCGTTTGGTTCCTTGGAAGCAGCTTAAAATATACCACACCCTTCCAAGCCCACCAAACAGACAGCATAACCTTCTTTTGGTGGATATCAGCCTTTGAAGTGGTTTGAGCTGGTTCACCATGCTTGGACCATGATCGTTTTCGACTAACGTTGTTGTAAACAATCCATTTTTCATTTCCAGTTATGATTCGTTTTAAAAACGGATCGAATTCATTGCATTTAAGGTGCATATCACAAGCGTTGATTCGGTTTATTAAATGAATTTCTTTCAATACATGTGGTACCCAAATATCAAGCTTTTTCACCAGCCCAAGACTTTTTATGTGATAATGAACGGTTGATTTTGGTATATTTAACTTCTCTCCTATCTCACGCTCAGTTACATGACGATCCAATTCGATTAATGCTTTGATTTGGTCATCAACAACTTCATTTGGCCGACCTGAACGTGGCTCATCTTTAAGTGAAAAATCTCCAGAACGGAATTTGCGAAACCAATTTTGACACTGTCTTCCTTTTAAGGCTTTATCACCATACACATCTCGTAACTTTTTAGCAACCTGCTACGCGTTTTTTCCTTTACGGAAATAATAAAGTAAAATATGACGAAAATGCTCCTTTGTGGGCTCCATATTAAAATTGACGCCAAACAAACAAATGTAAAAAAAAAATTTCGCGCACTTTTTTTCTAAAGCAAGCTAAAAGTAACAGCTGATAACTGACAGAAGAAAGAATGCAATTACAGACTCACAAGCCGTTGAAAAAATTTGTCAACGCCGACTATATGAAAAATCCGCAATTACTTTTAGGGCAACCATATAGAAACTAGACTAAAAAGATTTACCCAAAGATGGGAGTATATTCATATTCTCATTCTGTTGCCACATATGGAAAAGTCCGACTCGACACAAGTAAATGTATTCTTGATCTATTCAATCTATTCTATTATTGATCTATTCCAGCTCAAGATCGCTGTTTTTTATTTGAAGAATTTGCATCGTTCTTTGACAATGAAAGGAACATAGAGAAGAGAACAATAGAAAATATTAGAGCGAGACACAGAAAGAAACAGAAAAGCGAATTGAAAACCAGTACAAAGAGTGGTTCGTGAATAAAACCAACGCACAGATATCAGAAGAAGTTGAGTGACTACTATCACATGCAAAGAAGTTCGCGTTACCCCAGACAAAAACGGATTTCCTTTGCCTCATTACATAGCAGATGGCGAAGAGGGCATAAAAACACTTTCGTCAAAAGAGGATCAGGAGATTGGCAGAAATAAACTTACTTCCGAGATCGAAAGTCACATAAACAAACACCAGTTGACATCAAGAGACAAATAAACACTTCGCACAGTGTCACAAACCAAAACATTTTTAAAGGCAAAAAAAAAATCGGCAGAGACCGGTCGGTATTCGAACCTGGGCACACGAAGTAACAGCGAGAGCTGTTTCCATTGTCTAGCGTTCGAAGCCATCAATACAACTTCCAACAGATGCACAAAATCGTGTGTAGTACGGAAGAAGTGTAATTTGCCAAAGAAATAATGTCTGTCATTGCACAAAAATACATGCATTGGGAAAAAGTACAGCTAATCGACGTGGTTGTCGAGCGTGGTTAATGTTGTAATTGTATCATAGATACGTTTTCGCTACTACTACGATTCAAATACAACATACCAACGCACGGCCCTTGAAGCCATCACACCTAATATGGTTGAAAAGTCTTCTAACCAAAGACGAAACGCGTCCCATAGTGGTTGGTGTGTGTTGCCATGTTAGGCTTTCCTTTTCCATTTGCATCTCCGATCTTTGAGCTCGTCTCGAAAGAGAAACAAACAAAAAATTTTAAAATTTAATGATTTTCGCCCTAACAGGCAAAAAACTTGAAAAATTAAGGAAAACAAGAACATCAAGATCTTGGACGCTGATAAGGGCAAGAGAAAAATGATTATGAAGAAAGGATGTCTAGAATGCTTAATGACATACAAACGGCTGACTAAGGATCCCACAACATCATTACAAAAGAAGAATAATGATATGGTGAACGAGCTACATACACACAAGGTAATAGACGACGCTGAGAAAAGGAAACTCAAAACCAAAACGGTTGTAGATCCAAGAATATATGGCCTGCCCAACATTATAAGGAGGAGCATCCACTACGACCTATATGCTCATCGATAAACTCACTGTCCAGTGATCTTTATAAGTATATTACAAAAATTTTTTCAAAATTGACGAAGGACTCTAAATACAACGTGAAAAACTCGGTTCAATTCAAAGACAAATTAGGAAACATTGTTATATTGGGTTGCCCAAAAAGTAATTGCGGATTTTTCATATAGTCGGCGTTGACAAATTTTTTCACAGCTTGTGACTCTGTAATTGCATTCTTTCTTCTGTCAGTTATCAGCTGTTACTTTTAGCTTGCTTTAGAAAAAAAGTGTATTTGATTAAAGTTCATTCTAAGTTTTATTAAAAATGCATTTACTTTCTTTTAAAAAACCCGCAATTACTTTTTGGGCAACCCAATATATTCGGATGAAATGATGATTTCCTTTGATGTTGACGTTCCGGTAAATTATGCGATCAAAGTCATAGAAAGTAAGTGGACAATAATTCAAGATTTTACAACCATGACGAAGGGCCTTTTCCTGGAAATATTACGATTTTCCATACAAGACAATTGGTATTTCATGTACAAAGACAGAATATACATGCAAAAACGAGGATTGCCTATGGGATCAGCAGCCTCGCCAATGGTAGCCGATATTGTTATGGAGGAACTATTGGATCAATGTCTTCGAAACTGTGATATTAGAGCTAAGATCTTGACCAAATACATAGACGACCTTTATGGGATTATTAAAACCAGTGCAGTAAATAACATCTTGTCAATATTCAAAAGTTTCAACGCAAACATACAATTTACTATAGGAAAAGAGTGTAACAAGAGCCTACCATATTTAGACATGGAGATAATAAGGCAGAATCATAAGATTTTGATTGACTGGTATCAAAAACCAAAATTTTCCGGAAGACAACTGGGTTAGGATAGGTTAGGTTTAAGTGGCAGTCTGCCATCACACTCACTTAGACGTTTTCGTCCATTATGATACCACAGAAACAGAAGAAGGAAGATGCCTTCTAGTTCCTACCGTTGAACCATCCAGATCGCTTTAAAAAGCCCAGTAACTTGTGAATGTTCACTACCGCCTAAATCAGCCAGGTTCTCAAAGAAATGAGAACCTAAAGTGGAACTCCTTCTAACTGCAAGTGCGGGACACACACACAAAAGGTGTTCTATAGTCTCTTCTTCCTCGATGTCCCTACAAAAGTCTGCAAGTTCTGCAAAAGTCTTTGCTGGCAATCTTCAGTCTGCCAGCATGTTATTAGACACTGACCTCTCATGACGGACACAATGATTGAGACGTCTGCACTAGCCAATGACAGCAAAGCAGAAGACCAACTCAAGTCCACATGAGGCCACCTGGTTTTGGACTGCTCACAGCCCCCATCTACAAATCGCTGTCCTTCGAACCTGGTCCTGAAAACTTAGCTTACATGTCGCTAGAGGCATACCCACAGATTACAGTGACTCTGGAGTGGGTAAGGTAGTTCCTAGTCTCACAAGCTCATCTGCTTTAGAACTCCCTGGGATATCACTGTGGCCTGGCACCCAGAACAAATGAATTTTGAACTGTTCAGCCATCTGGTTGAGAGATCTCCGACAGTCGAGGGCGGTTTTTGTGTTCAGAAATACGTTCTCCAGGGATTTAGTGGCTATCTGACAAGATATTTATGCCAATCATCGTAATGCCATTACATCTTAGCCATTCCATCACTTCCTTAATTGCAAGGATCTCTGCTTGATACACACTGCAGTGGTCGGGTAACCTTTTCGATATGACCAGTTCTAGATCTTTGGAGTACACTCCAAAGCCCACCTGGTCGTTTAGTTTGGAACCATCCCTATAGAAATCTATGTAACTTTTGTTACCAGGGATATCGTAGTTCCAATCGGTGCTATCAGGAATAGTGGCACAGTAATTTTTATCAAAAAGCGGCTCAGGTAGGGTGTAATCCACACTGCCGGGAACATGGGATATTGTATCAAGTATAACACAGTGTGCGTGGCCGCCACATGACCAATAAGAAGGTACCCTTAGCTTCACGACAGTTGTCGCAGCAATCTGTCTAACCACAATGTCCAAAGACATTAGATGTAGCATTAAATTCAGTGCATCAGATGGTGTCGTCCTTAGTGCGGCTGTAAAGCACAAACAAGCCATCCTTTGGATCCGGTTATGAAATGAGCAGTAGATGGATTTTTGAAGCGCCGTCCACCAGACCACAACATCATATAGCATAAAAGGTCTGACAACTGCAGTATATACCCAATACATGACACGCGGTGTAAATCCCCAACTTTTGACAATGGCTCTCTTGCAGGTGCATAGGGCAATAGTGGTCTTTCTTCTTCTTTCCAAAATGTTGGATTTGAAGTTCAGTTTCCTGTCCAGTAAAACATCCAAGTATTTTGCGCTTTCGGTAAATGAAACATTCTATCCACCCAAGGAGACAGGTTCCACTGTAACAACAACTTGTATCTCCTGCCGAAAAGAACTACTTCTGTCTTGCACGGATTTATACCCAGGCCACTTTCGGTAGCCCACTTTGCCGTTGCACGTAGAGCTTCCTGAAGTATATCTCTTAGAGTGCTGGGAAACTTTCCCCTAACCGCAATTGCCACGTCATCAGCATACGCGACCACTTTTATGCCTTTTCTGCTGATATTTTTCTGCCTGATCTGCTGATATTTTTCTGCCTTCTGGTAAGTCGAATTTAGGGAAGGACTTTCCAAACGCTTCTTCCTCTAAAAGTTGCATCTTCAAAATGAACTCTTGTTTAGGAGAACTAGTACTGTTCTCTCATGCTTCTGAGTTTTTCTCTGCTAGGGTACAGTCTAACGACATACTTTTTTTTCGACACTGGGCCCGGAGGCTCGCGGGAAATGCACCGATTATCGGTGTACTTTCCATCTCCTACTAAAGATCGATTCCATCAGCAGAGGAGTGCTGCTGTGTTGGTTGGTGTCTCCAGTTTGATTGGGTCCCAACTTAGAGTGACAAGTAGTGAGGTCCTCGCGAGGGTGGACGCAAGACCTTATGACTACTTGCGTTCAGAGCCAGGTCAGGCATTAATTTGGATATCGTATCAACAGAACCTACTTTACCAACTTAAGGGTTACGAGGCACAGGGCGTTGTCTAAGGCCGGAAAGGGGTTTAGCGGGACGGAGCAGCGGTGTCATTAGCCTGAAAGCCATTTCGTGAGAGATTTCACTTCCTCCTACTTAGGTAACAGAATATAACAGACGTCGGCTCGTAGCATAGATCCAAATCCGCTATCATATTTCAATGTACGCGCTAGGGTCTGAGTCTGCTTGATTGGGGAATTCACGGGGGCATCACTCCTCAGACTGCATCTATCTGTAGGGCAGCCCTGTGGATGCATATATAGGCAACTGGCGGCATCTATTCGCCTTGTCGTCGGGTATAAATGCTTTTTTGTATCATGTCCTCGGTCTCTGCCGCTCTTGGTCGGGGGCTACTTATTTTACACACTTGATCTATATGTCGTTCAGCTAGGCCCTACTGAGCCCTATCCCTATCTAAAGCTATGTGAATGCTTTAAGCCTCCCCAACCAGAATATGGTCTAAATTGGACGATATTTATAAAGAGGTGTCATATGGACCGATATCGGCACCTGAATGCCTTAATGATCAAGACCTACTCATATTTGGATAGAACTATGCCTATGGTAGAGGAGTTATAAAAAAGTAGGATAATGAATATATCCAAAGTTGGGAACTGCTGAATTTATTTACGGGTTTACGGGTGCAAAAAGTGAAACATCAAATCGGTTCTGCTTCCCACAATATATGTTCGTCTGATTTTAAGTAATATTGCAATAATGTGTATTATTGGGTTGTAAGTAAAGTAATTGCGGATTTTTCATATAGTCGGTGTTGACAAATTTTTTCACAGCTTGTGACTCTGTAATTGCATTCTTTCTTCTGTCAGTTATCAGCTGTTACTTTTAGCTTGCTTTAAAAAAAATTGTAAAAAAAGTATATTTGATTAAAGTTAATTCTAAGTTTTATTAAAAATGCATTTACTTTCTTTTAAAAAAACCGCAATTACTTTTTGGGCAACCCAATAATTTATCTATAAAATACAGAAACATTCCACTTGACGATAATTTTCATATCATCCTCCTACGATACACTCAATTGATTATGAAATGTGCTCCATATTTCAGCATTTATAATCTATCGAATCGTTTAATTACAAAATTGTTGTTTAATTTTCGTTTTACATATTTGTTTAGTGCTTTATTTTTGACATGATGTTTAGATGGAAAACATTTGTTCGGCAAGCATTTGGTGTCAGTCACTAATAATTCCTGCAATTAGTCGCAATTTGAGGCTATCGCTTTACATGACATGTATTCCGCCAAAAATTTTTTTGGCCAAATGCCCAAAAAAATACGTCAGAATACAATAATACTCTCCGATAGCTGGTTTATACACTTCCTTCGCCTCAATGCTCTATGAAAGTGACAGCAGCAAAATCACTTTGGTACATGATGATTAGTTTTATTATTACAATAAAAAATATGACTGAAAACATTTGAAAAAGCTACGAAACCACAAAGTGATGAAAACTGTCAGTTATGATGATGAGTATTTTAGATACAGAAATACACAGAGAAAAATAAATGACAAAACAGCAACTAGAAGCAAAAAAAGAAAAGTGAAAATCAAATATTATTAAGAAAATTACAATTTAAAACAGATTTATGAATCAAAATTCAAAATAATCGACATTTTCGAAAAAAAAAATTTAACCATGAAAGGTCTGGAAAATTTGTAGGTGAAAACCTATGTTCTAGATAATTAGCCATTTCAATGAAATTTTCTTGAAAAATTAATTTTTTTTACCAAATTTTCTGTGAAAATGATTGACATGAAATCATTGATAACCTCAAAAATCAAAATTTTATGAATTTTTTTATGTTTTCCCAAAAAGACAAATTTTGGGCAATTTTTTTAACAAAATATTTAAAAATTTGTAAAACTAGCACAATTTTTTAAGTCTTTTTTTTTTTTATTGTTAGGGTGGAGATCAAAAATTGTTTGTTTCTCAGGGTTGTCGATTGTGGTTAATGTGGCATTTGTATCATGAAGGCATTTTCGCTGTAAATTCGTTACAAATACAACATAACAACGTACGGCTCTTTAAGCTTTCACACCTAATATTCCAGATGAGCAATTCTAAACTAAATTACGAAACGCGTCCCACAGTGGTTGGTATGTGTTGCGATCTCTGACTTTCCTTTTCCATTTTCAAAGAAAAATCTCCAATCATTGAGCTCGTCTCGGAAGACAAAACAAACAAAACAAGTAAAACCGTACTAAGTTCGGCCGGGCCGAATCTTATATATCCTCCACCATGGATCGCATTTGTCGAGCTCTTTTCACGGTATCTCTTTTTAGGCAAACAAAGGATAAAAGGA
Organism: Stomoxys calcitrans; assembly: GCF_963082655.1. Classification (NCBI taxonomy): domain Eukaryota; kingdom Metazoa; phylum Arthropoda; class Insecta; order Diptera; family Muscidae; genus Stomoxys; species Stomoxys calcitrans. The sequence goes on from NC_081555.1 coordinate 117,162,668, forward strand.
TATTGAATATTGGAGACCATAGTATTGGGTTGCCCAAAAAGTAATTGCGAATTTTTCATATAGTCGGCGTTGACAAATTTTTTCACAGCTTGTGACCCTGTAATTGCATTCTTTCTTCTGTCAGTTATCAGCTGTGACTTTAAAGTTCATTCTAAGTTTTATTAAAAATGCATTTACTTTCTTTTAAAAAATCTGCAATTACTTTTTGGGCAACCCAATAGAAGTCATTGTGTAAAATTTCAGCCAAATCTATTGTAGTAAGAATTGCGCACTTCAAGGGCTGAAGAAGTAAAATAGGTAGATCGGTTTATAGGGGAGCTAAAGGTCATGGGAGAAGCCGTTGCACAAAATTTCAGCCAATTCGGATAATACTTGCGCCCTCTAGTGGCTCAATAAGTCAAGATCCTCTATCGATTTATATGGCAGCTATATCAGATTATGGACCGATTTGAACCATTTTTAATACAGTTGTTGGAAGTCGTAACAAAACACCGCATACAAAATTTCCGCCAAATCGGATAAGAATTGCAAACACTAGACGTTCAAGAAGTCAAGACCCCAGATCGGTTTATATGGCAACTATATCAGGTTATGGATCGATTTGAAATATTCTTAGCACAGCCGTTGAAAGTCATAACAAAACATGTCGTGCAAAATTTCAGCCAAATCGGATAAGAATTGCGCACTCTAGACGCTCAAGAAGTCAAGACCCAAGATCGGTTTATATGGCAACTATATCAGGTTATGGACCGATTTGAACTATTCTTAACACAGTTGTTGAAAGTCATAACAAAACACGTCGTGAAAAATTTCACCCAAATCGGATAATAATTGCGTCATGTAGTGACACCAGGAGTCAAGGCCCCAGATTGGTTTATATGGCAGCTATATCAGATTATGGACCGATTTGAACCATTTTTAATATAGTTGTTGGAAGTCATAACAAAACACGTCGTGCAAAATTTCAGCCAAATCGGATAAGAATTGCGCACTCTAGACGCTCAAGAAGTCAAACCCCTGATCGGTTTATATGGCAACTATATCAGGTTATGGATCGATTTGAAATATTCTTAGCATAGCCGTTGAAAGTCATAACAAAACACGTCGTGTAAAATTTCAGCCAAATCGGATAATAATTGCGTCCTGTAGTGGCTCAAGAAGTCAAGGCCCCAGATCGGTTTATATGGCAGCTATATCAAAACGTGGACCGATATAGCCCATTTACAATCCCAACCGACCTACACTAATAAGAAGTATTTGTGCAAAATTTCAAGCGGCTAGCTGTACTCCTTCGAAAGTAAGCGTGCTTTCGACAGACAGACGGACGGACGGACATGGCTAGTTCGACTTAAAATTCTTAGTTAGTTCTTAGACGAATAACGAAATTAGTATACCCCCATCTTATGGTGGAGGGTATAAAAATCACAATTTATCTTTGGACCTTTTCATCAATATTTTTCTTTTGTCATGTTGATAGACTTAAATTCTCACAGTGTATATGTATATAGCAAATTATTATTCATATCCTATATGTAAGCAAAATCTGAAATAGCCATTGGGTAGCTTTATACACCCATTATGGTCAAAGACACTGCCAAATTGAGAATAACCAAGTTCAATGTTTGTTTATTCTGTTTAATTTTCTTCTCTTATTGTTGTTGTCTTATTGTTGTTGTCATTGCATTGCCTAAAGGACATATACTTATATATATATATAATGTATTAACAAATTTAGAAACGAAATATTTAAATGAAAAATATTGTGTAGGTGAACAAACTACAGTGAAAAGGCTGTGCAACTCATGCAAATAAATGCGAATAACCTTAACTATTACCGGGGTGGAATTGGAATTGGAAAAACATTTTAATTGAATTAACTGAATACCGGATGTCTGTAAAAAAAAACTAGCGTATTCCCACGAACTACAACGAATGGTAAAGCAAAGAAGGGTCCTGTCCGAGATAATTTGAAGTCTCCATAAAACAAGTAAGCGCAGACGAAGTATATTTCCCGAATGTCTAGAAAGATCATATGGCTGCCGACCGAACATGACATTGAATTCATGAAAGATTTTAGTGCCAAGATAGGAAGAATGAAACATTTAACCGTAACGAGAAACCAACGATGTGACACTTCACGGAAGTATCAATTTTCCTTCAAAAATATTAAAATTTTGTTTGAAGAAAAATATTACCTTGGTAAAAATTTCGTTGAAATTTTGTCCTAATGACCGCCTCTTATTGTACTGCAAAATCCAACATTTGGAAAGGGCAAAAAAGGCAACTCTGGCCCTATACACCGGCAAAACAGCCATTGGCAGCAATTTGAGAGTTAAGACCGCGTGTCATGCACTGGGTATATACTGCAGTTGTCATATCTATAACGCTATATGGTGTTGTGGTCTGGTGGACGGCACTTCGAAAGTGCACGTACTGCCCAATACTTAACCGAATCCAAACGATGGCTTGCTTGTGGTTCACAGCCGCACTGAGGACACCATCTAATGCACTAAATTTAATGCTACATCTAATGCCTCTGGACATCTGGTTAGACAGATTGCTGCGACAACTGTCGTGAGGCTAAGGGAGCTTTCTCTTTGTTCATGTGGCGGCTACGGACACTGTGTTATCCTTGATGCAATATCCGAAGTCTCAAGCAGTGTGGATTACACCCGGCTCAGGCACCCTTTTACATAAAAACTACTGTATCGCCATTCCTGATAGAACTGATTGGAACTACCATATCCCTGGTAATAGAAGTTACATAGACTTCTATACGGATGGTTCCAAACTAAACGACCAGGTGGGCTTTGGAGTGTACTCTAAAGATCTAGAACTGGTCATATCGAAAAGGTTATCCTACCACTGCAGTGTGTATCAAGCGGAGATCCTTGCAATTAAGGAAGTGGTGGAATGGCTAAGATGTCATTACGACGATTGGCATAAATATCTTCTCAGACAGCCAGCCAGCCAATAAGTCCGTGTAGAACGTATTTCTGAACACAAAAACCGTCCTTGACTGTCGCAGGTCTCTCAACCAGATGGCTGAACAGTTCAAAATTCACCTGTTCTGGGTGTCGGGCCACAGAGATATACCAGGGAATGGTAAAGCAGACGAGCTAGCGAGTCTAGGAACTACCCCATACATTCCAGGGATACTGGAATCTGTGGGTATGCCTCTATCGACATGTAAGCTAAGTTTTCAGGACCAGGCACGAAGGACAACGGGGTAGATGGTCACAAAGAGGGCGCTGTGAACATTCGAAAACCATGGCCTAATCTATACTTGAAGAGTTCTGCTTTGTAGTCGCTGGTTAGAACAAACGTCTCACTTATTGTGTGCGTCATGACAGATCACTGTCTAATCGGAAAACTGACAGACTGTAGATTGCCCGCTACGACTTTTGCAGAAGCTGTGAGGACATTAAAGAAGAAGATACTATAGAACACCTTCTGTGTGTGTCCCGCACTAGCAGTCATAATCCACTTTAGGTTCTCATTTCTTTGAGAACCTGTCTGATTTGGCGGATGTGAACATTCGCAAGTTATTGGGCTTTTTAAAGCGATCTGGATGATTAAACGGTAGGAACTAGGAGGCATTTTCCTTCTTCTATTCCTGTGGTATTACAATGGACGAAGACGTGTAACTGAGTCTGATGGCAGACTGGCACCTAAACCTAAACTAACCGCATTTATACCCATAATCAAAGGTTTCATTACACCCTCCACCGTAAGATGGGGTATAAAAATTTTGTTCATTCCGTTTGTAACACTTAAAAATATTGATATGAGATTCAACAAAGTATATAAAGGGTGATTTTTTTGAGGTTAGGATTTTCATGCATTAGTATTTGACAGATCACGTGGGATTTCAGACATGGTGTCAAAGAGAAAGATGCTCAGTATGCTTTGACATTTCATCATGAATAGACTTACTAACGAGCAACGCTTGCAAATCATTGAATTTTATTACCAAAATCAGTGTTCGGTTCGAAATGTGTTCATTCACCGTTCAGCGATGAGGCTCATTTCTGGTTGAATGGCTACGTAAATAAGCAAAATTGCCGCATTTGGAGTGAAGAGCAACCAGAAGCCGTTCAAGAACTGCCCATGCATCCCGAAAAATGCACTGTTTGGTGTGGTTTGTACGCTGGTGGAATCATTGGACCGTATTTTTTCAAAGATGCTGTTGGACGCAACGTTACGGTGAATGAACACATTTCGAACCGAACACTGATTTTGGTAATAAAATTCAATGATTTGCAAGCGTTGCTCGTTAGTAAGTCTATTCATGATGAAATGTCAAAGCATACTGAGCATCTTTCTCTTTGACACCATGTCTGAAATCCCACGTGATCTGTCAAATACTAATGCATGAAAATCCTAACCTCAAAAAAATCACCCTTTATATTACGAGCTGGACCGGACCCGTTCCACTGCTCCTATTTTACAATATATGGAACAAAAATATTTTTTTTTTTTTTGGCTTTTAGTAAAATGCCATGCTACGAAATTGGTACTTTATGTACATACCTATGTCGCTTGACTAACATTTTAACAATATAAATGCCTTTATTTGAATCCCATATTATCTCTATTGGTCTATGAATTCGCTCGGAGGATGTTAGATGGTCTTCATTCTTAAAAGACTTTATTCGAGCCCAATATGCTGTTTGGGATTTTAGAAGTGGGAGGGCCCCCACAGTGGATGGTTGGTAGATATAGGCGGTGGTGTGGACCCCCAGAAACGTGGAGCCGAATATGGGCATCAATTTCGTGCTCTACTCCCAAATAGCTTTCATTTAAGCCCCATGTTTTGGGGGATGGGTTGGTCCCCCAGACACTTAGCCCTGAAAAAATATCAAATTGTTGCTCAGCCCTGGGCACGCTAGACCTATTACGTTGGGAGGTAGTCAGAAGTTAAAAAATGTATGGACATTGTCTAGTGACAAAACGTTAGAACTAGTCGTTGATACACATTTCCCGGGAGACTCTCCAACAGACAACGTGGCGCCAGATGAGGTTGTTACTGGTATGTATTCGTCGGAGGTCAATGGGGAAATTGTGTCTGAGCCGAAAATCCTTTGGGCGACAAAAAAGTTTCGACTCCTTTAAGACACCAGGCCCTGATTATGTATCAGCGGTTGAATTTCTGTGTCCGATCAACTGGCTCCTTAGCTTAGGAAGATATACTCAGATTATATCAGCATATCGTATACACCTGTGGGATGGAGGGACACAAAGGTGATTTTCATTCCAAAAGCAGAAAAACCTTCCCACACGGAGGCGAAAGATTTTCATTCCATTAGTCTGTCGTCCTTTATGCTGAAGACTCTTGAGAGGTTGATAGAAACATATCTTAGGGCAAAAATCCTTATAGATGGTCTGTCTCGGGACCAATATGCACATAGTGAGGGCAAGTCCACTGAAACAGCCTTTCACGACTTAGTTGCCTACATAAAGGGTTCTCCCGCTGCCAAGGAATATACGATGGTAGCTTTTCTTGGCATTGAAGGTGGGAAGGGGCTGGAGTTTCTAGGCATCAACACTACGATAAGAAAGTTTATTAAAAACTAACTTACTAAAAGATGCAGTACGGCGTGATTGGTATCTGTTGATCTCGAAAAATGGGTCAGCAGAGGAACGCCTCAAGGAGCAGTACTGTCTGCTCTACTTTGGATTATGGCCGTTAACCATATATTATTGTCTCTGAAAGAGAAAGGTGTAAAAGTGGTCGCGTTTGTCATTGACGCGACTTCAATGATATAGCAACTGCTATATGGAGGGGGCACCTGAACGCAGGAACACTGATTCGTATGGCGTAAGTGCCACATGGCGATTCACCTCGAAATAATGCGAGAGCGGTGCTGAGATAGTTAACATATCCCAAAAGAAAAACTAAATTTTTAGACTGAACATGCCGAATCCAGCATACGTATGGCAAGAGGGGACGGCCATCATTACGTGCGTAAAGAATTTTCTCGCCATATGCCAAAAAAAAAAAAATTCCTCCATCGTTCGTTGGGTATAAAAATTACATTTATGGCTTTGAACACTACAATATATAGATTATAGATATAGAAGTCGTTGTCAAAATTTCAGCCAAATCGGATAATAATTGCTCTCTCTAGGGGCTCAAGAAGTATAATCGGGAGATCGGTTTATATGGGGCTATATCAGGTTACAAACCGATTCGAATCATACTTGCCGTAGTTGTTAGATTTTAAAACAAAACACTTCATGCTACATTTCGGCCAAATCAGTTGAAATTGCGCCCTCTAGCGGGTAAAGAATTGAATATCCGAGATCGAGCTATATTAGGTAATGAACCAATTTGGACCATACTTGGCACAGTTGTTGATGGTCAAACCAATATGCTTCATGTCAAATTTCAGCCAAATCGGATAATAATTGCGCCCTCTAGGGGCTCACGAAGTCAGGATCCGAGATCAATTTATATGGGACTATATCAGGATAGGAACCAATTTGGACCATACTTGGCGCTGTTGTTAGATGTTAAAACAAAACATTTCACGCAAAATTTCAGCCACATTGGTTACTAATTCCGCCCTCTGGTGGCTAAAGAATAGAAGAAACGAGGTCGATTTATATGGCAGGAATACCAGGTTATGAACCGATTTTAACCATACTTGGAGCAGTTGTCAGGTGTTTAAGGAAACACTTCATGCTAAATTTCAGCCACATCGGTTAATAATTGCGCCCTCTAGCGGCTCAAGAATTGATGATAAGAGGTTAGTTTATATGGGAGCTATAAAAGATAATGAACCAATTTGGACTTTACTTGGATTGTTGTTGATGGTCAAACCAAAACACATCAGGCAAAATTTCAGCTAAATCGGATAATAATTGCGTCCTATTGAGGCTCACGAAGTCAAGATCCGAGATCAGTTCATATGGGACCTATATCGGGTTGTGAACCGATTTGGACTATACTCAACGCAGTTGTGAGATGTTAAAACAAAACATTTCATGCAAAATCTCAGACAAATCAGTTAATAATTGCGCCCTCTATCGGCTCAAGAAGTGAAGATCAGAGATCGGTTTATATGGGAGCTATATTAGGTTATGAACCGATTTGAACCATACTTGGTGTTGTTGTTGATGGGCAAACCAAAACACTTCATGCAAAATTTCAGCTAAATCGAATAAATCACGAAGTCGAGATCGGTTTATATGGCAGCTTTATCAGGTTATGATCCGATTTGGACCATACTTGGTGCAGTTGTTAGATATTAAAGCAAAACACTTAATGCTAAATTGCGGCCAATTTGGCGCGCTCTAGAAATCAAGATTTAAGATCAGTTTATATAGTTGCTATATCAGGTTATGAACCGATTTGGACCATAATAAGCACAGTTGTTGGAAGTCCAAATAAAACAATTTTTCAGCCAAATCGGATAAGAAATTCGCCCTCTACAGGCTCACGAAGTCAAAATCTATGATCAGTTTATATGTCAGCTATATCAAAACATTCTTGGATTGGCGGAACCCTAGTATTGCCATCTGGAAGATCATGTTACACGGATGGATCAAAGCTAGTGGACAGAGTGGGCCTGGGGATTAACATTGAGAACCCAGGGCCTGAGATCTGTTTTGGACTGCCTGACCATAATACGGTTCTGCAGGCGGAGATTCGGGCGATCACGGAATGCGTGAAGTGGTGTGGAGGACGTCGATTGTGAACATCTTTACTGACAGTAAAATTGCCATAAGGTCAAGAACAACCAGGACGGTAAGGTCACGAACAGTCTTGCAGTGTAAGAAGGAGATTAACGCCTACCCTGAGGATGAGAAAATCCGCATCGTTTGGGTGCCGGGCCATAACGGAGTAAGGGGAAATGAAAGGGCAGACGATTTGGCGGTGAAGGCCAGAGGACTGCCGTCAATAAACTTGGTTAACCCGAAGCCTATCGGGTCGACGCAGTCCGAGTTAAGGGAGTGGGTGACGACTGTGGTAGGACGGCGAAAATCCTATGGGGGGGATCCAGATCGTAAGAAGACGAGAAGACTGAAAGGAAGCAAGAAGGAAGTCAGTATAGCTATTAATATCATAACGGGACACATAGGACTACGAACTCACGAATGTAAAATCGGCGCGGCAAGTGATAGCGAGTGTAGGGCATGCGGGGAAGATGATGAGACGTTGGAGCATTTCCTTTGTCATTGCCCGGCTTTCGCGTACAACAGATACCGGTACTTAGGTGAAGACACAATATCAGACATGATCCAACTTAGGGGAGTGGTATTGATAACAATTAAGGATTTTGTATGTAGCACGGAATTCCTAACATAGATTTTCTTTTTCGAGGTTACTTTTTTGTATTGTGTGTGCCCAAAAAGTAATTGCGGATTTTTCATATAGTCGGCGTTGACAAATTTTTTCACAGCTTGTGACTCTGTAATTGCATTCTTTCTTCTGCCAGTTATCAGCTGTTACTTTTAGTTTGCTTTAGAAAAAAATGTAAAAAAAGTATAAGTTTTATTAAAAATGCATTTACTTTCTTTTAAAAAATCCGCAATTTCTTTTTGGGCAACCCAATATTTAGAGCGCACAACAAGCCGATTACTGGCTTAGGTGTATGTCCATAGTGGCATGGGGCGGATTAATATCTGCACCCTCTTTTCAACCTAACCTATATCAAAACATTGACCGATATAGTCCATTTACAATCATAACCGACTCACACTAATAGGAAGCATTCCTGCAAATTTGAAGAGCTTAGCTTTATTTTTCAAAAGTTAGCCTGTTTTCAAAAGATGGACGGACAGCGGTAAATCCATTTAATCGAATATCAAGACGATGAAGAATATATATGCCATTTTGGTTCCAGATCAATATTTCGATATGTTAAAATCTGAATGGCACCCCCTGACCATGGTGAAGGGTATAACAATGAGTTTTTGTTTATAGATCTCTCATTCATTGAGCAATTTGGATTCTTTAAATCCACTTACCTCGTCTGCAGAGACGTAGGCACTCCTTTCTGGGCAGCCGTTTCTGCTGTGATCTGGGTGAACTTGCGAACGTACCCCTTGTATGTCTCCTGAGGTTTGTTGAAGGAACAGGATGGTTGCGACGGGGGGTGCCATAAGCTACGGCGTAGGTACATCCGTGCTTGCATGGGGACGGGCGTTTCTTCACCCCCCGCTCGGGTTCTCCATTTCTCCTGTCTTTCTTTTATTCGTGTATAATCTTTAGTATGAGGTCTCACATCGTCTTTCTCTTCCCTTTATCTCTTTCTAGGGTACCACAATGGGCCAATCTGGCCTCCGAGTGAGCTCACTTTTGGTGGGCAACCCTTTCAACCTAACCTAACATAAATCCACTTAGCATTGCAGATATATTGGGTTGCCCAAAAAGTAATTGCGGATTTTTCATATAGTCAGCGTTGACAAATTTTTTCACAGCTTGTGACTCTGTAATTGCATTCTTTCTTCTGTCAGTTATCAGCTGTTAATTTTAGCTTGCTTTAGAAAAAAAGTGTATTTGATTAAAGTTCATTTTAAGGTTTATTAAAAATGCATTTACTTTCCTTTAAAAAATCCGCAATTACTTTTTGGGCAACCCAATAGTTTCAAAGAAATTGTTGCTCGTACCAGAAAGAGGTTCCTTTTGTGTAGTGAATGACTTAAGTAATGTTTTTTCCTCTTTCGAGACGAGCTTAATGATCGAAGATTGTTTTCAAAGGAAAAGGAAAGCCACATGTCACAACACACCGACCACTATGGGACACGTTTCGTCTTTGGTAAGAAGACATTTCAGTCTCCTCCACATCTTATATTGTAGGGTGTTCAGTGGCCATACATTGGTAGGTTGTACTTATATCGAATATACAGTGAAAACTTGTAAGCACGACACTAATCAAGTTTCACATCTTTCACACTTGGTGTTCTCTTCCACCGCAGATATTTCATTTAGTAAAGTATAGTCTCTAGTTCGATTAGGCATCTTCCGTCTGTTTTCTTTTGACTTTCTACCAAGTGTTTTTATGAAAAACTTTATAAAATTCTTTCGATACACAAAATACTTGTGGCCTAGTGTCGGTATTTCTTAAACACTTTTAATATATGGATGATTATGCTATTTGATATTATCTGCTTAGATATAGAATAAACGAAAACAAAAATAAAAACAAAAACAAACACGCAAAGAAAACACTTAAACTTACCTAAAAGATCTTCAGCAATTTGCGGATTTGCCAAGATATTTCCATAAGACATTGAAAATTCTTTAATAGCGGCCGGAAAGTATTTTAATGATTAAGAAAAAAAACAATAAAAAGATGCCTTAACCACTTGCTGTGCTTGAATTTGATGTTTTAAATAAATTTCATGTTCAACTAAAAATTTAATTTTGTTAAAACAAACATTTGCAGCGCTCGCGGTAGTAAAAACACAATAAATTTAATCCAATCAATTGATCATAGAATTGAAGATAAAATCAACAAAGCGAAGAAAAAAAAAAGAAATTTTCAATCTTTCAATAAAAAGAAAATTAAACAAAAAAATCAAACAGAACACAACGCCACCACACCACACAATTATGATGAGCTCAGATTCGTGCGGTTGTACAACAATAAAACAAGAAAAACATAATTTTTTTTTTTTTAAGAATTAAACAATTTTTTCTTTTCGTTATTAAAAAACCACACGGCCTTAACAGTGAGACGGAGCCAAGGGGGAAAACACAATGCGAAAGACCAACCCGGACATTGAAGGCGGCAACCACGCTGATGATATTCACTCACTGTGGGCAATTCCTATTGAACCACCGCCGCCGCACATAGCATCAAAAAGCCACAAAGTTTCCGTCCGTCCACACGTTTCATATGCACGGCAGCAGATGATAATGATGATGAATAGAAGAAATGAAAAAAAAAAAAAAAAAAAATGCGCGCCGTGTTGATTTTCGATTTTCGTTTGTGCTCTGTGCAAACGCACGCTGCGACGATTTTTAAAGGTAAAGACAAACTGATTCCATTCCAAGAATCTACAGAAATCTGCATGGCAATCTGCTGGCTGTCTATGAACACAAACAAGAAGAAGACGACGACGTAGCGGGAGAAGAAGACAATGAAAAGAAGACCCCACAACAAACATCACCTCACCAGCCAGAGAGCGAGAGAAGAAGCTGAACCCGAACGACCATTATGGAAAACGATGCTAAATTATGAGTGAAGAATTTTGATGCGGAAAAAAGAGGCTTTCCACAATTTTTTCCTTTTCGTAAAGCATAGCAAACAAAATATGAAAGCGTTAAAAACAAGGTATTGAAGTGAAATGCTTGGTAATTTGTTCATTCGTTCGCTTTGTACCTAATTTGATGGAATACACGTTTCTCAAGTGTTTTTCATCATCATTTACTTTGCTGCTTCGATTAATTCTAAACAAGCAATGAAAAATATTTAAAAACAGTGTTTTTATACCCTCCACCATAGGATGGAGGTATACTAATTTCGTAATTTCGTTTGTAACACACAACAATAATGATCTGACCCAACACAGAATATACATTATTGACTGTTTTAACATTCAAAGTCGATTTAGCCATGTCCGTCAGTCTGTCGGTTCATCGACTTCGAAGGTATAAAGCTAGGCGAATGAAATTTTCCACAAATACTTCCTTTAAGTATAGGTCGGTTGGGATTGTAAATGGGTCATATCGGTTTATGTTTTGATATAGCTGCCGTATTAACCGATTTTGGGTATTGTCTTCTTGAGCCTCTAGCCAGCGCAATTCTTATTCGATTTGGCTGAAATTTTATAAGCGGCGTTTAATTATTACTTCAAACAACTGTGCTATGTATGGTTAAACCCGGTTAATAACCCTTGCTGCCATATGAACCGGTTTCGGATCCTGATCCTGCCATATGAACCGGTTTCGGATCCTTCGGATGAATATCCGATTTGCCTGCAATTTGCGCTAGGTGGTTTGTTTTTACTTGCAACAACTATACAACATGTTTCCATATAAATCAATCTACCGAATATACTTATTTAGCCTCTAGAGGGCGCAATTTCTATCGCACTTGGCTGAATGAATTTTACATAACGACTTCTTCATGAGCTTCAATGTACGTGCAAAATCTGAAATATAAAATTCAATTTGTGTTTGTTCCGTACAGACTCAAAAACGGCTGAACCGATAACCTTGAATTTTTTACAGATTGTGTAAGTTGGTCTGGAAGGAAACATAGGCTATACATAGGCTATACAATTGTAATTGGGTCATATCGGTCCATGTTGTGATACAGCTGCCGTATTAACCGATTTTGGGTTTTGTCTTCTTGAGCCTCTAACCAGCGCAATTCTTATTCGATTTGGCTGAAATTTAATAAGTGGCGATTTGTTATGACTTCTAACAACTGTGCTATGTATGGTTAAAAACGGTTAATAACCCTAGCTGCCATACGAACCGGTTTCGGATCTTGACTTCTTGAATCTCTAGAGCGTGTAATGAATATCCGATTTGCCTGCAATTTGCGCTAGGTGTTTTGTTTTTACATGCAACAACTATACAACATGTTTCCATATAAATCAATCTACCGAATATACTTATTTAGCCTCTAGAGGGCGCAATTTCTATCGCACTTGGCTGAATGAATTTTACATAACGACTTCTCCATGAGCTTCAATGTACGTGCAAAATCTGAAATATAAAATTCAATTTGTGTTTGTTTGTTTCGTACAGACTCAAAAACGGCTGAACCGATAACTCTGAACGGAAACATAGGCTATACAATTTTCTGATATCGAGAGGGGGCGGACCCTCCCCCTTACTACAAAAACGCTACCAAAAATAAAAGTGAACCGATTGGGACAATATGGGATTCAAATGAAATGTATTCAAGAGTAGAGTACGAATTTCATAATAAAAGTTGGGTTCAAGTACCTGGGGAGCCGCCTCAGCCCCAAAACTCCTTAAAATAGGTTTATTTGACAATCATGACAATATGGGACTCATATGAAAGGTATTCGGGAATAGAGTACAAATATGGTTAGGAAGTAGGAATAGGTTTTATAATTTATTGATAACGGAAGGGGGCGGACCCTCCCCCGTTACTCCAAAAACACCATTCAAAATAAAAAGTGGACCGATAAGGACAATATGGGTATCAAATGAAAAGTATGCGGGAGTCAAATGAATGTCGAATTATAGGGGGTCACCCCATCCCCACAAATGAATGGAGGCGGACCCTCCCCCTCCCCCTTATCAAAAAAACGCCACCACATATCCGAAAGTGATCCGATGGGCACAATAAGGGTATCAAATTAAAGGTATTGGAGACAAAAAAAAACGAATATGGTATTAGAAATTTAATCCAACTACCCAGCGGGTCTCCCAGCCCCAAAAATCCTCTAAGCTGATATATTCGAAGTTCATGTCAATATGGGAGTCAAATGAAAAGTATTAGGCAGTAGATTACAAATATGGCATAAAACATTAGGTCCAAGTAATGGGAGGTCGCCCACCCCAAAATACCCCCAAACGGGCATATTAAACAACCATGGCTATATCGGACTCAAATGAAAGGTATTTGGGAGTAGATTACGAATATGACATTAAAATTTGTGTTCAAGTCAAGGTGGCGGGTTTCTTTCCAAAAGTAAATGTAATAGGTTTATTGACCAAGTATGGACTCAAATGAGTAGGAAACGAATTTGATATCCAATTTTGGAGCCAAGTGTTTTGGGGTACGCCTTAAAGCATCTTCTAAACTGAACTTCATTTTCGTAGTGAATAAAGAGCGAATTTGGTATCTATTTTCAGTGCAATGTGCCGGTGGCCGCCTCAGCCCCAAAACACCCTCCAAACGGTTCATATTTACCGGCCATGGCAATATGGGGCTCAAATAAAAGGGATTTGGAAGCGCAGCACGAATTTGATATCCATATTTGAGTCGAAATGTCTGAGGTGCCATCCCACCCCCAAAAAGCGCATCTCATTATCCTAATTTTTAAAAACATCAGAAACCGAGCCGATTCCGAACTGAGTCCCGCAGTGCGACACCTCTTTGGGGAAAATTATTTCAATGACCATGCATTTGCGAGGTACAGCAAATGTCGCCAACATTAAGAGGGGATAACCACCGCTTTGTTTGACTTTCTCGAAAGGATTCGAATGCGTTCAGCGTCATAGGCTACAATGGCACGAATTCGATATTCGCATTCCGATCTCCCGATTTTACTTTTTGAGCTCCTATATGTTGCAAATCTTATCTGCTTTGGTTGAAATTTTGCACAAAGACTTCTACTATGGTCTGCAACTCAAAATCAAGTTCGGTCCAAATCGGCTCATAACCTGTCATAGCTACATTATCATTTGTTTGTCCATAAAGAGATACCGCAAAAAACTTGACAAATGCGATCCATATGTAATATTCGGCCTGATCGACCTTACCACGCTTTTACTTTTTGCTTGTTTATTTTGGGGGCTCATTAAGTCCAATTGAGTGATCGGTTTTGCAGCTATATCAGTTTATATGGCAGTTATATCAGGATATAAACTGGTTTGAATCATACTTTGAACAGTTATTAAAAGTCAAAACAAAACAGATTGTGGAAGATTTTAGCCAAATCGGATAATAATTGCGACTTCTAGGGGCTCAAGAAGTCAAGATCCGACATCAGTTTATAGGGGAGCTATATCAGGATATAGACTGATTTGGACCGTACTTGGCACAGATGTTGAAGTAACAGAAAACCGCATGCCATATTACAGCAAAATGGAAAAATTGGAGATTGTAAGGACTCAAGAAGTCAAATCGATTTGGGGATTTGGGCCGTACTTGGCACAGTCAATTTCAGCCAAACAAATCTTGCGGCTTGTAAGGGCTCAAGGAGTCAAATCGAGAGATCGGTTCATATGGGAGCTATATCAGGTTATAAACGGATTAGAACTGTACTTGGCACAGTTGTTGGAAGTAGCAACCGGACACTACATGGGGTTCAAGAAGTCAAATCGGGAGATCGGTTTGTATGGGAGCTTTATGCAAATCTGAAGCGATATGGCCCATTTGGAATTCCCAGCGACCTACATCAATATAAAGTATCTGTGCAAAATTTCGAGCGGCTAGCTCTACGCGTTCGTCTCTTATCGCGACTTCGACAGACGGACGGACGAACAAGGCTAGTTCGACTCAGAATGTCGAAACGACCAAGAATAGATATACTTTATGGAGTGCTACATTAATATTTCGAGGTGTTACAAACGGAATGACTAGATCAGTATACCCCCATCCTATGGTGGTGAGTATAGTAAGTATCGGGTGAATCTTTGATACCAATTAATACCTTTGAAGTAGCTAAATCCCTTATAAAAAGCCAATAACTCGCAAAAGTTTACATCCTGTAATTCAGACAAGCCCTCACAGAAATTAAAACCTGGCGAAACTTTTTCATCTTGTCAGTTCAAAACAGGCACACAGCATATAATCTGTGGATTTTTTCTCGCGCAAAAATGGTACATATTTAGTGCTCCGGCAGGAGGTTATTATTGAATCCAACATACCAAATTTTAACCGAATCGGTCAAACTTAAGCTACTCAATATCGAATGACTGGTTTATATGGAAGATGTATTGAATTATGCTCCGATATCGAGAGTTTGTAATCCCTAACCGCCTAGGTAAGGTTAAATTGAAAAGGGACCGGCTTTTGATCCCCCGCATACTCTAATGATTCTAAAAGAGGCCACGAAAAGCCTATCGCTGCAATGTTGTGCTGTTATCATATTCCAGACGGACGTACATGGCTAGACCGATCATGTTAGGTAAGGTTGAAAAGAGGGTGCGAATATTAAACGACTAAGAGTTTATATACTTTTTGGGGTCGCAAATCAATATTTCGAGGTTTTACAAACGGATTGACTAGATTTGTTAACCCCTCACCTAATGGTGGTGGGTATAAAAAGAATATGCGATTATTAAATTACACATCCACGAAAGATGTTAGTAGCAAAGCGGAAAGTGGAACATGGATGGCTGGGTATGTAAAGCTTATCAAGAATGTATATTGTAAAGGGTGATTTTATAGCTATCATCTTATTGGCAACACTAGTTTAAACAGCTCACTCACGTTTTGTATTTTGTTTCACTGTCAAACATCTTCAGTTTGGTCTATAATTCATCCATGAATCGTCTTACAAAAGAACAACGCTTGCAAATTATTGAATTTTATTATCAAAATTCGTGCTCCGTTAAGAAAGTTCATCGTGCGCTAATTTTGTCTCATTTTTGGGTAATGAGTACGTAAAAAAGAAGAATTGTCAGCCAGAAGCATTGCAAGAGCTAGTCACAGTTTGGTGCGGTTTATAGGCTGGTGGCATCATTGGACCGTACTTCTTCAAATATGATGCGAATCGTAACGTAACTGTGAATGGTGTGCTCTACCGTGAGATGATATCAAAACTTTTTCTTGTCATGCATGATATCCAACAAGACAGTGTCATATGTCACACAGCACGCGTAACAATTGACTTATTGAGAGGGGAGTTCGGTGAAAATTTTATTTCACGTTCGGAACAGGTCGATTGGCCGCCTAGATCGTGCCATTTAACGCCTTTAGACATTTTTTTTGTGGGGCTATGTTAAAGCTCATGTCTATACAGACAAGCCCCCTTCAATTGACGCATTGGAAGTTAACATTGAAGCATTTTTTGAAGCATTTACCGGCCGAAGTGTTGGAAAGAGTATGACAAAATTGGACTTAGCGGATTGACCATTTGAGATGCAGTCACGGTCAAGATTTGAAATAATCATGAACATTGAATAATTTTCAAACATTAAATTATATATGCACCGTACTATGGATTCAAATACCGATTTTTTTCACTTTGCCGAATTGTATGTATTTTTGTTTTGGAAAACTTTCCTATAACTCTTAAAAAAACCCTTTATATACAAAATCCAGATATATGTACGTATAGCCCAATTTTTAATTTTAGAGCTTTGGAAACGCATTTATCAACGGAACTTGTCAATATTTGGCGCATACAATCTTGTACGGCTACCACAAAATATACACTGATTTTCGTCGGAATCGGTTCAGATTTACATTTAGCTCTAATATATCTGTGGCAAATATCTTTGATCCGACGTTCGGAAATAAAGCGTACACGAGCTAACGTCCGATAATGGGTTGAGGCGAATGAACTTCGCAGCAGTAAAAAAAAATGGTAGTTAGCAGCAACAGATCTCATTATAAAAAAATTTACAAAGAAGAAAGGAACCAAATTGATCACGTTTTTAAAGATGGAAGTCATTCATTCAGAGTATTGGATGTGTGATTGATCCGAGGTGTGAACATGGATTCGAATCATTATCTTGTTGCACCAAAGTTTCGTATCCATTTAAGCTTGGCGAGTTAACTACTATCTGACCTGCACGTAAGCTGGACTTCGAAAAGCTGCATCTGCACAACGAATGACAACGGTATACTCCACGCGACCGACACAACTGCTTGATGGAAGCACACCTTGTTCAGATGCTATAACGGCGCAGTGGTAAGCCATTGACCACACCATGGAAATAAGGAAATCTAGTAACTAATACAGGTAATGTGCTGAGATTATGAAAGAAAAATTTTTCAGCTGCTAGCGTGCGACGATGGCATTTAACCGTATACCCAACCACTGATGATGGTATAGAATATTGACCTCATAATTAGAATGAGGTCCAAGTAGCACTGACCAGACTGAATAACAACAAGGCAGCAAGAGCCGATGTGTTGCGCGATAAACTATTTAAGACCGGAGGCGACACATTGATTAGATGTATACAACAGCTCGCCTGTGGATCTGATAAGAAGGACGCATACCTAATGATTGGAACCTCAGCGTGCTATGACCTGTACACAAGAAATGAGATAGGACAGAATAAGTCTTCTCCCCATCTCTTACAAGAGACTCTCGACCGTACGGTGTGAAAGATTGAAACCTAAAGTAAATGAAATATTTTGGCGGGTTTAGACTTGGTAAAGCCACAATAGACCATATATTCACACTGCACCAAATCCGAGAAAGACAGGTTTAGTCTTGCCATCTCTACGTTGAGGGCTTCGAAAGCCCTGAAAAGTATTTCAAGTCATGTCTAACTTTGATGTCCCTGCAAAATGAATACGACTGTACAGCATTGTTCTTGTTGATACACGATCCAGTAAGGATACAGTCGGAATAGGAAAGAACCATTCAGTAGCCAACGAGGTTTCAGACAAGGAGGCAGCCTACAGTGTGATCTCAAGAAAGAAGACAGACAAGAAGACATATTGAAGACAATATGTGCCAAATACAGGGGAACAAGTCTCTTTCCATTGCATACAAGATACTCTCGAGGGTGCCATGAGTCAATAGATGGCACACAACTCTCAAAAAAAAAAAAATAAATAAATAAATGCTACTCGCCTAAGAAGACGACATCGACATCATAGGTCAGTCACCGGAAGAAATAACTGCTGCTTTTGAAAGAACCGAAAGAGAGTCAGTGAAAATGGGTCTGGCAGTAAATGGAGATAAGACGAAATGGATGGTTTCATCTCCCAAGAAGCCTTGCACAACCGAGCAGATAAAGAAAATGGAGAAAGTTAGGAACCACAACTTTGAGATAGTCAGCAACTTTATCTACTTCTGCACCGCCGTAACCGAAACGACTAGTTTTGAAAATAAAGAGAAAAGTAATATTGGCAAATAGGTGCAACCTTGGATTAAGCAAGCAGTTGAGAATAAAGACCACCTCTCGATAGACGGAAATTAAACTATACAAATCACTGATACTACCCGTGTTGTTATAAGGATCAGAGACATAGGTACTTGTGAAACCAGACGAGACAGTGCTTGGAGTGTTTGAGAGAAAGATACTTCGTAACATTTATGGACCTGATTACATTGATGGAGAATATCGGCGCCGTATGAACCACGAACTGTATGAGCTTTATAACGACGCACAGTGGTCCAAACGGCACCCTCACAAAATTTGTCACTAAGCTTTCTTTTATGACTCTTCTGATCAGCAGTAAATTTCATAGAAATCTTTTCAGATTTAAATATTTTCCACAACTATTTTTTTCTAGGTCATCCACAATTTGTCTGAATTTTGGTCGAAGTTTTCCTTTTTCAATTTAAGCAAATTTTAGTTTCGACGCTTAGCCTGCATACATAATGTGGTGTAGGACATTGAAAGTTCGGGGTGGCCCAACTTTACACCGTCCATACTTGTTTTTTTTATATAAAAAGAAATTGGCGAATAAGTATAAAATAAACGCACAAGAGTTCAATAAACATAACTAATAAAATATAATATTTTTTGTTATTGTTGTGCTTGCGATAATCGTAGCCTATAAATGTACGATGTTGTTTTGTATACTTCTCTCGAAGATATTAGACGAGTACAACCCCGAAGAAGAAAAAAAAACATGCAACCATACCAAAAAGATCTCTGTGGGAGAGCATTGTACGTTTGATTAGAATAATCATATCGTTTCTCCCATATAAAACTGCACTCAAAATCGCTTGGCTCTATATGAGAAAGGTGCTTGGTGGTCTTGCATTTTTCCATTTTCCTTTTCATCTCGTCTTTTGTTTATTTTTCCATAGAAAGTGAAAGTGTGAAAATGCGAGAACTGATGCACTCAACACATGCCACACATGAACATACACGATGAGTGAGTGAGTGAGTGAACGCATATATCATAAAGAACATTAGCCTTTTCTTTGTCTCATAATTCGACCCACTTTATTTTCTATGGATCTCTTTGGCAATGTTTTGATTCTCCCCCCAATGAGTTTACATGAAGAATTTTTAATTCATGCGGCAAACGAGCGAGTTCATCTTAGCGCTTTGAAATATGGTGAAGTGCGATGAAATACGATCGATCAATTGCCTCAATTGATTTATTGAAAGTAATTAGCTTTTCATCGTTTGTTAATAAATTCTCTAAAATTATTCATTTCTTTGATTTATAACAAAATTTTGATTGGGAATTGAAATTTGTAAAGGCGATATTCGTTAACAGTTGACTCAAGAGTGAATAAATTTAGAGAATAATATATAAGTTTTTTGAATAGGGACTTGACAATTTTGAATTTAATTTATGAACGCACTCTTAAGGCTTGGTTATGCTCTCGTAAGTGTAAAGAGGCAATTATGCCTCTTTACATTTGACAATATAAACGAAAAAAAAAAAATAATAAAGTCACTGCTGAATTTTGTATTTAAAATTTCAACAAAATCAGGTGAGCTTTAGACCCTTAACCGGAAGATCGGTCTATATGACAGCTATATCTAAATACAGTCCGATTTTTACCATATTTGGGACGGATGGTGGGGGGCCTTAAACTACTCACTGATTCAAATTTTAGCGAAATGGGATAAAAAATAAAGCTTTTATGGGCTTCAGACCCTTCATCGGCAGATCGGTCTGTACGGCAGCTATATCTAAATATAGTCCGATCCAAACCAAATTTTGGGACGAATGTCGGAAGAACTAAGAAAACCACTGTTTCACATTTCAGCAATATCGGATAATAAATAAAGATTTTATGGACTTTAGACCCTTTATCGGCAGATCGGTCTATATGGCAGCTATATCTAAATAAAATCCGATCTGAACCATATTAAGCTCCTATATTAGGAGGCGTAAAACGTCTCACTGTTTCAAATTTCAACAAAATCGGGTAATAAATAGAGCTTTTATGAGCTTCAGAACCTTTATCGGCAGATCGGTCTATATGACAGCTATATCTAAATATTGTCCGATTTGATCCATATTTAGGTCAAATGTCGGGAGGCTTAAAATAACCCACTGTTTCAAATTTCAACGAAATCGGGTAATAAATAGAGCTTTTATGAGCTACAGAACCTTTATCTGGAGATCGGTCTATATGGCAGCTATATCTAAATATAGTCCGATATGTACCATATTTAGCTCAGATATCGGGAAGCTTAAAATAGCCCACTGTTTCAAATTTCAGCGAAATCGGTTATAAAATAAAGCTTTTATGGGCTTTAGACCCTTTATCTGGAGATCGGTCTATATGGCAGCTATACCTAAATATTGTCCGATTTGATCCATATTTATGTCAGATGCCGGGAGGCTTAAAATAACCCACAGTTTCAAATTTCAACGAAATCGGGTAATAAATAGAGCTTTTATGAGCTTCAGAACCTTTATCAGCAGATCGGTCTATATGGCAGCTATATCTAAATATAGTCCGATATGTACCATATTTTGGTCAGATGTCGGGAGGCTTAAAACCTCTCATTGCTTCAAATTTCAGCGAAATCGTTTAAAAAATAAAGCTTTAATGGGCTTCAGATCCATTATCTGGAGATCGGTCTATATGACAGCTATATCTAAATATGGTCCGATTTGATCCACATTTAGCTCAGATATCGGGAAGCTTAAAATAGCCCACTGTTTCGAATTTCAGCGAAATCTGGTGATAAATAGAGCTTTTATAGGCATTAGACCCTTAATCGGTCTATATAGCAGTTATATCCAAATATGGTCCGATTTGGCTCGTTCAAAAACTTAAACAATGTGCATCAAAAACACGTATCTGTGCCAAATTTCAGCTCAATTTTTGAAGGCTGTAGAGTGATTACAATAGACGGACGGCAAGACGGACAGATAAACGGAAAATAACCAACTGTTTTAAATTTCAGCGAAATCGGATAAAAAATAAAGCATTTAGGGGCATAAGACCCTTTATCTCTAGATCGGTATATATAGCAGTTATATCCAAACTTAAGCAGCATGCATCCACAAAGAAGTATCTGTGCCAAATATCAGCTCAATTTTTGAAGGCTGTAGAGTGATTACAATATACGGACAGACACAAGGACATCATTAAATCATCTTAGAATTTTACGACGGTCCGAAATCTAGGGTCGGAAATTGATATTTAAATGTGTTGCAAACGGAATGACTACATTTATATATACAAACATTCTTCGGTGTTGGGTATAAAAAAGGCTTGAAGGTGAGGGAGGTACAGACGTCGAAAATCTTCAGGCATACCTCAAGGACAAATCGGAGGAGACGGCCCTCCAATCGAGACGTCTCTCCTACTGAAGGAGTAGGGAATGGCGGCTTTCAATCAGACAGTCACCGCCCTGAACTGCACGGGGGTCGTAATGAGTTTTTCCCTATGTTACTGTATGCTAAGTGACAGGGCTATCAGCGCGGACTTCGGAGATAATGCAGTCAGAAGGCGGGCGATAAGGGAAACGCCTCAAGGATGGGGTGTTCTCGGCATTCTTGTGTTTGAAGAGAATGATACCTCGGCCTTTATAGATAGCTCCAAGATGGAGACAGGGACTGGATTGAGACCATACCCCGACACACAAAATATCGGTGCGTCGGTGAGACTGCCTGGCAGAGCTCAGTGCCATAAAGATAGCCGCAAAGGAAATCCTGGGAAGGGATTTACAGCTTTCGAAATCAGTACACGTATATGGCGGCCCTCAAGGCCGTGGGCTCTTGGACGGTGAGGTCGAAGTTCTTGGCGGAATGTTTGGAGTCCATTTGGGGACACGACATAGTACTAACATGTATTAGCGCATACCACGGCGCCATATTGGCGCTTACCCCCTACTCCCTTCTCACAATTTCTTTTTATCACATACTTTCCATTTTTTTCATTTTCTTCACCACCACAGGTCAGACAGGCCACTGAGTGAATTCACCTTTTCATGGAGGGCTACCCATTCAAACTAAACCTAAAATTTTTATTATATAAACTTGAAATTGTTGCGCTTTGTTTGTTTGTTGGTTTGTTTGTCTATTCCGTAAAGACTCAAAAACGGCTGAACCGATTTTCTATGAAATTTTCACAGTTGATAGAGTTTGTGACCTCGGTGAAAATAGGGCACTACATTCCTTGATATCTGAAGGGAGGGGGGCGGACCCTCCCCCATACCCCAATTTTCAAAAAAGCCACCTTATGCTATCCCAAAAACACGAAATTGGTATGACATTTTTGGGTTCAATAACCTGGGGGGACGCCCCATCCTAAAACCCAGCCGGGCGGACATTTTTACCAATTGGGACAATATGGGTATCAAACGAAAGCTATTTAAGAGTAGAGTGCGAACTTTATATACAAATTTCGCCCAAAGTGTTCGGGGGGTCCACTAACCCCAAATAACCCTCCAAGAAAACTCTTTCACCGCTTTGGGCATTATGAATATCAAATGAAAGGTATTTAAAATTAGAGTACAAATCTGACATAAAAATTTATCCCTTGGAGTCTGAGGGGCCTCCCCAAAACCCCCCGCACGAACATGTTTACCGATTGGGAAAATATGGGTATCAAACGAAAGGTATTTAAGAGCAGAGTACGAACTTGATATACAAACTTCGCCCAAAGTATACGGGGATCCCCCAACTCCAAATAACCCCCCAAGAGAACTCTTTCACCGCTTTGGGCAATGAGTATCAAATGAAAGGTATTTAAATGTAGAGTACAAATCTGTCATAGAAACCACCCGCAGGGCATATTTACCAATTGAGACAATATGGATATTAAACGAAAGCTATTTCAAAGTAGAGTAAAAATCTGATACAAAAAATATATTCCTTTGCATCTGAGACGCCCCCCCACCCTCCAAAACCCAAAATCAGGGCTTATTTACCAATTAGGACAATATGGATATCAAATGTATAGTGTTTGGAAGTTCAGTGCACATCTGTTATAAGAATTTGGTCCAAGGTCTCTACGGGGCCTCCCCAACCCCAAAACCTCCTAAACGGGCGTGAATTTTGAAGGTCACAAAATGTGTATAAAATGAAAGGACTTTAGGAGTTGACTACGAATCTGGTATACATATTTGGGATAGAGTCTGGAACCGGCGCACTCACTAAATAGAGGAGCGAGCGACCCTCTTCTCCCAATAAAAACAACACCAAACTGTCATGTAGGACGACTGTGAATATATTGTACTCAAATAAAAGGATGTGTCAGAGAGCAATCCTTCTCCTCATATCGTACCCAAAAAAAAAGGAATTAAAACCAAGTAGAAGCGTGCTAAGTTCGGCCGGGCCGAATCTTATATACCCTCCACCATGGATAGCATTTGTCGAGTTCATTGCGCGGTATCTCTTTACAGGCAAACAAAGAATAATGAATAAGAACTATTATGCTATTGGAACTTTATCAAGTTGTAGTTCGATTCGAACCATAAATGAATTGAATACTAAACATTGCAGAAGTCATTGTGTAATATTTCAGTCCATTCGGATAAGAATTGCACCTTGTAGGGGCTCAAAAAGCAGAATCGGAAGATCGGTTTATATGGGAGCTGTGCCATATTTAACATGTATGTTAGAGATCATGGGAGAAGCCGATGTTCAAAAGTTCAGCCAAATTGGAAAATAACTGCGCCCTTGGAGGCTCAAGAAGTCAAGATACCAGATGGATTTATATGGCAACAATATGAGGTTATGAATTGATTTGCGCCGTACTTAGCACAGTTGTTGAAAATCATAGCAAAACACCTCATGCAAAATTTCAGCCAAATCGGATAAGAATTGCGCCCTCTAGAGCCTCAAGAAGTCAAAATCCAAGATCGGTTTATATGGCAGCTATACCAGGTTATTATTCGATTAAAACCGTACTTGGCACAGTGGTTGGAAGTGAAACAAAAACACCACGTGCTAAGTTACAGCTAAATCGGATAAGAATTGCGCCCTCTAGAGCCTCAAGAAGTCAAAATCCAAGATCGGTTTACATGGCAGCTATATCAGGTTATGAACCGATTTGAACCATACTAAGCACAGTTGTTGGAAGTAATACCAAAACACAATGTGCAAAATTTCAGTCAAAGAATTGCGCCATCCAGAGGCTCAAGAAAGCAAGTCCCAAGATCGGTTTATATGGCAGCTTTATCAGGTTATGAACCGATTTGAACCATACATAGCACAGTTGTTGGAAGAAATACCAAAACACCACGTGCAAAATTTCAGTAAAATCGGGCGAGAATTGCGCCATCCAGAGGCTCAAGAAGTCAAGACCCAAGATCGGTTTATATTGCAGCTATATCAGGTTATGAACCGATTTGAACCATACTTAGCACAGTTGTTGGAAGAAATGCCAAAACACCACGTGCAAAGATCGGTTTATATGGCAGCTATATCAAACCATGGATCGATTTGGCCCATTTACATTCCCAACCGACCTACATTAATAGAAAGTAGTTGTGCAGAATTTCAAGCGTCTAGCTTTACTCCTTCGAAAGTTAGCGTGCTTTCGACAGACTTTATGGGGTCTTAAACGCATTTTTCGAGGTGTTACAAACGGAATGACGAAATTAGTATGCCCCCTATCCTATGGTGGAGGATGTAAATGCTGTTTTCTTTCCCCCCAGCGCTTGTTTTAAAAATGGAAGTCTAAAAATAGAAAAGGCTTTAGCACATTTAGAAGCAAACGTATCATCCAACGCCCCTCAAACAACTCATAACATCGATTTCTATCAATAATTGAAAACTGTAGTTTCTTTGACAACATAAATAATGCCCAGCTCCCCTCATACTCCCTTGTATACACTTTCTTTCTCATAACTTGAAAGCCATTGGGAAATATGTTTTGACACAATCTGTAATTTTCAATTAAAAATACTTTCATATTCGCAGTCATTGTTTGTGACATCAGTCTCTCTTTCAGATATTTTTTTTTTTTTTTTTTTGCTTGGCCTCTTGCAATTCGTCCGCTTATCATCCTCAAGCTGTCAACAGCATTCTTGACCAAGAGTTTTTAAGACATAGTTTTAGGGCAAAGCTAAAAACAAAAATAATTCACCAAATCCTTAGTGCTAGCAAAAGAATTCTACTCTAATGGTAAACCAAAACTTTGTGAATCGCTTACAGTCATAACAAATATTTGTGAAAACTTTATTAATTGTCATATTTTGTTAAAAGGAAAATAAGTTCCAAGTCGCTTTGGATGTTTGTGTGTTGCACTCATATGCTGCTTTTGTTTATTGTTTAGATTTCGGTCGGTAGAGTATAACTTCAACACTTGCAGCTACTATAAATAATGTGGAATTTTGGACTTGGAACAACACAGCTTAACATCCTTGACTGTTTTAAATGTTTTCAAAGCAGCCAGAGGCAAGCAAGAAAATACGAAAAGACAAAATATTGTTGTGTATTTATATATCTTTGTTATGATTCAGTATTGCATACTCATAGAAGCCACAACTTTCGAAATATGTATGAGAAAAGATATTATAATATAAAAACTCACGGCAGAGCGCCATCTATATGTCAAATTTAAAATTATAATACAGAAAAAATTTATTATAATTATTCGGAAAATCCAAATACAAATCTAATAAAAACCAAATACAAATATGGAAAAACGCTAATACAAAAAAAAAAACATTGAAAAACACAAATATGAGTAAAAATAAAATCATAATAAAAATAACAAGTAAAAGCGTGCTAAGTTCGGCCGGGCCGAATCTTATATACCCTCCAACATGGATTGCATTTTTCGAGTTCTTTTCCCGGCATCTCTTCTTAGGCAAAACAGGATATAAGAAAAGATTTGCTCTGCTATTAGAGCGATATCAAGATATGGTCCGGTTTGAACCACAATTAAATTATATGTTGGAGACCTGTGTAAAATGTCAGCCAATTCGAATAAGAATAAGCTCACAAAGAGCTCAAAAAGCATAATAGAGAGATCGATTTATATGGGAGCTGTATCGGGCTATGGACCGATTCAGACCATAATAAACACATATGTTGATGGTCATGAAAGAATCCGTCGTACAAAATTTCAGGCAAATCGGATAATAATTGCGACCTCTAGAGGCTCAAGAAGTCAAGATCCCAGATCGGTTTATACGGCAGCTATATCAGGTTATGAACCGACTTGTATTTTATTTGACATAGTTGTTGAAAGTAACAATAAAAAACGTCTTGCGAAATTTCAGTCAAATCGGATAGGAATTGCGCCCTCTAGAAGCTCAAGAAGTCAAGTCCCCAGATCTGTGCAATGACAGCTATATCAGGTTATGAACCGATTTGAACCATATTTGGCACAGTTGTTGGATATTATAACAAAATACTACGTGTCAAAATTCATTCAAATCGGATAGGAATTGCGCCCTCTAGAGGCTCAAAAAGTCAAGACCCAAGATCGGTTTATATGACAGCTATATCAGATTATGGACCGATTTGAACCATACTTGGCACAGTTGTTGGATATCGTAACAAAACACGTCGTGCAAAATTTCATTCCAATGGGATAAAAATTGCGCACTCTAGACGCTCAAGAAGTCAAGACCCCAGATCGGTTTATATGGCAGCTATATCAGGTTATGGACCGATTTGAACCATACTTGGCACAGTTGTTGGATATCATAACAAAACACGTCGTGCAAAATTTCATCCCAATCGGATAAGAATTGCGCACTCTAGAGGCTCAAGAAGTCAAGACCCAAGATCGGTTTATATGGCAGCTATATCAAAACATGGACCGATATGGCCCATTTACAATACCAACGGACCTACACTAATAAGAAGTATTTGTGCAAAATTTCAAGCGGCTAGCTTTACTCCTTCGGAAGTTAGCGTGCTTTCGACAGACAGACGGACGGACGGACGGACAGACGGACGGACATGGCTAGATCGACATAAAATTTCACGACGATCAAGAATATATATACTTTATAGGGTCTCAGACGAATATTTCGAGTAGTTACAATCAGAATGACGAAATTAGTATACCCCCCATCTTATGGTGGAGGGTATAAAAATATAATACAAGTCGTAAAAGAAACATGGCTGTCAAATTTAATTCAACACTCAATAGAAGAAATAGGCACACTGTGATCAACTGGAAAATAGTGGGCTAAAGCCGTTTACAGGAAATGTAATGCTATGCTCTTTTCGAGTCTATTAAATTTGGAGCCCTGAGTATTAAAAAAACCAAGATATTGGCCATTTTTGGCAAACTTGGAAATAATGGGGTGAAACCGTCCACAAGAGATATAAAAAATATGGACCACGCTCTTTCGGAACCTATCTAAGTGTTAGAAGAAAGAAACGAAGATATTGGCCATTTTTGGCAAAATTTCGTAATTTTTCCAAATGATGCCACATTTTTCAGAGTAAATGGATCACAGTGGCCAACTGGGCTAAAACCGATTACAGTAAATATAGAAGGGACTACACTTTTTTCGAATCTTTTCAATTTGGAGCCTTAAGTATTAAAGAAACCAAGACATTGACCATTTTTGCAAAATTTCTTAGTTTTTCCTTATGATGCCCCATTTTCCAGAGCAAATGGCCCACTGTGGCCAATTGGGAAATAGTGGGCTCAAACCGTTTACAGGAAATATAATATGGACCACGCCCTTGTCGAATTCGTATAAACTCAAACAAGGCTAAAAAGATTTTCATGAAATTTTCACAGATGGCAGAGTTAGAACCTGCGGGGAAAATAGGGTACCTCATTGTTTGATATCCCAAGGGAAGGGGGGCGGACCCTCCCCCTTACCATCACTTTCAAAAACGCCAGATCTCGGAGATGGGTGCATTGATTTAAGCGAAATTTTGTATGCCACCTTACGGTACCCCAAAAACGCGAAATTGGTATAAAATGTTGGGGTCAAATAACCTGTGTAGGGACGCCCCATCCCAAAACCCACCCGAACGGACATGTTTACCAATTGGGGCAATATGGGTATTAAATGAAAGGTATTTAAGAGTAGAGTACGAACTTGGCTTTAAAAAGTCACCCTAAGTGTCAGGGGCTCCCCACCCCCAAAAACTCCGCCCAACAGCACACTTTACCGCTTTGGGCAATATGGGAATCAAATGAAGAGTATTTAAAAGTTGAATACATTTTGACACCACCGGGACACCGCTATAATGCTGAACGCCAGGGTTCCTGGCGAGACTATCAAAAAAAATGTTCAGCTGGGGTTTTCCCCTCCTAATGCGGGTAACGTTTGTGAGGTACTATGCCAAGTAAAACTTCTCCCCAAGAAGATGTCGCACTTCCGCACGCCGTTCGGACTCGGCTATAAAAAGGGGCCCCTTATCATTGAGCTTAAACTTGCATCGGACTGCACCCATTGATATGTGAGAAGTTTGCCCCTGTTCTTTAGTGGAATGGGCCAAATTTGCAATTTGCACTTTCAAATTTGCCATAAAAATGTATTCCTTGGTGTCTGAGGGACCTCCCCACCCCTAATAACCCCCAGCACGTCATATTTACCGATTGGGACAATATGGGTCTCAAATGAAAGGTGTTTGGAAGTTGAGTACACATATTTTTTAAGAATTTTGGCCAAGGTGTCTAAGGGGCCTCTTCAACACCAAAAACTCCCAAAACGGGCATGAATGTCCAAGGTCACAAAATGGGTATAAAAAGAAAGGTATTTGAGAGTTGACTACGAATCTGATATACACATATGGGACAGAATCTGGGACCTTCTCACCCACCTAATACGCTTCAATAATGCGTGTAGTTCGATCGGGATAATATGAAAATTAAAACGAAAGGTCTATTATGGTAGAGTTCGAATTTAATGTTGATATAAGGCTTCAAGTATCTAGGTCACGTCCTGCCGTTCAGCCGGCCATGTAGATCTCGACATTAAAGGATTAAATAAATTGTCTTTTAGGTCTTTGCGCGGGGGGGACCAACCCCTTCCTCCCAACTAAAACAATACCAAACTGTCATGTAGGACGACCAAGAATATATTGTATTCAAATGAATCGACGATGATAGCGATACCCCCATCCTACACAAAACAAGGAATTAAAAATAATAAATGAAGGCCGACCAAAATAGGAGAGTACACTTTTTATCCTCAAATTGGGATAGACATAGGAGGACCAGCGGATCTTTAAAAATGTGGTATCCCATGTGATACTTTTAATATTATATTAAATTTTAATATTATATTATTTAATATTAAGATTAATTAGTTTGGATCTGAACGAGAACCGTTTTCCTGAATATCGCCACCTTCAAAATGCTTGACATTATGGGGCTCAAACAAAATCGTGCTCTAGCACGATGCTGACATTATTTCAGGGTCCGCTCCCTAAACTCCCTTCAAACCGGCCATGTTTGCCTACTATGGCAATAATAATAATAGATATTTGATAGTAAAAAACGAATTTGATATCCAATTTTAAGGTCAATTGCAATTGTGGCTCAAATGAAAGGAATTTAACAGTAGAGCACGATGCTAGTATATCTACCACCAAAACCATAAGAATGAAGGAGATCTGACATCCAAACATTATTGGGTGGACCCTCCCCTTACCCTTTTTTCCAAAACGCCAGATATCCAAACAGGACTTTTTTCCTGACCGTTCCAGTATAGGGCTCTGATAAAATTAGAGAGTGATAGAAGGCGCAGCAGAGCGGGCCCTGTCCAGCTAGTATATATGACGGGACCCAAATGAAAGTTATTTAAGAGTACAAAAAAGGTATCTGATATCCAATTATGGACCAAGTATTTTGGGGACCACCCCTCAATCGGACACATTTATCGACCATGGCAATATGGGGCTCTAATAAAAGGTATTTGAGAGCAGGACACCACCAAACCGGATATGTTTGCCGACTATGGAAATATGGGGTTCAAGTGAAAGATATTTGGGAGTAGAGCACGAATCTGATATCAACATTTGGAACTATAGGTGTAGCGGACGTCCCACCCCCATAACAATCCCCAAATAAAACCCAATGGCAAAATGGGGTTCACAAAAAAAAGTAATGGGAAGTAGAGCACGATGCTGATATTTTTCAGGTCTAAGTGTTTGGGGGACCACACCACTACCCAAAATACCCCTTAGTCGGGCAATTTTAACGACCATAGCAATATGGAGCTCAAATAAAAGGTATTGGGGACTAGGTCAAGAAATTGACACCAACATTCGGGACCAGGTTTCTTGGGGTCCAACGCTTCTGTGAAACACCCCCTAAAGAGGACTTTTTTACTGGCCGTGGCAAACTGGGGCTCAAATAAACGGTATATGGGAGTAGAATACGAATCTGATATACAAATGTTGCACCACATATTTGGGCCCCTCCCCCAAAAGACACCCTAAATAGGACAAGTTTAAAGACCATGGCAATATGGGGCTCAAATGAACGGTATTTGAAATTTTTTCGGGCCACTTTTCGCACTCTTCTGTGCCACATTTCAAAAACAAGCATATGCATATGTTTGAATCTTGCCGTAACTATTTGAAATATTTTCCAGAGGTGTTACTGTAAAAAAGTCACGCCCAGCGACACGCAGTTCAAACTCGACCATAAAAAGAACGCCTTTATATTGGGCTAAATCTTCAATGTTCCTAGGAATATTTGCATTTGCAACTACTTATACCCTCCCATTGAGGTCTTTCTCACTTCATTATTCATTTGAATAAGCGACGTAAGTTTGTCCGTTAATATCTCGAAACATGAGTAAGACTGCTCGAGATTTTGCACAAGTAATACATTTTGATGTATCTTAAGATTACTTCTGGATTCCCGTGGCGAGAGTGTCAGAAAAACTGGTAAAAAAAATCCAATTAAAAACCGAATTAAAAATCCATTTAAATCAAATTTCCGTTTAATCTATTATGCCCCTGCAGACAATATTCTTATTTAATATCCTATCCTTAAATAGCTATGCCATAGTCTCGAGAGTGATAGGGATTGGCCAAAGAACTTGGACAAAAGACATGTACAATTAGTTTCCACCGAACTTTATGCCTTTATAGTGTATGCCACTTTTTGTGCCTCCTTTTAAGAAAAATTATGCCACTTTTTTCAACGAATACTACATTTTGTGCCAACGGTAACTTTTGAAAATTTCCAGTGGTAACGCTGCTGTGCATACTACTGTGCAAAATTTCAACCAAATCATATAAGACATGCGCACTGTAGGGGCTCAAGAAGTAAAATAGGGAGATCGGTTTATATGGGAGCTATATCAGGTCATGGCCCAATTCAGACCATATTTGGAACGTATGTTAGAGGCTATAGAAAAAAAATCACTGTGCATATTTTCAACCAAATCAGGCAGAACTGGGCCCTCTAGGAGTTCAAGTGCTATAATTGAGAGATGGGTTTATATCGAAGCTATATCTAAATATGGACCGATATGACCCTTCTGCAATCCTAACCATTTTAAACGGTATTGAAACATTAATGAAAATATAGGATGATTTTTTAAGAGCAATAGGAAAGTTTTTCAACAAAAAAAAAAACACATGAAATTCAGAGAAAAGCATGAAATCTGTATTTAAATCGATAGTACGGTCCACATAATTAAATGTTTGAAGATTATTTCACGCAAATATTGGCCGTGACTGCGCCTTAAATTGTCCATCCGCTTAGTCTAATTTTGACATACTCTTCCCAACATTTCGGACGGTATCTCACGAGTAAATGCTTCGATGATGTCTTTCAATGCGTTCTTGTCTGTATAGACATGAGCTTTAACATACCCCCACAAAAAATAGTCTTAAGGCTTTACCTTGCACGATCTAGGCGGCCAATTAATCGACCCCGAACGTGAAATAAAATGTTCGCCGAACTCGCCTCTCAAAAAGTCCATTGTTACGCCTGCTGTGTGGCATGTGGCAACATCTTGTTGAAAACACATATCATGCAAGTCAAGCTCTTGCATATTGGGCAAAAAAAGTTGGATATCATCTCACGATAGCGCTCACCATTCACAGTTACGTTACGATTCCCATAATCTATGAAGAAGTACAGTCCAATGATGCCACCAACCCATAAACCGCACCAAACTGTGACTTTTTCGGGATGCATTGATAGCTCTTGCAATGCTTCTGGCTGATCTTTACTCCAAAATCGACAATTTTGCTAAGTTACGTAACCATTGAGCCAAACATGAGCTTTGTCGTTAAACACAAGAAGCGCGCGATGAACTGTATTTACGAAGCACACATTTTGATAATAAAATTCAATAATTTGCAAACGTTGTTCGTTTGCAAGACGATTCATGGTTAAATTATAGACCAAACTGAAGATGTTTGACAGTGAAACAAAACACAAAACGTGCGTAAGCTGTTTGAACCAGTGTTGCCAAAAAGATTATAGCTAAAACAACACCCTTTATTTGTAATCGTGTAATATATTTTGACTATTGAACGTGTTATCAAACTCAAAAAGCTCAATCAAATCGGCGCGGTAGATCGAAAGTTAGGTGCATTTAAGTATTTAAGAAATTACTAGACGTCAACTATAACCCACTATTGCACACCCTACACTAAAAACAGGGTGGCCAATTGAAGCATTTTCTGAAAGCTTATACCTTCTACAACAGGCCATTAGAAGATTGCAAAACGATCAGCTTTCTAGTTTCAAAGTTATAAAGGCTTTGCAACTACAAATAAAATGCTGAAATAGTTTTGGCCAGAAAAACGGGGGGTTGCGACCATAGTGCTAGAATGGTGGGTATTAAAAAGGGCAACGAATTTGCATATAACTCCTTAACTTATTCAAAGGCAATATTGCATGTTCTCACCACTGCCTGATGCCCTAGTGCATGTCCTTTGCAAGCTCGCACTCGTTGTTGATTGGGTGCACCCCCAATGTCCAAAACGATTATCCATTTTAGTTTGCATTTAATGTATTTTTTTTTTTTTTTTTTCATTTGCATTGCAAAATATGCACAGTAGGTAGAGAGTGGGGGAAAAAGAGGTGGAGAACCAAGCACCATCAACTACAACGACATGGAATAGTTGGGGAAAAACAATAAAGGCTACTTGCACAACTAGTGAAGGACCTTATGTCCTTTGGCATGCTTTGACTTTCTCTTATGTTGTGCAGCAAAAACGATAAAGCACACAAAAGTAAAAACAAAAAATCACAAAAACTGACTAAAGAAAAAACTATAAACGGTTGGCGCATATCATAAGCAGCCAAATATACAATCACTGAAAAAAAATCACAAGTGTTCATACACTCGGTATCATTGATGCTTGGCCACCTTGCTTTGTGTGCACAGCATCGTTTCAGCTGCTGTTTTCGCAGAGACCATTGCTTACCACCATTTATCAATGACAGTAAAAGTGTTGTAGGTTTTTTGTTTTTCCATTCTTATTTGGAAGGGAAAATTCCTACTGAAACAGCGTTAGACTGAAATCTTCGTCCAAAAAAAAAAAATCTCTGTGAACTGAGAAAATATATGCGAAAATGTGTTGATGGTGGTCCCTTTATATTTGGTGGTGCAAGAGCAATAAATTGGCACATTCAAAGCCACAAACGCTTGGACTTGCATAAAAATGCCAATGCTATAAAGTGGTGAACATTTCCTGAAGCTATTTGCTTTGCCTACTATTTTTTGGGGCATCCTCTCAAATGATTTGCTTGAGTGCAAAGGTTAAGTGCAGCAACAAAAATATGTTGATGGCGAAAAGTGTTGCCTAAAGGAAATCACATTTTAATAAAATTTGTCCTTTGAGGTTGCGATACAATTTGCATTTGTTGTCACATGGTGGGGGTGGGAATGTGCGGAAGTGACAATGGAGCAGAAATTGTAATAAATATATGAAGAAGGACCATGGAGGCCACCGTAGTGCAGAGGTTACCATGTCCGCCTGTGACGCTGAATGCATGGGTTCGAAACATGGCGTGAATATCAGAAAAAATTTTCAGCGATGTTTATCCCCTCCTGACGTTTGTTAGGAATTATGCCATTTGAAAGAATGATATGGCTGCCTTTTAAAAATTTCTCCCCAAAGAGGTGTCGCACTGCAACCGTTCGGATTCGGCTATAAAAATGAGGCCCCTTATCATTGAGCTTAAAACTTGAAATGAACAGCGCTCATTGAAATGTGAGAAGTGCACCCCTGGTTCCTTAGCATTTGCATATGAAGAAGGACATATAAATCGAGAGAATTCCAGACTCCCTCCCCCTTACCCTAATTTTCAGAAACGCCAGATATCGGAAAGGTACGATTTAAACAAAGTTTTGTGTGCTCTCTCACAGTAACCTTAAAACAAAAATTTCGTATCCAAATTTTGGATGGGTACCAAGTGGGGCCACACCACCCCCAAAACCAACCACATATATGTATAGACCAATTACGAAAATACGGGACTCAAATGAAATATATTTGCGAGTAGAATAAGAATCTGTTATACAAATGTGGGGCCAAGTTACTGGGGGTCTATCCACTCCACAAAACACCACGCAAATAGGACCTATGTACTGACCATGGCAATATGGTGCTGAAATAAAAGGTATTTGGGTGTAGAATACGAATCTGATATTCAAATGGGGAACCAAGTGTTTGAAGAGGGACGCCCCTCCCAAAAACACCGCCCCCCCCCCCCCCCCCAGATGATAACTTTGCGTCCAAACGAAAGGTCTTTGGGAGTAAAGCACGAATCTGATATCATAGGACCACGCCACCCTATAACACCACCCAAATAGGAAATATTTGCTGACCATTGCAATATGGGGCTCATATAAGAGGTATTTTAGAGAAAAACACAAATCTGATATTTATTTTCAGCTCCAAGTCACTAAGTGGCTGTCCCATACCCCAAAACAACCCCAAACAGATCTTGCTTGCCGACTATGGAAATATGGGGCTCAAATGAAAGGTATTTGATATCAACATTCTGGACCAAGTGTCTAGGGGACGCACCACCCCCATAACAATCCCCAAATAGGGCGTATTTGCTCACCATGACCATTTGGGTCTTAAAGCGAGTGGAGCTCGATATTGATCGTTTTTAGGGCCCATACCCCAAACCGGTCACATTTGCTGATTTATGCAATAACAAGTTTAAATAAAAGGTATTTGAGATTAGAAAACGAACCTGATATCCAATTCTGAGGTCAATGGCAAAATGGGCTTATTTACCGATCATGTCAATGAGGGCTCAAATGATATTGAGGAGTAGAGCACGAATTAAAAACCGCTTTCGGAACCAATTTTCTGGGGGTACACCCAGAAGTAAGC
Organism: Stomoxys calcitrans; assembly: GCF_963082655.1. Classification (NCBI taxonomy): domain Eukaryota; kingdom Metazoa; phylum Arthropoda; class Insecta; order Diptera; family Muscidae; genus Stomoxys; species Stomoxys calcitrans. Next base: position 117,198,646 of record NC_081555.1, read on the forward strand.
ATGTCCGCCTATGACGCTGAACGCCTGGGTTCGAATCCTGACGAGACCATCAGAAAAAATTATCAGCGGTGGTTTTCCCCTCCTAATGCTGGCAACATTTGTGAGGTACTATGCCATGTAAAACTTCTCTCCAAAGAGGTGTCGCTCTGTGGCACGCCGTTCGGAGTTAGCTACAAAAAGGAGGCCACTTATCATTGAGCTTAAAACTTGAATCGGAGTGCACTGGTTGATATGTGAGAAGTTTGCCCCTGTTCATGGGGAAATGGAATGTTCATGGGCAAAATTTGCAATTGGCAATACCGCTTCACCAAAACACCTTATAAACAGCAACTATATACTGACCATGGCAATATGTGACTCAAATATAGGTATTTGAGAGTATAAATTTACCGACCGTGGTAATAAGTGACTCAAATGAGAGGTATTTGAGATTAGAGAAAAAATTATAACCAATTTTGGGGCCAAGTGATTGGGGGACGCCTCGCCCATAAACTCCCCTTAAACCAACGGCAATACGATAAGTGGTTAAAATAAATAGTATTTAAGAGAAGAGAACGATGCTGATATTTTTTCAGGGCCAAGTGACTGGGGGTTCACCTAACCCCGAAAACACCCCTTAATCGGACATCATGAGACTATCGGGCTCAAATATAGTACTGTAAGAATGGAGAACATCCAACATCTAAATTTAGATAACACTATGCGCTCCGAGCGAATTCATAGACCAATAACGTTCAGATGGTATTCAGATAAAGGCATTCATATTGTTGTACTGTTAGTCAAGCGATATACATTTACTTTTATCGTAGCATGGTATTCGCTAAAAGCTCTTTTGGGTTAGGTTAGGTTGAAAAGAGGGGGCGGATATTAATCCGCCCATAGCACTATGGACATACACCTAAGCCAGTAATCGGCTTGTTGTGCGCACTACCTACTAAAAAAGTAACCTCGAAAAAGAAAATTTAAGTTAGGAATTCGGTGCTACTTTATTGTTTTCCATGCCACGCCCTAAGCTGGTTCATGTCTGGTATTGTGTCCCCACTTACGCACCGGTGTCCTTTAGCCGGCCAATGACATAAAAAACGGCTCCTACGTCTCATCATACTCTCCGCATGGGCTACACATGCTATCACTTGCCGCACAGACTTTCCATAAGCGAGCTCGTAGTCCTGTGGGTCCCGTTATGATACCAAAAGCTATACTGACCTCCTTCTTACTTCATTTCAGTAATAGCCTCGTCATCTCACAATCTGGATTCCCCCATAGGATTTTGCCGTCCTACCGACCGTTTCGCTGTTATACAATGTTGCATGCGCATTTGTCGCCCACTCCCTTAACTCGGACTGCGTCGACCCGAAAGGCTTCTGGTTAACCAAGTTTATTGACGGCAGTCCTGTGGCCTTCACCGCCAAATTGTCTGCCCTTTTATTCCTCCTTACTGTGTTATGGCCTGGCACCCAAACGATGCGGATTTTCCCATCCCCAGAGAAGGCGTTAATCTCCTTCTTACACTGCAAGACTGTTCGTGACCTTATCGTCCTGGTTGTTATTGCTCTTACGGCAATTTTACTGTCGGTAAAGATGTTCACACCCGATGCCCTCACGTTAGCACCACACCACTTCATGCATTTCGTGATCGCCCGGACTCCGCCTGCAGGACCGTATTATGGTCAGGCAGTCTAAAACAGATCTCAGTCCCTGGGTTCTCAATGTAGACCCCCAGGCCCACTCTGTCTTCTAGCTTTAATCCATCCGTGTAACATGATCTTCCAGATAGCAATACTAGGCTTCGGTCAAGAAGACTGTGCCGCTGGCAGCAGTGCCTCGCACTCTACTTTACGGTTCATCTCAGGTATCCGAACGGAAATCTCTTCCATTCCTTCCAGGTTTTCTAAAGTCGCCTCGATCATACTGCGATGATATGAGCTGCTACCATCCTCAATCCATTCTCCCATCGCCTTAAGTTTCATAGCCGCAGTGCCTGGCTCACACTTAATCTGTATGTCAATGGGTCGGATATCTAGAATAGTTTCCAGTGCCCTAGTGGGCGTGGTCCTCATCGCTCCACCTGTGCCAAGATAACATATTCTCTGAACCTGTTGTATGGTCCTTATGTTGCACTTTTTCTCCATAGCAATCTACCAGAGTACTGAGGCGTAGGTAAGTATTGGTCTAATCACGCTCCTATAGAGTCAGTGGACTATCCTCCGAATCTGGCCCCATTTCGAGCCTACGCCCCGTCTACATTGTGCCCAACATCTGTGAGTCTTCTCAGTACGCTTCTGAATCAGACACTTCCAAATCAGTTTCCTGTCCAAAATCACATCTAAGTATTTAACCTTGTCGTATATCGAAATCGTTTTATTGAGGAAACGTGGTGCTTTAAATTGGCCCACCTTCGTCTTCCTCGTTAACAGGCATATTTCAGTCTCTCTGGGTTAGCATTGAGATCTCTATCGAAGAAGTCTTACTGCAGAAACGTGGTGCTATAAATTGGCCCACCATCGTCTTCCTCGTTAACAGGCATATTTCAGTCTTCTCTGGGTTAACATTGAGACCTCTGGGTCTAGCCCAGTCATATGGCATATACAAGACCTTTTCGACCTTTCTGCATAGCTCGTTCGGATTCTTACCCCTAAGAAGTATTATAATATCGTCTACATAGCAGATGGGTTCTAGTCCCTACTCAGTCAGCATTCGTAATAGGTCTTTTTGGTGGTCACCATAGGAGTGGCCCCTTGTGCCACTTTCTCCCTTATATTTATGTCATGGGACACACAATTTATCCACCTTTTCCTTAGCATATGGTTTAACCAATCTCTAAAGACCAGGTCCACCCGGTACTAGTCCAAGATTTGGATCAGTGTGTCGGTCCGCACATTGTTGGCCTTGTCAGATATCGAAAACGTCTTACTGAGGAAACGTGGTGTGTCGAATTGGCCCACCTTCGTCTTCCTCGTGAACAGACATATTTCAGTCTTCTCTGGGTTACCATTGAGACCTCTGGGTCTAGCCCAGTCATATGCCATATACAAGACCCTTTCGGCCCTTATGCATAGCTCGTTCGGATTTTTACCTCTTAGAAGTATTATATCTTCGTCTGCGTAGCAGACGGGTTCTAGTGCCTTCTCAGTCGGCATGTTATAGGTCATTTATGGTGCTCATCCCAAGGAGTGGAGATAAAATCCCCCTCTGTGGCGTGCCTTGTGCCACTTTCTCCCTTATATTTATGCCATGGGACACACAATTTATCCACCTGTTCCTTAGCATATGGTTTATTCAGTCACTAAGGACCGGATGCAACCGGTACGTGTCTAAGTTTGGATCAGTGTTTCGATCTGCACATTGTTAAAAGCTCCCTCGATGTCAATACATACACTACATACATACCAGAGTGTACGTTTTGGCATCGAAGGATTCTTTTAACTCCTGAATATATTGATTCGTTCAAATTTTCGTCCTGCATATCTCTCTTCGTCTTGCGAAATAAAAGTTTCCCCTCTTATCGATGTTTGCTCTTCGTTTTAATCATACGGCTTCGGCACGGCCAAATTTACGGAGTTTTTATACCCTCCACCATAGGATAGGGGGTATACTAATTTCATCATTCTGTTTGTAACTACTCGAAATATTCGTCTGAGACCCCATAAAGTATATATATTCTTGATCGTCGTGAAATTTTATGTCGATCTAGCCATGTCCGTCCGTCTGTCCGTCCATCCGTCCGTCTGTCTGTCGAAAGCACGCTAACTTCCGAAGGAGAAAAGCTAGCCGCTTGAAATTTTGCACAAATTCTTCCTATTAGTGTAGGTCGGTTGGTATTGTAAATGGGCCATATCGGTCCATGTTTTGATATAGCTGCCATATAAACCGATCTTGGGTCTTGACTTTTTGAGCCTCTAGAGTGCGCAATTCTTATCCGATTTGCACGACGTGTTTTGTTATGATATCCCATAACTGTGCCAAATATGGTTCAAATCGGTTCATAACCTGATATAGCTGTCATATAAACCGATCTGGGGACTTGACTTCTTGAGCTTCTAGGGGGCGCAATTTCTCTCCGATTTGGCTGAAATTTCGCAAGACGTTTTTTATTGTTACTTTCGACAACTATGTCAAATAAAGTACAAGTCGGTTCATAACCTGATATAGCTGCCATATAAACCGATCTGGGATCTTGACTTCTTGAGCCTCTAGAGGACGCAATTATTGTCCGATTTGCCTGTAATTTTGTACGACGGATTCTCTCATGACCATCAACATCCGTGTTTATTATGGTCTGAATCGGTCTATAGTCCGATACAGCCCCCATATAAATCGATCTCTCTATTTTACTTCTTGAGCCCCCAAAGGGCGCAATTCTTATTCGAATTGGCTGACATTTTACACAGGTCTCCAACATATATTTTAATTGTGGTCCAAACCGGTCCATATCTTGATATCGCTCTAATAGCAGAGTAAATCTTTTCTTATATCATTTTTTTGCCTAAGAAGAGATGCCGGGAAAAGAACTCGACAAATGCGATCCATGGTGTAGGGTATATAAGATTCGGCCCGGCCGAACTTAGCACGCTTTTACTTGTTACTTGTTGCTTAGTCTTTCTTACTCTCACATTAAAACCTACTAGGACCATTTTAAAGCCATAGTCGGTAAGGGAGTCATTGGTTCCCCTGAGTGGTTTGTCTCAACACCAAGGAAAGGTTGACCTGATGTCTGGTGGTATTAAGGCTGATGAGACACAAAATTTCACCTTAAAGTGTATAGGTGAGGCTTTTCCCAATTCAATCTTCTCTAATCTACCCCCAATAGGATGCGCCCCGACATTTGATATTTGTAGGGATGGTTCGTAGACTACTTTCAAATATCCTGCGTTTAATTCCTCATTTTTCGTACCAGGTTTCAGAAACAATTCCATCGATGTATTTCTAATTTTTTTTATTTTGTTAGATAATTTTATGTAAGTTTTTATTGTAATTTATTAGAAAACATTTATGAAACCTTATTTGCTCTTTAATCTTTGTTCAAATACTCACTGCATTTATTTTGTGTTATGAAATAATTTATTAGTGTAAACTCATCCCCTTAACTCTGATTGCCAAGTGAATCTCGCATTATAAACTAAAACATCTCCCCAAAGAGCTGTTCACATCATTTACAAATTTTTCAAACCTTGAAAAACATGTATTTGCCATAGAATTTTCCGCTTATAACAGATTTTAGCAAGCAAATTAAAATGCATTGAACCCAATTAACACAAAAATGTTAACAAAACAAAATAATAACAACAATAATAATAACGACAAAAAAAAACAAATAACCTCATGCTTATATGTTCGGAAATTGAATTCCATAATTGATTTCAAATACACAATGAATTTAATAAAACATTTGCACATATAAAAGGGGAGAACAAACAAAACAAAAAACCATGGCATCCACTAAATGTGGATTACTACACCACAATGCTTGTGTTTTGGAATCCTTAAAAACAGATGTATTAGCTTCAACGTAAGAGTGTGTATGTGTGTGTGTGCTTTGCAATGTCAAAACCATAATAATTACAGAAACAACAAATTATTGATTGCAAAATGATATTTCAGCTGCAGGCATCCCAAAAGTACATTCATACAACGGAGGTGAATGGAGAATTACGATACATTCTGCATTGCAATCGAATGAGAAAAATGCTTTCGCACGAGAATAATATGTTGACACACTTGGTAAGTGCCATACTGTTTTATGCCATTCGACACACAAGGGGATATTAAGTACGGCAATTGTGAACAAATACAAGTTTCACCATGTGAATATGTGTGTAAACGCGCAATGGTGTGTCCAGGTTGATATTCGGCAAGCAAAATCTAAGTGTTTTGCTGTCCATGTCGAACCGAACAAGAATCAGCGAGAGATCGGTTTATATGGGAGATCCATGAGGTTAAAGACCGTTCCATGGTTTTGTGAAGAAAGGACGTAAGGTTTATAGGTCTGTAGGCCTTATCTCCTTTCTACTCAAAATCATAGAACGTATTGTGGACACCATGATAAGGAGCAGGACATCCAGCGTACTGCTCCAATACAAATAGCATGCCTATGTCAAGGGAAGGTCGGTGGATACTGCCCTGCACGAGGTTGTGCATAAAATAGAAGAATCCTTCGATGCCAAAACGTACACCCTGGCTATATGTAGTGACTTCGAGGGGGTTTTAACAATGTGCGGACCTACACACTAATCCAAACTGTAGACCAGTACCTGGTCTTTAGAGACTGGATAAACCATATGCTAAGGAACAGGTGGATAAATTGTGTATCCCATGACATAAATATAAGGGAGAAAGTGGTACAAGGGGCCACTCCCATGGGTGACCACCATAAATGACCTATTACGGATGCCAACTAAGGAGGGATTTGAACCCGTCTGCTACGCGGCGATGTTATGATACTTCTAAGAGGTAAGAATCCGAACCAGCTATACAGAAGGGCCGAAAGGGTCTTGCATATGGCATATGACTGGGCTAGACCCAGAGGTCTCAATGTTAACCTAGAGAAGACTGAAATATGCCTGTTCACGAGGAAGACGAAGGTGGGCCAATTCGACACACAACGTTTCTTCAGTAAGACATTTTCGAATCCAAATCTTAGACCAGTACCGGGTGGACTTGGTCTTTAGAGAATGGATAAACCATATGATAACGAACAGGTGGATAAATTGTGTGCCCCATGACATAAATAAAAGGGAGAAAGTGGCACATGGGGCCACTCCTATGGGTGACCACCATAAATGACCTATTACGGATACTGACTAAGGAGGGATTTGAACCTGTCTACTACGCAGACGATGTTACAATACTTTTAAGGGGTAAGGATCTCATGCAGAGGGGCCGCAAAGGTCATGCATATGGCATATGACTGGGCTAGATCCAGAGATCTCAATGTGAACCTAGAGCAGACTAAAATATGCCTGTTCACGAGGAAGACTGAAGGTGGACCAATTCGACGAACCACGTTTTCTCAGTAAGACGTTTTCGATATCTGACAAGGCCAACAATGTGCAGACCGACACTCTAATCCAAACCTTAGACCAGTACCTAGACCTGGTCTTAAGAGACTGGATAAACCATATGCTAAGGAACAGGTGAATAAATTGTGTATCCCATGACATAAATATAAGGGAGAAAATGGCACAAGAGGCCACTCCTATGGGTGATAGATGACCACCATAAAAGACCTATTACGGATGCTGACTGAGAAGGGACTAGAACCCGTCTGCTGCACAGACGATGTTACAATTCTTTTAAGGGGTTGGGATCCTATGCAAAGGGGCCTAAAGGGTCCTGCATATGGCATATGACTGGGCTAGACCCAGAGTTCTCAATGTGAGCAGACTGAAATATGCCTGTTCACGAGGAAGACGAAGGTGGGCCAATTTGACACACTACGTTTTCTCAGTAAAATGTTTTCGATATCTGATAAGGCCAACAATGTGCGGACCGACACACTGATCCAAACCATAGACCAGTACCGGGTGGACCTGGTCTTCAGAGACTTGATGAACCATATGGTAAGGAACAGGTGGATAAATTGTGTGTCCCATGACATAAATAAAGGGTGATTTTTTTGAGGTTAGGATTTTCATGCATTAGTATTTGACAGATCACGTGGGATTTCAGACATGGTGTCAAAGAGAAAGATGCTCAGTATGCTTTGACATGTCATCATGAATAGACTTACTAACGAGCAACGCTTGCAAATCATTGAATTTTATTACCTAAATCAGTGTTCGGTTCGAAATTTTGACAAATTTTGTTCAGCGATGAGGCTCATTTCTGGTTGAATGGCTACGTAAATAAGCAAAATTGCCGCATTTGGAGTGAAGAGCAACCAGAAGCCGTTCAAGAACTGCCCATGCATCCCGAAAAATGCACTGTTTGGTGTGGTTTGTACGCTGGTGGAATCATTGGACCGTATTTTTTCAAAGATGCTGTTGGACGCAACGTTACGGTGAATGAACACATTTCGAACCGAACACTGATTTTGGTAATAAAATTCAATGATTTGCAAGCGTTGCTCGTTAGTAAGTCTATTCATGATGAAATGTCAAAGCATACTGAGCATCTTTCTCTTTGACACCATGTCTGAAATCCCACGTGATCTGTCAAATACTAATCCATGAAAATCCTAACCTCAAAAAAATCACCCTTTATAAGGGAGAAAGTGGCACAAAGGGCCACTCCTATGGGTGACCACCACAAATGTCGTATTACGGATGCTGACTGAGGAGGGATTTGAAACCGTATGCTACGCAGACGATGTTATGATACTTCTAAGGGGTAAGAATCCGAACCAGCTATGCAGAGGGGCCGAAAGGGTCTTGCATATGGCATATGACTGGGCTAGATCCAGGGGTCTCAATGTCAACCTAGAGAAGACTGAAATATGCCTGTTCACGAGGAAGACTGGGCTAGACGCAGGGGTCTCAATGTTAACCTAGAGAAGACTGAAATATGCCTGTTCACGAGGAAGACTGAAGGTGGACCAATTCGACACAACACGTTTCCTCAGTAAGACGTTTTCGATATCTGATAAGGCCAACAATGTGCGGACCGACACCCTAATCCAAACCTTTGACCAGTACCGGGTGGACCTGGTCTTTAGAGACTGGATAAACCATATGCTAAGGAACAGGTGAATAAATTGTGTGTCCCATGACATAAATACAAGGGAGAAAGTGGAACAAGGGGCCACTCCTACGGGTGACCACCATAAATGACCTATTATGGATGCTGATTGAGGAGGGACTAGAACCCGCTTGCTACGCAGACGATGTTATAATACTTCTAAGGGGTAAGAAGCCGAACGTGCTATGCAGAAGGGTCGAAAGGGTCCTGCATATGGCATATGACTGGGCTAGACCCAGGGGTCTCAATGTTATTCTAGAAAAGACTGAAATATGCCTGTTCACGAGGAAGACTGAAGGTGGACCAATTCGACACACCGCGTTTCTCCAGTAAGACGTTTTCGATATCTGACAAGGCCAAATAATAAGGTGTGATCTTTAATGGGAAACTGCATAGGAAGTGTCACGTTCAGGAGCGTACTGAGAAGGCTCACAGATGTTGGGCACTATGTGGCCTGAATCCGAGGATGGCCCACTGGCTGTACAGGAGCGTGACTAGACCAATCCATACTTACGCCTGGTTGTTTGGCTGCTATGGAAAGAAAGTACAACTTAAGGACCATACAACAAGTTCAGAGAACATGTTGTCTTGACATAGGCGAAGCGATGAGGACCACGCCCACTAGGGCACTAAAGACTAGATATCCTAGATATCTGAGCCATTGACATACAAATTAAGTGTGAGGCAGACATTGCGGCTATGAGACTGAAGGCGATGGGAGGATGGATTGAGGATGGGAGCAACTCGCGGTATATACCATCGCGGCATAATCGAAGCGACGATAGGAAACCTGGAAGGAAGGGAAGAGGTGTAGGATCAGATACCTGAGATAAACCTTGAGGTCGAGTGCGAGCCATTGCTGCAAGCGGCACAGTCTAGGATTGACGGAACCTTAGTACTGCCATCTGGAAGATCATGTTACACGGTTGGATCAAAGCTAGCAACAGAGTGTTTCTGGGGGTGTACATTGAGAACCTAGGGTCTGAGATATGTTTTAGACTGCCTGATCATAATAGGGTTCTGCAGGCGGAGATCCGTGCGATCACGGAATGCGTGAGGTGGACGCGAGGACGTCGAGTGTAAACATCTTTACGGACAGTAAAATTGCAATAAGGGCAATAACAACCAGGACGATAAGGTCACGAACAGTCTTGCAGTGTAAAAAGGAGATTAACGGTTGCTCTGAGGATAGCAAAGTCAGCATCGTTTGAGTGGCGGGCCATAACGGAATAAATGGAAATGAAAAGGAAGACGATTTGGCGGTGAAGGCCAGAGAACCGCCGTCAACAAACTTGGTTAAATCGAAGCCTTTCGGGTCGACGCAATCGCAGTTAAGGGCTTGGGCGACGAATGCGCATGCAACCCTGTCTAACAGCGAAATAGTCGGTAGGACGGCGAAGGAAGGGAAGAGGTTTCCGATCGGATACCGGAGATGAACCTTTAGGTCGAGTGCGAGGCACTGCTGCAAGCGGCACAGTCTAGGATTGACGGAATTCTAGTATTGTCATTTGGAAGATCATGTTACACGGTTGGATTAAAGCTAGACGACAGAGTGGGCCTGGGGGTCTACATTGAGAAGCTAGGGTCTTCAGACTGCCTGACCCTAATAGGGTTCTGCAGGTGGATATCCGGGCGATCACGGTACGCATGAGGTGGACGCGAGGACGTCGAGTGTAAACATCTTTACGAACAGTAAAATTGCAATAAGGGCAATAACAACCAGGACGATAAGGTCACGAACAGTCTTGCAGTGTAAGAAGGAGATTAACGGCTTCTCTGAGGATAGGAAAACCCGCATCGTTTTAGTGCCGGGCCATAACGGAATAAATGGAAATGAAAAGGAAGACGATTTGGCGGTGAAGGCCAGAGAACCGCCGTCAACAAACTTGGTTAAAACGAAGCCTTTCAGGTTAACGCAGTCCGAGTTGAGGGCGTGGGCAACGAATGCGCATGCAACCCTTTGGAACAGCGAAATGATCGGTAGGACGGTGAAAATCCTATGGGGCATCTAGATCGTGAAAAGACAAGGCTATTACTGAGACGAAGGAAGTAAGAAGGAGGTCGGTACAGCTATTGGCATCATGACGGGACATGTAGGACTACGGGCTCACTTATGAAAAATCGGCACGGCAAGTGATAGCATGTGTAGGGCATGCCGGGAAGATGACGAGACATTGGGGCCATTTCCTTCGTCATTAGGGGAGTGGTATTGAGAACAATAAGGGATTTTGTAAGTATCACGGAATTCCAAACTTAGATTTTCTTTTTCGCGGTTACTTTTATGTATTTAGAGCGCACAAGAAGCCGATTACTGGCTTAGGTGTATATCCATAGGGGCATGGGCGGATTAATATCTGCACCCTCTTTTCAACCTAACCTAAAGGCCGTTTTGTATCGTACTTGGCACAGTAATTGGAAAGTCGTAACACAGCACTACATCCAAAATTTTAGACAAATCGGACAATAATTGCGGCTTCCAGGGCTAAAGATGTCAAATCGGGAGATCGGTTTATATGGGAGCTATGTCAGGTTATAGACCGATTTCAATCGTACTTGACACAGCTGTTGTACGTCGCAACAGGACACAACATGGAAAGTTTTAGCAAAATTGGAAAAAAAATTACCGACGGCATGGGCTCAAGATGTCAAATCAGGAGATCGGGTTAAATGGGTGCTATGTCAGTTTATAGACTGATTTCAACCGTACTTGGCATGGTTATTAAAAAGTCATAACAGAACATCACACGCCAAATTTCAGCCCAATTGGACAACAATTGCGGCTTCTAGGGGTTTAATATGTCAAATTGGGATATCGTTTTATATGGGAAACATATCCAAATCTGAACCGCTATGACCCACTTGCAATCCCCAACGACCTACATCAATAAGATCTATCTGTGCAAAATGTCAAGCGGCTAGCTTTATGTGTTCGACCGCTGTAGTGATTTTGACAGACGGACGGACATGGCTAGATCGACTCTGAACATCGAGACGATCAAGAATATATATACCTTATGGGGTCATATGTCATTATTTCGAGGTGTTACAAACGGAATGACTAGTTTAGTATACCCCCATCCTATGGTGTGTTCAATCTTGGGACAATTCAGTAAAGGTTCTACATAGTTATGCTTTGATATTAACATGGGTGGAGAAAAAAATTAACGATAATGTGTAACGGCAGGGACGCATCTTTTATATACTCGCATTTGTCAAGTTCTTTGCACCTCTTTTGAGGCAAACAAAGGATAAAAATTACTATGCTATAGTAAAAGTCATTGTGCAAAATTTCAGCCAAATCGGATAAGAATTGCATCCTTTAAGGCCTCAAGAATTAAACTCGGGAGATAGGTTTATACCCTCTTTTCAACCTAACCTAAAGGCCGTTTTGTATCGTACTTGGCACAGTAATTGGAAAGTCGTAACACAGCACTACATCCAAAATTTTAGCCAAATCGGACAATAATTGCGGCTTCCAGGGCTAAAGATGTCAAATCGGGAGATCGGTTTATATGGAAGCTATGTCAGGTTATAGACCGATTTCAATCGTACTTGACACAGCTGTTGTACGTCGCAACAGGACACAACATGGAAAGTTTTAGCAAAATTGGAAAAAAAAATTACCGACGGCATGGGCTCAAGATGTCAAATCAGGAGATCGGGTTATATGGGAGCTTAATGAGGTTATAGACTGATTTCAACCGTACTTGGCATGGTTATTAAAAAGTCATAAAAGAACATCACACGCCAAATTTCAGCCCAATTGGACAACAATTGCGGCTTCTAGGGGTTTAATATGTCAAATTGGGATATCGTTTTATATGGGAGCCATATCCAAATCTGAACCGCTATGACCCACTTGCAATCCCCAACGACCTACATCAATAAGATCTATCTGTACAAAATGTCAAGCGGCTAGCTTTATGCGTTCGACCGCTGTAGTGATTTTGACAGACGGACGGACATGGCTGGATCGACTCAGAACGTCGAGACGATCAAGAATATATATACCTTATGGGGTCATAGGTCATTATTTCGAGGTGTTACAAACGGAATGACTACTTTGGTATACCCCCATCCTTTGGTGTGTTCAATCTTGGCACAATTCAGTAAACGTTGTACATAGTTATGCTTTGATATTAACATGGGTGGAGAAAAAAATTAACGATAATGTGTAAAAACCGGGATGTTTCTTTTAAATATTTGCATTTGTCAAGTTCTTTGCATTTGAGGCAAACAAAGGATAAAAACTACAATGCTATAGTAAAAGTCATTGTGCCAAATCGGATAAGAATTGCACCCTTTAGGGCCTCAAGAAATAGACTCGGGAGATAGGTTTATGTGGGAGGTATATCAAGTGATCGACCGATTCAGACCATATATGGCAAGAAGAAGTTGTTGTGCAAAATTTTAGCCAAATCAGTTAAGAATTGCTCCCATTAGGAGCTCAAGAGGAGCAACCAGGAGGTCGGTTTATATGGGACCGATTCGGACCATACTTAGCACATCTGTTCAATGTGATAAAAAAAACATAAACGTACTAAATATCAGCCACATCGAATAAGAATAATGCTCTCTAGAGGCTTAAAATGTTCTATCGGGAGATCGATTTATATGGGAGCTATTTCAGCGATCCGTACTAAATATGGCACATATATTAAAGAAAACTTCAAAGTACACAATTTCAGCCAAATCGGATAAGAATTGCGCTCTCTAGAGGCCCAATAAGTATTATAGGGAAATCGGTTTATATGGGAGCTATATCAGGTTGTGATCCGATTCGGACCATAGTTGACACAGTTGTTGGAAAGCACATTAAAACGCCTAATACAAGATTTTAATCAAATCGTGCTATTAGAGATTCGCGCTTTCTGGAGACTTAAGATCCAAGATCGGTTTATATGGCAGCTATATTAAAACATGCACCGATATGGCTCATTTACAATCCCAACCGACTTACACTAAAACGAAGAATTTGTGCAAAATCAAGCGGCTATGTCTACTCCTTCGAACATTGCACAGTGGGAGACAAGTCTGCTTGAGGTCTACAATATCTCCACTGGTTTTGAATAGAGATATCTTAGTAATTCTTTTTGAATATTGGTAATAAAAGTGTCCTTAAAAAACCAAAAATAAATTCTGTCGGATTTTTTTTTCTTCTAAATCCCCAAAATACCCCTTTTAAGCAAATATAGCATTTTTTTAGTAAAATTGCTGTGTAGGCTACAAAAATTAAGGTATTGAATCAAGTTTTTCAATAAAGACTAACCAATGAAAATACTTTTTTGACCAAAAAATGCAAAATATACACATTGTTCACATTATTTGATTTCCAAACTGTATAACTTTTAACTGAATAATCAGATGAGGAGACATGTCGCGGCGATGTAGTTGTAAATTTTGTCACGAATCCAAATAATGCATAAAATTTGAAATCGATCGACAAATGCCTTCGCAAATTGCAAAATACGAAGCAGATCTCGGTCAAAATTGCAAAAAAAAAAGATAAAAGTCGAATATTATGGTAGACCCCAAGCTGACTTTTTTTAGTGATTTTTGAGCACTATCCGGAAAAAAATTAAAATTTTAAAAATCAGACCATAAATAAAAATTTGGCAGCCTGAACAATTTTTCAAAATACCGAGGTGACCAACTTTAAAGGCCTGCCAAAAGGCCCCCAGACAACCTAGGGCATTGAAAATTTGCACCCGATCTCGATAACACCTCAGCTCTAACCATTTCACCAGTTCTCATACGTCATATTTTTTACTAGCTTTTTTCGATTTGGCGTGCTTTCGACAGACGGAGGGGCAAAGCCAAATCGATTCAGAATGTCAAAGTTATACCTCTAGCCGAACGTAGAATATATGTCCAAACGCCTCGCTCTTCACCTATTTTCAAGACAAAACTCCCCACTTGATCACTCCATCGGAGATTTGGTCTTCCCGATTTGCGTGGTCTTCTCTATCTATTCTGACAAGATTTAGGCAGCCCAACCGTTGTATTTTGATGCGTTGTACTATGCTATCGACATCATACAGCTCGTGGCAAATGCAATACATAAGGTTCCATGAATATTCCATTAAGAAGCAGAGGCAAACTTCTCACATATCTGTCTGTCTTATTCAAGTTTAACGAACCGCGTGCCACTGTGCGATACCTTTTCGTGGAGAAGGTTTTACTTGGCTGTCATACTAAACGGTACGGTACCTCACAAATGTCATCACCATTAGGAGCGGATAACCAACGCTGAAAATTTTTCTGATGTTCTCGCCAGAATTCGAACCCAGGCGTTCAACGTCATAGGCCGACATGCTAACCTCTGTGCTACGATGGCCAATGCTCGTGGTTCATAGGACACTTATATTCTTCAGTAACGCATACTGGTTCATATATTTTACGAAGCATTTTTCTCTCAAACACTCCAAGTACCCAACTCCCATGCTTCGGAGCCATACAACGGCACGGGTACTATCAGTGACTTGTATAGTGTAAATTTCATCAGTCGAGAAGTGGCTTTGCTCCTCAAATGCTTGCTCAATCCAAAGTGGCATCTTTTAGCTAATGGTGTCATT
The DNA here is from genome assembly GCF_963082655.1 of Stomoxys calcitrans. Classification (NCBI taxonomy): domain Eukaryota; kingdom Metazoa; phylum Arthropoda; class Insecta; order Diptera; family Muscidae; genus Stomoxys; species Stomoxys calcitrans. The sequence goes on from NC_081555.1 coordinate 117,213,897, forward strand.
TGTATTGGTTACGGCGGTGCCGAGATAGATAAAGTTGCTGACTATCTGAACGTTGTAGTTCCCAACTTTCTACATTTTCTTTATCTGCTCATGTTTATAGGGCTTTTTGGGAGTTGATATCATCCACTTTGTCTTATCAGCATTTACTGCCAAAACCATATTCGTTGATTCTCTGTTGATACTTTCGAAGGACATTGCAGCTAGACCGATGTCGTCGACATAGGCGAGTAGCATATGTTCTCCTGTGAGTAATGTGCCATGTCTATTCACACTTCCATCCCGTGTAATCTTCCCCAACAGGATATTAAAGAGATCACACAATAGGTTGAAACCTTGTTTGGTATTGTACGGAACAAGATTTCATTTCCTATTTTAAATGAGGAGCGTGGCGCAGAGGCTAGCATGTCCGCATATGATGCCGAACGCCTGGGCTCAAATCCCGGCGTGAACATTAACTACATTTTTAGCGATGGTTATCCTCTCATTAATGCTGGCTACATTTGTAAGGTATCCTGTCACGTTAAAACTTCTTTACCAAGTGGTGTCGCTATGCGGACTGCTACTACTCGGCCTGTTTTCATTGATATGAGAGAAGTATCCCCTGTTCCGTAATGGAATATTAAGGGGAAAATTAGTTTAGTAGCGTGTATTGGCAAGCCTCATCCTGCAAATTCGTATCAGTTTTGCAAGGATACCAAACTCAGACATGGTTTGAAATTCCATTGAAGTTGGCTTTGTAGTCTACGAAAAGTTGTCTCATTCTTGGGTCTTTTCCAGGATTTGGCGCAGTGTACATATCTGGTCCTGGGTGGATTTATCAAGTCTATAGCCACACTGATAGCGCCTAATAATTTTGTTGACTTTAGACTGTACGCTCGATAGTACATTTTATGCGATGGGGAGGAGTCTTATTGGCACATACCGTCTTGTCCCCTTTCTTGTGTACGGGACATAGTATGCTGAGGTTCCAATCATCGCGTTCTTCTACCCAAATTTTGCAGACGAGCTGATGCGTACGCGTTATCATAGTGTCGCCTCCGATCTTCAACAGTTCTGCCAGCAAGCCATCGGCTCTTGCTGCCTTATTGTTTTTCAGTCACGTTACTGCTACTTGGACATCGTTCTGACTAGAAGGTTCACATTCCGTCATCAGGGATTGGTTCTGGGGTATACTCATGGCCACTATTATTGGATACCAGCAGCTGGGAAAAGTGTTCTTTCCATATCCGTAGCACACTATCTGTACCGGATAACTGATTTCCTTTTTTCTCTCTGCAGGAGGATATGCCTGTACCAAGGCCATCGGTTTGATGTTAAAATCTTCGGTAGAACTTTCGACCATTAAAAATGCAAAAATTATCCGCCATTGTTATTAAAACCCGATTTTGTATACTCCCGTCTAATCGCCAGCAAATTATTTATTCTCATTGAATACTACCCACTCTGACCTACTTCACATCAATAAAGAAATCAATTTCATGCTACATTATGAACAAGTATTTCAGTCATGGGCAAACCCATGGACGATGAGCAGCATAAAGAAAGAGGCTGTCTCCGGTTAAGGGGCGCAAACACACAAAGCAATTCGCATGAAATCAAGCCAAAAAAAGGACATACATACACATGTTCTGCGAATATGTATTCGAAGGACATTAAATTAAACTGTTTGAACGACTCTACCGGCAAAGAGTCATAATCGTTATTAGTTATGGGCAACTCTAATGTTTTGTACATTATTTTAATGGTTTATGTTTAAAGTGGTATGGGCTAACTACAAGCACACATGGGAGCTCAAATGATGGTTTACTACATGTCCACAGCAAAGGAATAACACGACTGCACAGCTTCACACAATGAAATACTCAGGGGAACGAAAACATGGACATTGGTATTTTGGAAAAATATCTGTATTAAGTAAAAATTGGTGCATTTATATAAATTTTTTTATATCTTCCACCATAGGATGGGGAGTATACCAATTTTGTCATTCCGTTTGAGACATATCGAAATATTGATCTTGATCCTCATGACATTCTAAGTCGATTTAGCCCTGTCCGTCCGTCGAAAGCACGCTAACTTGAGAAGGAATTCAACTAGGCACTTGAAATTTTTCATGAATACTTCCTATAAGTGTTGGTCAGATGGGACTGTAAATGACCGATATCGGTCCATGTTTTGATATAGCCGCCAAATAAACCGATCTCGTACCTTGACTTTTTAGGCCGCTAGAGAGCGAATTCTGTGTTTTGTTATAAGCTTTTATAAGTTTCAATAACTATGCCAAGCATGGTTCGATATTCGATATTTTCGATAGTTTTGATAATAAATATCGATAGTATCGATACTATCGTTATTTTCCCATTTCCTATACTTCAAACACAAATGAGAACTAAAAATCAGGAGATCGATTAATATATTGGGTTGCCCAAAAAGTAATTGCGGATTTTTCATATAGTCGGCGTTAACAAATTTGTTCACAGCTTGTGACTCTGTAATTGCATTCTTTCTTCTGTCAGTTATCAGCTGTTACTTTAAGCTTGCTTCAGAAAAAAAGTGTAAAAAAAGCATATTTGATTAAAGTTCATTCTAAGTTTTATTAAAAATGCATTTACTTTCTTTTAAAAAATCCGCAATTACTTTTTGGGCAACGCAAGAGAAGCAATATCAATGCACAGACCAAATAAAACCATGATTCATAAAGTCAGTTGAACGTCATGAGAGAAATCATTGTACAAAATGGTAGCCTAGTCGGATGATAATTGCGCCCTCTATAGGCGCAATGCATTTTTAAGGATACATTTAGTGTCGCATCGATTAGTTTTGTCAAATTTTGCATAATATTTAACTTTTTCGATAGCATACATTACAAAAATATTAATCGACATTCACTCAAAAAAACTAAATATCGATAGTGTCATCGATATTTTGCCAGCTCTAGTGCCTTGGCACTTGCATTTGAGAGTAATGCTTTAAGCGCACAACCAGTCGTCAGATAAACAAACGAGGAAGAGATGGATAAACCAGAGAGATGCACAGTTCGTCCCCAGCCTTTAAGTAAAGGTGGTGTTTCCGATTAAGATTCAGACAGCGACAGTGTCAACGAAACAGTCATCGCAGCCGACTCGAGAGATGAGAACAACGTAGTGAAGGCAGAAGTAAGCGATGGCTCTGCTACACTCACAAGAAGACCGAGAAAGCAATTCAGGGTACTATGAAGAAGACATAGGACTATGCACCGGCAGCGTAATCGGGGGAAAATGCAGAATGCTAGAAGGGATGGACCTGATATTTCAAGCACTTCTTCGGAAGCTGAAAAGGGAAACAGAACTCCAGGAGAGCATAAAACTACTAAGACGCTGAAAAAGAGCTACCTGCATTCAAATTATCTGGGAAGGCCAAAACAGTCCTCCCGCAACGAAAACTCCAGACAGTGTTCTACAAAGTCGGGACAGGAACGAAGGAAGCACGCACGGCGCCTGAGTCTTCATGAAGGACTGTGACTTCCAAAAGTACGCCACAGCTATCACGGAAGGGGAAGATGGTCGCTGAGAAAGGTAAGGAGCCGCCCTCCTACGACAGGGTAGCAAGAAAGCACAACAAAAGATGAGATGGCTAATGCAGTTATTGATATCTGTAGTGCATCCGGTAGGATTACACCAGATTATTGATCCCAAGAGCTGCATCTGGTGTGTGAGCGGGTTTTTGAACATGTGCTGAATGGGGTTCACCCATACAGATTATGAGCTGTAAGCATAGAGGAGACACCTCAACGCTGCGCTTTTCGTCAGCGGAATATATTGATACCGTCAAAAAACCCGTTGGAAATATCCGCACTCCCTGAGGCGCAAAGCTCGATCTTATGAGAAAAATCAACATCCCCCAGCTCACAAAGGCGACGGTCTTCATCAAGGATGAGGGCGGCGAATACGCAACGGAAAGCATGATGAAAGTCTTAAGGCCAAAACAGAATAAGCGCGTTGAGCTTTGGTTTTGAGCATTGCTTGAAAAATGCAACTTTGCAAATAAGTCCCATAAAAGCAACACGCAAAAGCAAGTTTTCAAGTTTGACGACTAAAATCGAGCGTCATTCTGTGTTGAAATACGTGAAGAAGAGTTTTTAGGCATCAAAGAGAAAAATTATTTAACTTTTGCGCGATACTTTATGGGATTTGGTGCAGAGGTGCATTTTTCAAGGCAACGCCCAAAAACAAAGCTCTTTCTGTTTTGGCCTTTAAACAAGAAAACCAAAAATTGGTCGTGGAGAAATAGGAGGTCTTTTACAGAGAGGAAAAGGAGGAAGGAACTCTCCTTGTAGTGGGCATTGATCAAGTCTCTGTGACAAATTTGGCTAAGACTAAAGTAATGGCGTACTATGGGATCAAGCCATCAGTGGGGCAAAGGCAGGACATTCAATACCTCCTAACGATCAGGGGACCGACGACGAGAAAATCAACGACTCTCATAATATTGGGACTACAAGGATTAGCGAAGATTCAAATACTAAAAAATCAAGCAGTGTAGCGACGAGAGACCCAACACAGCCTAATAAACAGGGACCTGACGACGTACCCATCACCGGCTTTATCAAGATTCGGAAGACTAGGATCCTTAGGTAAAGATCCTAATATTAAAACATCAGGCATCTCAGCGACAGGGGTCTCAACGCAGCCTAGCGAACAGGGTCCGACGATGAGACCATCACATACTCCCAACAAGCCCATTTACTTAAGATTTGGAAGACTAAGCTAGGCAAAGATCATAATATTAAGACATCAGGTAGTACAGGGACGGGAGATTTAACACAGCCTAACGAGCAGGGACTCGACGAAGGAACCATAACCGACTTTATCATGTTTCGGAAGACTAGGACAGGCTAAGAACCTAATACTGAAACCTCAGGCAGCGCAGTGACAGGAAATTCAATGAAGCCTAAAGCACATGAGAGAGGACGATGAAACCATTTAATGGAAGACCAATGATTGAGGTCACTAGATAGAAATTGGTAAAAATTTTTGGAAACATGGGCTACATAATTTTTGATATCGGGAGGGGGGCGGACCCTCCCCTTATCCAAAAAGTACTAGCCAAAAATAAAAGTGAACCGATCGGGACAGTATGGGATTCAATTGAAAGGTATTCAAGAGTGGAATACGAATTTCTTAATAACAGTTGGGTACAAGTATCTGGAGAGCCGCCCCTATCCCAAAACCTCTTAAAATAGGTTTATTTAACGATCATGACAATATGGGACTCAAATGAAAGGTATTCGGGAGTAGATTACAAAAATGGTCAGGAAGTAGGAAAAGACTTTATAATTTATTGATAACGGAAGGGGACCACCACCCAAAATTAAAAGTGGACCGATAACCGGCAACATGGATATCAAATGAAAAGTATGCGGGAGTAGATAACGAATCTGGCATACAAATTCATGTCGAAGTATAGGGGGTCACCCCACCCCAACAAAAACGCCCAAAATGGGCACATTAGCCAATCACGGATATATGGGACTCGGTTTGTTTGTTCCGTATAGACTGAAAAACGGAAGAACCCATTTTCTCGAAATTTTCGCATATTGTGTACGTTGGTTTGGAAGGCACCATCAGCTATATAATTTTGCGGTATCGGAAGGAGCCTTGTACCGAAGACGCAACCCAAAATCAAAAGTGGACCGATCGGGACAATATAGGTATCAAGTGAAATTTGGAGAGTAGAATACGAATATGGTATTAAAATTTGAATCTAAGTACCCATCGGGCCGCCCCAACCCCAAAACTCCTCCAAACAGACATATTAGACGTTCATTTCAATATGGGGCTCAAATGTAAGGTTTTCGGAAGTAGATTTCGTATCTGGCGTAAAAAGTCAGATCGAAGTATAGGGGGTCACGCCACCCCTCAAAAACGCCATTAGACCCATTATGACTGCATGATACTTGGCTGAACCGACTGCGTAAGTTTGCCAGGAAGGAAACATAGGCTATATAATTTTTAGATATCGGGTGGAGACGGACCCTCCCTCTTACCCCAAAAAGTGCCGGTGGCCGCCTCAGCTTTAAAACACCCTCCATACGGTTCATATTTACCGCCCATGGCAATATGGAGCTAAAATTAAAGGGATTTGGAAGTGCAGTACGAATTTGCTAACCATATTTGAGTCGATATGTCTGAGGTGCCATCCCTCCCCTAATGAGAACATCACCTCCAGGAACCGAGAAGGGGCAAATTCTCTCACATCAATGAGTGCTTTCCGATTCAAGTTTAAACTCAATATTAAAGACCCCTTTTATAGCCGAGTCCGAACGGCTTCCCGCAGTGCGACACCTGTTTGGGGAAAATTTTTTAAATGACCGTGGATGCCATTGTACCTCGCAAATGTCGCCAACATTAAGAGGGGATAAACAGCGCTTTACCCGATGTTCTCGCCAGGATTGGAATGCCTTCAGCGTCATAGACTACAATGGCACGAATTCGATATACGCATTCAGGGCAAAGTGTTCACACCCTAAAAAGATATAAGAGAGTTAAAGAAGAGGCAGCGGAGCGGGCCCGGTTCAACTAGTATCCAACATCCAAGCCAAATATGGCCCGAATCGGATCATAACCCAATATAGCGCTAATGACTTATAAATTTTTATCCAATATCAATTGTTTGCCTATAAAGAGATACAGGGCAAACAACTTGAGAAATTCGATCCATGGTGGAGGGTGTATAAGTTTCAGCCATGCCGACATTAGCACTCCTTTACTTGTTCAATATACTAGCTTACATTTGTTTCACGGGATATTTTTAGATCTACCCATTTGATTGATACTACGGCTCGGATTTCTTTGTATTCGGGCCTTCTCTAGCCGAACCATTGCAGGTGTACTTGCAGTTCTTTTCGAAACAGCACCATGATGTTTGGTATCGGTAGCAGTGTCTCTCTTACAATTTATGATGCGATACTCAAACATTTTGTACACTTTGTGGTGTTTGAGTTCGTCAACAACAGGCGTTTGTGATTTGTTTTGGTGGCTTCTAAACAATATAATAACATGTAAATCAAACATTTATCTAGTAGCTGTCATTTCTTGATTGACCGATGTACCCTAGTGAACTTAGCAACTTTTCGTGTAAGCTACCCAGCATTCAAATATTCATGAAATAGAAAACTTCTTTGACTGGAAAAAAAAAACAAATTTTTGCACCATTTAAATCGTTTTTCATTCTTAAATACATTTCCGAACTTATTGACCCAAATTTATGTCCTTAGATCATTAAAGGGTCAAGATAAAGAAAGCTTTGTGAGTATATTTGCCACCAAACTAGCCATTCATAAATGACCTTCGGCCTTAAATGCATTGCAATGATAAATTGTAGCCGGGAGGACACATGAAAAATTTATAGTAAGAGAAATGAGCTGAAATGGTCTTATGTTGCCTTAATTAACGTCGCACAGTTTCACTGGCGGGCACAAGCAAACACACACGCAGACAAAGTGCTACCTTACACTCACTCTATCAAACCGCCAGGAACAGGAATAGTTCTGAATATTAAAGTGTCATAACTCATTATACATAAATACTGGCATATGTACATATACATAACGTTAATGTTTAATGTGTACAAGTATCACGGTCACCACACATTACATTATGGAACATCCAATCATTCACATTTATCATTTTTCTTTTTCCTTGTTTTCTCCCCTCCCTCTACAGCACATTCAAATATTTGCAAAGGATATTGGCAATTTGGTCGAGTTGGCAGAGAGAACATTTTCTCTGATTTTTGGTATTGCGAACATATTGCGAAATGATTATGGCAATCTGAAATGTCATCAATTCAAGTATACCGCATGATCGATCGATGTGGGCAAACGACGACATTCACTGACTGGTTGGTTGGAACGATGGATGGATGGATGGATGTATGAATGGCTGGCTAGCTGGTACACAACAATGTCCTTCAATTTTGGGATTTTCATTTTTCACGTATAATTGTACTTGTGGGCAATAAAAGAGTTGCCATAGCAACAAAATATAGAATTTTGTCTGTTATTCGGATGACTAAGTTCGGCCGGGTCGTATCTTATATACCCTCAACCATGGATTGCATATGGGCAACAGAATACATAAGCATTACTTTCAGTAGTTGCTCAAGTAGACATTTCGAAAGATAGGTTGTATGGGAGCTATGAGCCAATTATCACCATATTTGGCACGAAGGTCATATGTCATACTCAGAGCATACTTTGCACGAGTGTTCGAGGTGAAATCTGATAAGAATTGCCTTATAGTGGCTTAAGAAGTAAAGTCAGGAAATCGGCTTGTGTGTGAACTACACCAGGTTATGGACCGATTCAGACTATATTTGACATGGAAACAGCGACTGTGCAAAATTTCAGCCAAAACAGGCAAAAAACTTGAAATAAAAAAAATTCGGCAGAGCCCGCCCGGGATTCAAACCTGGAACACGTAGCAGCAGCGGGGGGCCGTAGCCGTTGTCTAACGTTCGAAGCCTATGCACCTTCGTGCCTCCCAATTTCAGCCAAATCGGATTAGAAGTACAACGTCTGGACGCTCAAGAAATAAAATTGGGAGATCGGTTTATATGGTAGCTATATAAGGCAATGGAACGATTCAAACTATATTTATCAGGTATGTTAAAGGTCATAAAAAAAGTCACTGTGCAAAATTTCAGATGCTCAAGGGCTATAATCGGGAGATCGGCTTATACGGAAGCTATACCCAAATATGGACCGACAAGGCCCATTTACAATCCCAACTGACATACACTAATATGATGTATTTGTGCAAAATCTCAAGCACGTAGCTTTACTCGTGCGAAAGTTGGCTCGACGTATATAAGAACAGATATGGCTAGATTGACTTAGAATGTCGTGGCGATCAAGAATATATATTAGGGTGATAACTTTTTGATCCTTTTTCTTAAAATTTTTTATGATAGTCAGATTGTTTGTCGGTTTGTTCCGTATAGATTCAAAAATAGCTGAACCGAATACCTTGAAGTTTTCACAGATTGTGTAGGTTGGTCCGGAAGGAAACATAGGCTATATAATTTTTTAATATCAGGAGAGGTACTACCCAAGTACTACCCAAAAATAAAAGTGGTCCGATCGAGACAATATGAGACTCAAAAGAGAGGTGTTCAGGAGTAGAGTACGAATTTCATATTAAAAATTAAGTCCAAGTAACTGGGGGGCCGCCCCAGCCCAAAAAACCCTTAAAATAGGTTTTTTGGACGCTCATGACAATATAGGACTCAAATGAAAGGTGTTCGTGAGTAGATTGCGAATATGGAAAGAAAGGAGAAATAGGCTTTATAATTTATTGATAACGGAAGGGGGCGGACCCTCCATCGTTACCCAAAAACACCACCCAAAATCAAAAGTGGACCGATCGGGACAATATGGGATTCAAATAAAAGGTATTGAAAAATAGAATACTAATATGGTATTAAAATTTTGGTTTAAGTACCCATCGGGCCGCCCCAACCCCGAAATTCCCCCAAACAGACATATTGGACGTTCATGTCAATATGGGCCCCAAATGAATGGTATTCGGGAGTAGATTACGAATCTGGCATACGCAACCAGTTCGAAGTAAAGGAGGTCATTCTATCTCCCAAAAATGCCTTAAATGGGCATATGACCCATCATGACTATATGGGACTAGGTTTTTTTGTTTGTTCCGTAGAATCAAACACAGCTGATTCGATTTTCTTAAAATTTTCACAGATTGTGTAAGTTTGTCTGGGAGGAAACATAGGCTATATAATTTTGAGAAACCGGATGGGGGAGGTCCCTCTCCCTTACCCCAAAAATGCCACCCAAAACCAAAAGTGGATCGATGGGCACAATATGGTTATCAAATCAAAGGTATTGGAACAAGAAAATAAATATCATATTAAAATTTTGGTCCAAGTATCCAGCGGGCCGCCCCAACCCCAAAACTCCTGTAAACAGATATATTCGGCGTTCCTATTAATATGGGACTCAAATGAAAAATATTCGGCATTAGATTACAAATATGAAATACAAAATTGGGTCCAAGTAATGGGAGGTAGACCCACCCCCAAATACCCCAAAATGGACATATTAGCCGACTATGACTATATGAGACTCAAATGAAAGGTATTTGGGAGTAGATTACGAATATGACATTAAAATATGCGTTCAAGTCTGGGTGGCAATTTTCCTTCCAAAAATTTGTCAAATAGGTTGATTGACCCATTATGACAATATAGGACTCAAATGAAAGGTATTTGAGTGTAGAAAAAGGAATTTGATATCCAATTTTGGAGCCAAGTGTTTGGGGGTATGCTCTCCCTTAAGCACCCCCTAAATTGAACTTCATTTCCAATTATGGCAAATCAACGGTATTTGGGAGTAAAGGAAGAATTTGATATCTATTTTCTGGGCATAGTGCCGTCGAGCCCCAAAACACCCTCCAAACGGTTCATATTTACCGACCAAGGCAATATGGGACTCAAATCAAAGGGATTTGGTCCCATATTTGATTCGAAATGTCTGAGGTAACATCCCTTCCCTAAAAAGCGCTTCTTATTGCCCTAATTTTCAAAACGCAATATCTCGGAGATTGGTAATGCGATTCGTTAAAAAATTTTTTTGCACTCTCACGGTCAGTCAAAACGAAACATGATTTCTATTGTTGGGGTCGGATGCCTCGGGGCCGTCCAAAACCCGCTAGTCCAGTCTCGAAAATTTAGAACTATATCGAGCTGGTTGAAAGAAAATAGTTGGTTGAAAGAAAATAAAGAATTTGATATCCAGTCGAAGAGCCATGTATTTGGGGAGCCGACGCACCCCAAAATACCTCCCAACTATATATAAAAGCTGTTTAGGGTGGAAATTGATCGATTTTCGGGAAATTGATTCTCATTTTCAGAACAAAGACCCTGGGGTCCAGCCCACCATCAAATAGAAGTTATTTACCGATCATGCCATTTTGGGGCTCATATACAATGTTTTTGAAAGTAGAGCACGAATCTTATATCTACTTTAAGCGGCCAAGTGTCTGGGTAGCCACTCCACCCCCGAAATATTTACCAATACGGTTATATGGGACTCAAAAAAAGGCATTTGGGAGTAGAGTAAAAAATTTGCCCAGGAACCGAGCAAGGGCAAACTTCTCACACATCAATGAGTGCTTTCCGATTCAAATTGAGTTTATCAACGATAAGGGAACTTTTTTGTAGACTAGTCCGAACGGCGTGCCGCTGTGCGACACCGAGCAAGGGCAAACTTCTCACACATCAATGAGTGCTTTCCGATTCAAATTGAGTTTATCAACGATAAGGGAACTTTTTTGTAGGCGTGCCGCTGTGCGACACCTCTTTGGGGAGAATTTTTTACATGACCATGCATGGCATAGTGCCTCGCAAATGTCACCACGATTACGAGGGGATAACCACCGCTTTAAATTTTTTCTGAAGTTCCCGCTAGGATTCGAACATAGGCGTTCAGTGTCAATGATAAGGGACCTTTTTTATAGGCGAGTCCGAAAGGCGTGCCGCAGCGTCACACCTCTTTGGGAAAAATTTTTTACATGACCATACATGGCATAGTACCTCGCAAATGTCGCCAGGATTAAGAGGGGATAACCACCGCTTTAAATTTTTTTCTGAATTTCTCGCTAGGATTCGAACGCAGACGTTCAGTGTCATAGGCGGGCATAGGCTACAGTAGCACGAATTCGATATTCACATTCAGGACGAAATGTCCCCAGATATTAGAGAGTTTAAGAAGGCGCAGCGGAGCGGGCCCAGGCCAGCTAGTCTCCCATATAAACCGATCTGTATCTTGACATCTTAAGCCTATAGAGGGCTTAATTTTTATCTGATTTGGCGGAAATTTTGCATGAAGTGCTTTGGTTTAACTATTAGCAACTGTGCCAAGAATGGCCCAAATCGGTTCATAACCTGATATAGCTCCGATATAGACCGATTTTGGGTCTTGACTTCTTGAGTCGCTAAAGGGCGCAATTATTATCCGATTTGGCTGAAATTTTGCGCCAAGTGTTTTAAATCGGCTGGTAACCTGATATAGCTCCCATATAAACCGATTTGGGATCAGACTTCTTGAACCTCTAGAGGGCGCAATTCTTTTCCAATTTGGCTGAAATTTAGCATGAAGTGGTTTGTTTTGACTTTCAACAACTGTGCCAAGTAGGGTCTTAATCATTTCACAATCCGATATAGCTTCCATATCAACCGATTTCCCGATTTTATTTCTTGAGCCGCTATAAGGCCCAATTTTTATCCCATTTGGCTGACATTTTGCACAATGAATTCCAAAATAAGAATGACCACAATCGGTTCATAACTTGGTATAGCTCAAATAGAAATTCTTATCAATCAATCAACGCTTGTGATATGCACCTTAAATGCAATGAATTCGATCCGTTTTTAAAACGAATCATAACTGGAGATGAAAAATGGATTGTTTACAACAACGTTAGTCCAAAACGATCATGGTCCAAGCATGGTGGACCAGCTCAAACCACTTCAAAGGCTGATATCCACCAAAAGAAGGTTATGCTGTCTGTTTGGTGGAATTGGAAGGGTGTGTTATATTTTGAGCTGCTTCCAAGGAACCCAAACGATTAATTCGGATGTTTACTGTCAACAATTGGACAAATTGAATACAGCCATTAAGGAGAAGCGACCAGAATTGGTCAATCGTAAAGGTGTCATATTCCACCAGGACAACGCTAGACCGCATACATCTTTGGTCACTCGCCAAAAACTGAGTGAGCTTGGCTGGGAACTTTTGATGCATCCACCATATAGCCCTGACCTTGCACCATCAGACTACCATTTATTTCGATCTTTGCAGAACTCCTTAAATGGTAAAACTTTCGGCAATGATGAGGCTATAAAATCGAAGTTCTATGAGCGTGGACTACTAAACTTGCCAGGAAGATGGCAAAAGGTTATCGAACAAAATGGCAATTATATATTTGATTAAAGTTCTTTCTAAGTTTTATTAAAAATGCATTTACTTTCTGTTAAAAAATCCGCAATTACTTTTTAGGCAACCCAATATATTAAAACATGGGCCGATATGGCCCATTTACAATACCAACCGACCTACACTAATAAGAAGTATTTGTGCAACATTTCAAGGGGCTAGCTTTACTTCTTTGGAAGTTAGCGTGCTTTCGACAGACAGACGGACGGACGGACGGGCATGGCTAGATCGACATAAAATGTCGCGACGATAGAGAATATATATACTTTATGGGGTCTCAGACGAATATTTTGAGTAGTTACAAACAGAATGACGAAATTAGTATACCCCCCTTCTATGGTGGAGGGTATACAAATATATTTTTACAAAATTTTTACAATACAGCAAAATTTATTGTAGAAATTAAATATTTGTGAGTTCTTGGCAACATTTGTTGAGTGGCAATACCGGTCAGTATATTTGAAGCATATCAAAATGTATGCACACTTCAGTACACTACACTACTACAACGCTCACACAAAGCCATGCTCGTCACATATTTCAATTGAAATTGCGTTGGACAAGTAGGTAGAGGGTATACGACAAAAAAAACGAACGGGAAGAACATTTACCCACATTCAAAAGAAACTGAGGATGATGACGAAGATGACTATAATTCGAAGAAGTAGAATATGGAGAACAAGACGAAATACGAAACATGAAAACATGACGAAAATAAACCTTCAAAGGCATCCTTCAAATCGATGTGTTCAAGAACAGAAATTGGACGTTGTTGTAAAAATTTATGGTAATTTATATAACGAAATCAAGTCTGCATATCAGATTTTCAAAGACTACTACGGACTGGTACTTGTAAATATTGTTTTCTTTTTTTTTTCTTCTTCGTTTTTTGGGAACACACCCTGATGGAGGTTCCGGCTATCCGTTCAGTTATGCGTTAAATTGCTATTGTATTTTATTATTAGCAATGTTTTCCATTGGGATATGGTCGGGCTAGTGTAAGAAGTCCATTTTTTGTAATAACCTTAACTGGTGTGTGTTTGAAAATCGATCAATCAGAGTAACGGTCTGATTGTGTTTAATGGGACATTGCAACAAAGAGAAAAATATAATGAAAAAATTTTGTTTTAACCTAAAATGTAATGTAAGGAAAAAGAGTTTAAGGAAAAGGCAAAACAAAGGAATTTTCACACAATCTCATTAAAATTTCTTCACAAAAAATTTGATAAGAAACAAGAATCCTAACAAACCCAATTTTGTCTTTACTTAACACATTTAAATAAATAATTCTAAAGTGTTATTCTGAATAGTCCCAAAGTAAACCAATTTAACAAATACTTGGCCTGGAAGGTATTTTTAAATTGTACGTGCTGATATTATCGAACCTCCATTGAGAACCTAAATATTTTTATACCCACCACCGAAGGTCATTCTGTTTGCAATACATCGAAATATTAATTTCCGTACTTACAAAGTGTACATATTCTTGGTCCTCGCAAAATTTTAAACGATCTATTGGGTTGCCCAAAAAGTAATTGCGTATTTTTTAAAAGAAAGTAAATGCATTTTTAATAAAACTTAGAATGAACTTTAATCAAATATACTTTTTTTGCACTTTTTTTCTAAAGCAAGCTAAAAGTAACAGCTGATAACTGACAGAAGAAAGAATCCAATTACAGAGTCACAAGCCGTTGAAAAAATTTGTCAACGCCGACTATATGAAAAATCCGAAATTACTTTTTGGGCAACCCAATAGGTATGTCTAAATGTTCGGCTGCATTTCTAAACATCCTGATATTCATATCAGATTCGTACTCTATTTCGCAACATCTTTCATTTGATACCCACATTGTTCCAATCGGTAACCATGTTGGTAAAGATGACCTGTTGAGGGGCCAAATTTCTTTATCAAATTCGTACTCTACTCTCAAATAACTTTCATTTGATACCCATATTCACCCAATCGGTCCCGGCCGACAAGGGACAACTATGAGCACCAGCACAGGCTGGAACTTTGAGCCCCGACTTGTGTGGTGTTCATCTTCATCACGGGTGGCTTAGCTGAGAGCTACCGGTCATGTCCACTGGTTGCGGATAGTGGAAAGCTTTGTATTTATGCGAAGTAGCTGCAAATGCAGCGGGGGGCAGTCAGCGATTGCGAGAGAAGGGGCCCAATGAGGGATCAGATGGCACTGAGTGCCAATGATTCTGGAGATGCCAAGGCGAGTTATTGGCGCCTTTAAATAACCAATGGCCAACATCAGCGTCTATTCCCAGGTTAGGGGCGGCAGGAGGCGAGCGTCGGTTCTTGGAGCAAGCGGCTCGCGACACTCAGGGATACATGTGCGATCCCATAAAACCCATGCGGGGCGCTGAGCAAGTAACCCGTCCTCGCGAAATTACAATTCTCTGAGAAACAAAAGAATAGAAAAAACGCCCCCCTAATGTTGACGACTTACTCAAACGAAAAAAGGACCATGATTTGCGGATCTGCACCGCACTGGCAGATGTATTGGAGAAGTACAAGGCAGTTATTATCGCCTTACAGGAAGTGCGTTGGACCAAGAATGACGTCAACATGGGTCATGAATTTGGTTGTAGATTTGTGGTTAATCGGAGACTGAAACTCTTTGTCTCAGACTTTACTCCGGTGGATGAGAAGCTATCCACAAACCGCATAAAAGCCAAATTCTTCAACATCAGCCTTATTTGTGTCCATGCACCGACGGAAGACAAGGACGAGCAGACCAAGGATATTTTCTATGAGCGCCTTGAGAGAGAATACAAAAGCTGCCCTGCCGACGATATTAAAATCGTTGTGGGTGATTTTAATGCAAAAATTGGGAAGGACACTGTCTTTGGTCCAACAGTCGGAACATTTTGTCCACACGACAGGCCAAAATTGAGGCCAAAAGATTTTGCCGCGGCAAAGAACATGGTTGTTAGCAGCATAAGATTTTAACATCGAAGGATTCACACGGTCATATGGCGGTCACCCGATCAAAACATAACAAACCAAATTGATCGTGTTGAGATGGAAGGCATTCATCCAGCGTGTTAGATGTACGATCGATCCGAGGAGCAAACTTAGATTCGGATCATTACCTTGTTGCCGCAAAGGAGCATGGCGATAAAGTACGATCTGACACTGCAGGGAAGCTGGACATTGAAAAGCAGCAAACACAATAGATGGGAACTGCATACTCGAATCGTCTGACCCAACTGCTTGATGAAAGCACTCCTGGTCTCGATGACAAGGAATGCGCATTGGCAAACCATTGCCCATTCCATGAAAAATGATGCAAAATCCGTAATTGGGCACCGGAAGCCTCCCCCAAGAAACCCATGGAACGATCAAGAGTGTCGAGATGCTACTGAAGCCAAGAATGCGGCATACAGAGCAACCCTGCAGAAAAAAACAAAGCGCCAGAAGGAGAGGTATCAGGAGAAAAGGAGATAGGAGAAACGCCTATTCCACAGAAAGAAAACAGAAATGGAAAGACGTGAGTGTGAGCGAAATGAGATGTGCAGGAGCCAGTTTAAAGTCCGAAAATTCTACCAAAGAATTTAACATTATACCGATGGCTTTGATACAGACACATCCTCCTGCGGAGTCAAAGAAGGAAGTCTGTTAACTGATACATATAGCTTGCTGAGGATATAGAAAGAACATTTTACCAAGCGGCTAGTATCCGACGATGGCGGAAAAGAGAAACCAATCCCTGATGATGGTACATTATGTTTACCTCCTACACAGAATAAGGACCAAGTAGCTGAGACCCGACTGAAGAACAACAAGGCAGCAGGAGCCGATGGGTTACCCGCTGAACTATTTAACTCCGGAGGCGACATGCTGATAAGGCATCAGCTTATCTGCGCAATCTGGCTAGAAGAACGCGTACCCGATGATTGGAACCTCAGCATACTATGTCCCGTACACAAGAAAGGAGATAAGACAGAATGTGCCAACTATAGAGAAATAAGTCTCCTCCCCCTCGCATACAAGATACTCTCGAGCGTGCTGTGTGAGATTAAAACCTAAAGTCAATGAGATAATTGGGCCTTATCAATGCGGCCTCAAACCTGGCAAATTCACCATAGACCAGATATTCACACTGCGCCAAATCCTGGAAAGGACCTGCGAAGGACAAATAAACACCTGAATATCGGTCTGGCAGTAAATAGAGATAAGTCAAAATGGATGGTATCAACTCCCAAAACGCCTGGTACAACCGAGCAGATAATGAAAACGGAGGAAGTTGGGAACCTCAACTTTGAGATAGCAATTTTATCTACCACGACACCACCGTAACCGAAACGAATAACACCAGTTTAGAAATAAAGAGGAAAATAATACTGACAAACAGAAGCTACTTTGGATTAAGTAAGCAGTTTAGAAACAAGGCCATCCCTCGACAGACGAAGATAAGACACTGATACTACACGTTTTGTTATATGGTTGTGAAAAGGCGCTTGTGAAAGGATACGAGGCAGTGCTTGGAGTGTTTGAGAGAAAGATTCTTCGTAAAATATATGAACCAGTTTGCGTTAATGGAGAATATAGGCGTCGTATAAATCACAAGCTGTATTACGATGATGGCATAGTTACACGTATCAAAATAAAACGGTTGCGTTGGCTGGGCCTTGTTGTCAGAATGGATGAAGAAGATCCAGGTGGTGGTTTTGGGTCGGGGCGACTTCCCATACACTTAAGCCAAATATTTTTAATGTATTCTTAAGGCCAGGTTATGGTCTCGTAAATGTAGAACAAATGTATTGTAAATGTAAAGAGGCAAACAAAAAACAAAAAAGACTTAAAGGTGACGTATGGTCTGACATCGGAGAACTTAAGGCATAACATAAGGGCTGGTCGAAGAAGACGGCAGTCTATGCAGTGATGCGAGATGTTGAGACGTTTCTCCAACTGAAGGAGTACGCATTGGCGGCTTTCTGGAATATTGAGAGAGCATTTAACAAGGAGGACATTGGTCGGCAGCCACTGCCCTGAGACGCACGCGGGGACAGAAAGCGGCCAAGGTTCGCCTCCTCGGTGGGCACACCGGGTTTCGTGAGACATGGACAGGATTGGGGTTATACTACGACACACACAACATTTCAGGAAGAGCTATGTGCCATTACGATAGACGGAAAAGAAGATTTGGGTAGGGATTTACTGGTTTCGAATTCAATTGTTGTTGTAGTCATATTTGTATGTGGAGGTAGCGATCCTCGTCAAGCTTCAGAAGAGAGCACACTCGTTCCGATCCAGAGGACTGATCGCCGCGGAAACGATACGGCCATTGGATCGCCTTGTCTTATCGAGTATCACAGGCAATCAGTATTTAAGCAAAGTCGTTGTCGCCCGGCCTCTCACCGAGACTCTCCACTCGATACCGCTGATTGTCCGCAACTGCAATTGCAACTACTCCGTATACGAAGCATTCCACTGTCCGCAACCTATGGACACGCCTGGTAGCTCTCAGCTGAACTTCTCGTAATGACATGAACACCAAGCAAATTGCAGCTCAGAGTTTCAACTGATGTGGTGCTATCAGTATGTGTATATGGTCGAAATCAGTATGTGTATATGGCGGCCCTCAAGGCCGTGGGTTCTAGTACAGTAAGGTCGAAGTGCGTGGCGGAGTGTGTAGAATCCCTAAATAGACCCCAGTTTCACGACAGATTGCTAACATGGATTAGCGGATCCGCCTGTGCCCTATTGGCGTCTACACCCTACTCTCTTCTTGCAATTTCTTGTTAACACATATATCTCACTCTTTCATCTGCTTTTCACGACAGTTCAGACCTTTTCGTGGTGGGCTACCCATTTAAGCTTAATTATTAACATTAACTTATAATAATTCCACAGAGAAATCATAGAATAGGAGAATAGCAGTTTTCTTAACATAAATGTTTGGTTTTGAAATTTGTTAAACTTCAAATTTTACCAGCTGACACAAAAACGGAACGTAAAATTTTGTTTTTACTGAATTCTACTTTCCGGTTACAGTCGACAGACATTCGGTAATCGTTTGCATGTATTTTCACTAAGCAAAACAAAACAGCTGACACGTTTTCCTACATTAACGGTATGGTTACGAGATCATAACCAGACCCTTACTGTATACATTAAAATTGATACCCATATTGTTCCAATTGGTTAACATGTTAGCTTGGGTGGGTAATCATGTCAGTTTGGGTTTTGGGTGGTCGTTCCCCCTGTTATTGAACCCCAAAGTTTTATACCATTTTCGTGTTTTTGGGTTACCATAAGGATGCCAACAAAATTGCCCTTATATCGAGACACAAAGCTCCCAGATCTGGTGTTTTGAAATTTGTGACAAAGGAAAGGTTTCCCACCTTTGTTACTTGATCGAGAATGGTTTAATCTACAGTGCGTTAGAATATCAACTCGGTTCAATAAAGGATTTAACATTTAAACTTTTTCGTTTTATGATTTATGGCTGCTGTCGACAATGATTATCGAGAGGCGTGTCTTTCTCCCGCACCATAAAGTAGTTGAAATACAGGAATTCCCAACCCAACCCTATTTACCTATTTTTCCTGCAAAAAAAAACAACGTCAAATCCCTCTGCTATCAGGAGAAAGTTTGGAGCGGCCTGAGCGGCTTTGAAATGGTGGAAATTTAAATCAAGGGATGTTTAACCCGCGAACCAAGCTTTTATTTACCTACTGTGCAAAAAATAACCTCCTTCTTTCTGCCATCAGGGGAACCTTCAGACCAGCCTTAGGGGTTTACAATTATGGAGACTTGTCTGTTGAAACCGGACTATAATCAGGGTTCTAATTCTCTATCACAGTTGCTTCGTCTGTGCCCACCAGAATTACATCTTCTAAGACTCGTTCGATCTTGGCAGGATGAGCTTCTAGAGCTGGCAAACTATCGATAATCGATGTTTTCGATAGTTTTAATAATAAACATCGATAGTATCGATACTATCGTAACTTTCCCTTAACTATATTTCAAACGAAAATAAGAAGTAAAAATCATCAATGCACAGACCAATTAAAACCAAGAAGTTGGAAGTCATGAGAGAAATCATTGTACAAAATGTTAGCCTAATCGGATGAAAATTGCGCCCTCTATAGGCGCGATGTGTATTAAAGGATACATTCAGTGTGGGATTGCCTATTATACCCTCCACCATAGGATGGGGATATACTAATTTCGTCATTCTGTTTGCAACACCTCGAAATATCGTGTGAGTCCCCATAAAGTATATATATTCTTGATCGTCGTTTCATTTTAAGTCGATCTAGCCATGTCCGTCCGTTTGTCTGTCGAAAGCATACTAACTTTCGAAGGAGTAAAGCTAGCCGCTTGAAATTTTCCATAAATACTTTTTATTAGTGTAGGTCAGTTGGGATTGTAAATGGGCCAAATCGGTCCATTTTTTAATATAGCTGCCATATAAACCGATTTTGGGTCTTGATTTCTTGAGCCTCTAGAGGACGCAATTCTCGTCCGATTTGACTGAAATTTGGCCGTAGTGTTTTGGTATCACTTCCAACAACTGTGCTAAGTATAATTCAAATTGGTTCATAATCTGGTATAGCTGTCATATAATCCGATCTTTGATCTTGACTTATTGAGCCGGTGGAGAGCGCAATTCTCATCCGATTTGGCTGAAATTTTGCATGAGGTGTTTTGTTATGACTTTCAACAACTATGTTAAGTATGACGCAAATCGGTACATAACCTAATATAGCTGTCATATAAACTGATCTGGGATATTGACTTCTTGAGCCCCTAGAGGGCGCAATTTTCATCCGATTTGACAGAAATTTTGTACAACTCTCTCAAATCATATTAGACACATACGTGTCTAATATGATTTGAATCGATCAATAGCTTGATACAGCTCCCATATAAACCTAACTCCGGATTTTGTTTCTTGAGCCCCTACAAGGCGCAATTCTTATCCGAATGAACTGATATATTACACAATGACTTCTGCAATGTTCAGCATTCATTTATGGTTCGAATCGGACTATAACTTGGTTTTGCAAAACATTGCAACTATTGCGATAGTATCCATCGGAAAAAAATCAATCGATAGTCAGTCAAAAAATTAAATATCGATAGTGCTATCGATATTTTGCCAGCTCTATGAGCTTCCTTAAGCATACAAAAGCCGTTGAGAAAACAGTCTGTACGAAACCCAAGGAAACCAAGGCAAATATTGCGTATTTATTAGAGAATCTTCTTACCATTAATCAATGATACTTTGAACTTGGATCCATGTTGACTTCGGATTTGGATCTATTCTACATAAAACTTTTTTTGTTTACTAACGCTATGTTTTTGTGATACTAGGTACGCCATATAAATTAATGGGTGGACACTTTCTCCAAATTTCTTGCAATTCCCGCCCCACTCTTACCCATAAATGAAAATAAAATATATCTTAACACATTTTAAAATGCTTTACTTACCAACGTCAGCAATTAATTCGATGAATTTGAAAAGCTGGAACCTTCTCGTAGTCACCATAAATAGCCAACAATATGACCACATTTCTGCATTGTGAAAATCTCTCGCACAAATCTGACACTGCAAAATAAAACCAAAAGAAAGGAATCAAGGATAAATTATGAAAAGTGAAATAGCCAAAGTTATGAAATACAATAAATCTTCAAGAGCCACATTCAAATTGC
Organism: Stomoxys calcitrans; assembly: GCF_963082655.1. Lineage (NCBI taxonomy): Eukaryota > Metazoa > Arthropoda > Insecta > Diptera > Muscidae > Stomoxys > Stomoxys calcitrans. The sequence goes on from NC_081555.1 coordinate 117,235,573, forward strand.
GCAAAGGAAAGAAACGTCAAGGACCACCTAAAACATTGACCATGATCTGTTTGTTATTTATTTCATGTAATTTCCGGTCACGAACATTTTATGCTATTTAGCAAAAACCAAATTGTCGCAGAGCATTAAAAATCTGTAGTGCTGACTTAATGAAAATTCAATGACAATTAATTTCACTTAGCATGACCAGACAAACAAACTGAGACGATAAAACTTGGCTAGGGAAAATAAAAGTGATTGGGGTATGAAATTCTGTAGGGGCAAGAACAAATTAAAAGTAGATTACAAAGTATAAGGTATTCTGTCCTTATTTTTTAATATCCCATTTTGTTAATTAGAATTAAAATTTTTTCACAGAGTTGAAGGAAGTTTTTATTAAAAATTCTACAACAAACACCCAAACATGTGCAAAAGCAACAACTTTAAAAAAAAATTAATTTTGAAATAAACTAAATTTTACAACAAAATAAATTTTCTTGTTAAATTATATTTAAAACATAAATCTACAAATCTGCATTTTAAGCTCTTAATAACTCATGCTGAATACGTAATTTTTACAGAAATTCTTTTTAAGTTTTCACTTAAACGACATTTTTTATGAGAATACAATTTCTACAAAACCTTCTTCTTCTACAGTGGCGCACCCTTAATTAAAAAACTGCCGAAACTGAAATTGAACGGAGGTCGAGAGGCGCACATCCAGTTAGTTGCCATCATGCTCTGGTCTAGGAAGCAGCAGACTTTCACCGTCGAGAGCTTCTTTTTCAATGGCCGTGACATGCCTTCCGCGATCGCTTTGAAATTCCTTCTCGCTCGCTCGCTCCTGACTCGCTCCTGGCCGTAATTCGTATCCGTCACAGCGGTGTGGAGGTAGATAAAGTTGCTGACTATCTCAAAATTGTGGTTCCCAACTTTCTCCATTTTCTTTATCTGCTCGGTTGTACAAGGCGTTTTGGGAGTGAAACCATCCATTTCGTCTTATCTCCATTTACTACCAGACTCGCTTTCACAGATTCCCTTTCAATTCTTTCAAAGTCTACAGTTACAACTTTAAGCGACCGACCCGATTTCGTCGATATAGGCGAGAAGCATGTGAGTAGTGTGCCATATCTATACACATCTGCATCTCATATAATCTCCTCCAGCAAGATATTCAAGAAATCACACGATAAGCTGTTTCCTTGTCTGAAACCTCGGTTGGTATTGAATGGTTCCAAGAGATTCTTTCCTATTCTACTGAGGAATGCGTATCAGCAAGTGTCATCCTGCAGAGTCTTATTTTTTTGCAGGGATACCAAACTCAGACATGGTTTTAAATACCTTTGAACGTTAAGGAGTATCGAAGGCGCCTTTGTAGTCAACAAAGAGATGGTAGGTGTTTATTTGTCCTTCTTGGGTCTTTTGCAGGATTTGGCACAGTGTGAATATGTAGTCTACCGTGGATTTACCAGGACTAAAGCCGCATCGATGGGGCCAAATTATCTGATTGGCTTTCACACAGTACGCTCGAGAATATCTGGTATGCGATGGGGAGGAGACTTATTCCTCTGTGCACATTCCGTCTTGTCTCCTTTCTTGTGTAAGGGACATAGTATGCTGGGGTTCCAATCGTCGGGAATGCAATCTTATAGCTGGATCGTGCAGACAAGCTGATGCATACGCTTTATCAGTGTGTCGTCTCCGGGCTCAAATATTTCAGCGGGTAACCCGTCGGTTCCTGCTGCCTTGTTGTTCTTCAGTTGGTTCACAGCTACTTAGACCCCATTCGGGCTAGGAGGTTAACATTCTATACCATTATTAGAAGTAGTTCTGCGGTATCCTCTGCGCCGCCATCGTCGGACACTAGCAGATGGGTAAAAAATTCTTTCCATATACTCAAAGAAGGAGGATGTGCCTGCACCTAAGCCATAAGTGTGATTTTTTGGTAGAATTTCCGGACTTCAATCTCACTCCTGTACAACTCAATTCGCTCACATTCACTTATTTCCATTTTCTTTTCTTTCACGGGAATATACGTTTCTCCTCTCTGCTATCCTCCCGATACCCGTCCTTCGTCGGACACTAGCAGCTGGGTAAAATGTTCTTTCCATATCCTCAGCATGCTATCCGTAACAGCTACCAGATTTCATTCTTTGTCTCTGCAGGAGGATGAGCCTGCACCTAAGCCATAAGCTTGTTGTTTGATTTTTTGGTCGAATTTCCGCACTTCAATCTCACGCCTGTAAAACTCAATTCGCTCACATTCACTTATTTTCATTACTCACTTAAGAAAATTAATATTTAATTGTTTGGTAGAATTTCCAGATTTCAATCTCACTCCTGTACATCTCAATTCGCTCACATTCACTTCTTTCCATTTCTTTTTTCTTTCTGCGGAATAGACGTTTCTCCTCTCTCCTTTTTTCCCCATACCTCTCCTTCATCTGGCGCGTTGCTTCTGATTGCAGGGTTGCTTTATATGCCGCATTCTTGGCTTCAGTAGCACCTCGACACTCTTGGTCGTACCATGGGTTTCTGGGGCGAGGCATTTTCCATGGAGAAGGCAATGATTTGCCACTGCGCAATTATTTCATCGGAACAAGGAGTGCTTTCATCAAGCAGTTGGGTCTGTCGAGTGGAGTATGCCGCTGCCATCTGTTGTGTTTGCAGCTTTTCAATGTCGAGCTTCCGTGTAATGTCAGATCGTACTTTCCTCGCCATGTTCAAACGGTTGCGAACCTTTGCTGAAACAAGGTAATGATCCGAATCTATATTCGCTCAACGGATCGATCGTACATCTAACACGCTGCATGAATGCCTTCCATCAATCACAATCTGATCAATTTGGGCCCTCGTGTTTTGATCGGGTGACAACCATGTGGCTTTGTGAATATTTTTATGTAGAAATCTGGTGCTACTAACTACCATGTTTTTGGCCGAGATGAAATCCATCAGCCTCAACCCATTACTGGACGTTATCTCGTGGAGGCTTAACTTTCCCACTGTTGGACCAAAGAAGTCTTCCTTCACAATCTTCGCATTAAAATATCCCAGACTGATTATATTATCATGGGCAGGGAAGCGGTCATATTCTCTCTCTAGGCGCTCATAGAAAATATCCTTGGTCAGCTCGTCCTTGTCTTCCGTCGGGGCATGGGCACAAATAAGGCTGATGTTGAAGAATTCGGCTTTTATGCGGATTGTGGCTAGCTTTCACCCACCGGAGTAATGCTTGAAACAAGATGTTTCGGTCGCCGACTAACCATAAATCCGCAGCCAGAGTAATGCCTCGTTTGGTGTTGTTGTGACGCCAATGCCAGTCCATCGCACTTCCTGTAAGGCGGTAATATCTGCCTTGTACTTCTCTAATGCATCCGCCAGCGCGTATACTGCACCTACTCTATAGAAATGCTCAGAAAATACGTACTATTTTAGGTGTTATGGGGGTGGAGTGGCCCCATAGACACTTTTTCCCGAATTGGGCCCTATATTGCTATGGTCTGTACAGTTTTCCTCTTTGGGATATGTTTTGGTGAGGGGAGGTACTCTAACACTTGGTCCTACATTTAGATATCAGATTCGTTTTCTACGCTCAAATACCTTTTATTTCAGCCCCATATTGCCATGGTCGATAAATACGTCCAATTTAGGGGACTTTTGAGGGCTAGAGTGGTTCTCCATATACTTGGTTCCACAATTGGACTTCGTATGCGTTTTCTACTCGTAAATACCTTTCATTTGAATCCCATATTGTCGTGATTGGTCTATATATGTATATATTAGGAGGGTTTTAGGGGTGGAGTGGCCATCCGAGGCACCCCAGCCAAAATTTGGATAAAAAATTTTGGTTTTTAGGTTACTATAAGTGGGCAAACAAAATTTTGTTCAAATTCCATAAACCATCTCCAGATCTGGCGTTTCTAAAAATTAGGGTTAGGGGGAGGGTTCGCCCACCAATCCTTTTTTTTTCACCAAGGGATCATTATGCGCCATCTTTTAAGCCGATTTTCAGTTTATACGGAACAAACAAACACAAATTGATTGGTATATATAAGACTAGCTGGACAGGGCCCGCTCCGCTGCGCCTTCTTACGCTCTCTTATTTTATCTGAGCCTTATACTGGCACAGTCAGGAAAAAAAGTCCTGTTGGAGGGTGCTGGTACAGCCTTTTCGCGTGAATCGCCCCACACATCTCCGAGATCTGCCGTTTTTGAAAGTAGGGGAAAGGGACCGTGCGTCCATTAAAGTTTGGATATTAGACCTACTTCATTCTCTTGGTTTCGGTGGTGTATTGGAGTAGCCAAACTCTTTGCCCCGAAAGCAGATATCAGATTCTAACTCTTCTCCGAAAATCAACATTTGAGCTATATACTGCAATAGTCGGTTTATATGTGTGGTTAACGGAGAGTTTATGAGGTAAGGCAACCCTGAAGCACTTGGCTATAAAACAGATATAAGATTTGAGCCCCTTTTTGCCTTAATCCACAAATATGCCGAGTTTGTGGGATATGTAAGGTGGGGCGGCCACCCACGCTACGCCCTGAAAAATATCAGCTCTACTGTTAAATTCCTTTTCGTAATTGCAATTGGTTTAGAGAGAGTTTATGGGGTGAGACTTCCACCAAACACTTGGCTTCAAAATTAGATATCAAATTCGTTTTCTACTGTCAAATACCTATTGTTTGAGCCCCTTATTGTCATTACAGGCAAACATGGGCGATTTAAATGGTGTCTAGGGGGCGGACCCTGAAATAATATCAGCATCGTTGTTTGAGCCCCATATTGTCAAGCATTTTCAGGGTGGCGATAAAGATATTGAGGGCAACGGGTCTGGTTCAGATTCACACTAAATAATCTTTTTTTTTTTGTATTGGTTATCTATATTTAGGGTTGCCCAAAAAGTAATTGCGGATTTTTCATATAGTCGGCGTTGACAAATTTTTTCACAGCTTGTGACTCTGTAATTGCATTCTTTCTTCTGTCAGTTATCAGCTGTTACTTTTAGCTTGCTTCAGAAAAAAGTGTAAAAAAAGTATATTTGATTAAAGTTCATTCTAAGTTTTATTAAAAATGCCTTTACGTTCTTTTAAAAAATCCGCAATTACTTTTTGGGCAACCCAATAAAATCATATTTCCTCCTGTGTCTATCCCAATTTGAGGGTAAAAAGTATACTCTCCTGCCAATGACCTTTAATTGCTGTCCCATTCTATCCGGATCGGCTTTCATTTATTATTTTTAATTCCTTTTTCATTTGAATACAATATATCTTCGGTCGCCTACATGACAATTTGGAGTTATTTTTATTGGGTGGAGAGGGTCGCTACGCTAAGACCCAAAAACAATTTATTTAAGTCCTTTAATATCGAAATCTACATATACGGCTGAACGGCAAGACGTGACTCAGATACTTCAATTCTTATATTAACATTAGATTCGAACTCTATTGTCATAGACCTTCCGTTTAATTCCCATTTTATTCCGATCAAACTACACGTCTTGTTTAAGCGTATTAGGGCGTGTGGGCCGGCCCAAGACTCTTTAGCAAATGTATACACCAGATTCGTAGTCAACTCTTAAAGAACTCATTTTGTGACGTTGGACATTCATGCCTGCATTGGGGGTTTTTTGGGTTGGAGAGTCCCGTAGACACCTTGAACCAAATTCTTACAACAGATGTGTATTCAACTTCCAAGCACCCTTCATTTGATACCCATATTATGCCAATCGGTAAACACGTCCATTCGGGTGGGTTTTAGGATGGGGCGTCCCACAAAATTGTATACCAATTTCGTATTTTTGGGGGGTAAGATGGAGTGGTAAACAAAATGTTGCTTAAATCGGTGCATCCATCTGTGAGATCTGGCGTTTTTGAAAATTGAGGAAAGGGGAGAGTCCTCCCCCCCTGCGGATATCAAAAAATGTAGCACCCTACTCTAACATCTGTGAAAATTTTTTGCTCCACTTAGTTACCATTTTTCCCCAAATTTTAATTTGGTGAACCATAACTAAATACCTAAAAGGCGTAGCACCCTTTTCAAACATTCGTTTTATAGGCTGAACTTTTATCTATCATATGCCGTTTAAATAATTCAATTGTCTTATTCCCTTCAATAGATACGATTTTTGCAACGAAAAAACTCAAAACGGGCCACTGTGAGCCGGTGGTGCTAAGTATGGTTTAAATCGGTCGTTAACCTAATATAGCTACCATATAAACCGATCTTTAGATTGGACTTCTGGAGTCTATAGAAGGCGCAATTACCTCCCGATTTAACTGAAATTTTGCACATAATCTAATTTTAAAAAATATTGTTTATGAAACTAGAATTTCAAAAAAAAAATTATATAGAATCATATGAAAATATTACTGAATATTCAAAGTTATAAATGGTCTCCAATATTTAACAGACTTCCCTAATGCAGTAACCGGTACAAATCTTATTTTCTGTGTGATTACCCATACTGAAGTAATTTTCCTCATTTTTCCTTTCTCTTGGTTTTTCTTTTGTTCAATGTGTACGAAAATGGTGGAGTACAGCGTCTACTACTAGCATACATTGCTGACAAAACAATAAATTAATTCAAGCATTTAATTACACAAAAATGCAAATTAATTTCATTTTCTTATTATTGCCCTAAGAAAAAACAATAATAACGTCAATGCCATTTAGTACAACAATATCGGTTAGAAAACAATAAAAATCAACAAAGAAGAAAGGGTGAAAAAACAAATGAGTTAATAATGTCTTTGACAACCTTGGTAATAACTACCTACAAACCATATAAATATATACATCTACACTTCCCCCTACCTTATAAATGGTTTGCAATTGGAGTGGCCATCTATAAATTTGCGAGAAAGCGTTTACAATACAAAAACTCTTTGAATTTCAGCAAGGAAGTATGCATTTCTTACCTTATCCCATCATATTTCATTCAAACAAATGATATCTATCTTCATCCTTGAAGCAATCGTGCGAACTCTTCTTATAAGGCCCCAATTTGTACCTTTAACCTCTGCAGACGTTCTACTCCTACAACATAGACTCTATGGCATTTGCTTATTATTGAAATTCATACAATTTTCAATGCAAATTATTTCCGATTATTTCATGCCATACCATGTAAAGTCAAGAAAATAATGTCTCAACATTTCACCCTGTTACCTTGGCTTGTCATGGGATGAGACAGAGAAAGGACGAACGAATGAATGAACGCAAGAAACATGCAAACGACACGTTAGCCAAATGCAAATGAGTCTAATTGAAGAGTGAAATCAAGTCTAATGGCGGTAATAAATAAACGGCCCCAACAAAGTGTGTAAATACTCCACAAATAAAGCAGCTTGAATGAGGAAAAACATACACATTGACTGCAAGAAACATATTTTTTGTTTTGGTATTCACTGTTTTTTTTTCTTCAGCCGACAAAGGGCAATTTACATGAAAACACCTCAGAGGAAAAAAATCACAACATTAGGTCAATTAATCAAACTACCAACAACCAAACGACGGACTGTTGGCGGCAGCTTTACGGAAGTAAATGCCTGATTTACTTCTTTTTACATGGGAAATCATCAAACAAGCCATGTCCTTAATTTAATTTTACCCAAGGTGATGAAAACGAATGCGGAATGTAACATGGAGAGAGTAGGAGGGAGAGGGAGTTTTGTAGGCATAATTTTCATGATGGTGTATCAAACAATCAAGGTATATGAGTTGACTTCAATATGAGCAGATCTGTAATATTCGAAGAGTCAAATTCAACTCACTGTTCAAAATTTCAGCGATATCATTACTTTAGTTGGCCATTACAGAACATTTGCTACTCTAGCCGAACGTGGAATAGATTTTCATGCGCCTATATCTTCTACGCTCTTTCCCCAATCTCTGGCAACCATTTTCGCCAACTGGTTTGTCCCTTTTGCGCATTCTATTATGGTCTTCTTCAAAAGACTTCTTGCTGGAGCTTGTAACCTGACGAACTACACTTGCCCATACATATGTAGTTACTCTTCATTCTGCGTTATTTATATTTGACTGGTTCTACCAATTATGCATACCTCCTGTATACTATTGGTCAACATACGATTTGTTCTACGGATACGTCCGACCACTTCTTTCCGGTTAATGAACATGCTTCCCTGCAAACAGTTGTGATTGCCAAACAATCTTCCGCGAATCTTCTAGTACAAGGTTATGATCGTGGACGAGCTCGTCTAAGAGTCGTAGACGATTCCCCCGTCGTGAGAAGTTGTCCCATCAAGACAACTCTTCTGGAAGAGTGTTTCGTGAATCTTCCATAAGAGTTGCTAAAGAGTAATACAGAACGATCTTGGAAGATTTTAGAATCGCACAAGAATCGTGTGGACGAGTGACAAATGAGTGTTTTGGAAGTTAAAAAAACCCTTTCTAAAAGAGTTGCACATTGCTTGCCTGGACGATTTTCTTACAACTTATTGCGTTTTAATCGTCCGTATGAGTCGCGAAACACTCTTCTACGATATCATTGGATAATCCATTGCGTGTAGAGTAGTTTTAGCAACTCTTCACGACGATTCTCTTACAACCCACTGCGTTATAATTGTCCGTATGGTTCGTGAAACAAATGCAAATTTTGCCCATGAACATTCCACTAAAGAACAGGAGCAAACTTCTCACATATCAATGAGGGCAGTCCGATTCAAGTTTAAGCTCAATGATAAGGAGCCTCCTTTTTATAGCCGAGTCCGAACGGCGAGCCGCAGTTCGACGCCTCTTTTGAGAGAAGTTTTACATGACATAGTACCTCACAAATGTCGCCAGCATTAGGAGGGGAAAACCACCACTGACAATTTTTTCTGATGGTCTCGCCAGGATTCGAACCCAGGCGTTCAGCGTCATAGGCGGACATGCTAACCTCTGCGCTACGATGGCCTCCATGGTTCGTGAAACTCTTTTTTAGATAATCATTGCGCAAAAACCGTCCAGAAGATTGTTGAAGATTATCGCTTGGACGAACACTCTTCCAAAATTATAAAAGGGAGAAAGAACAGAGCCTTGTGATACTCCTGCGGTTAATTTGTATTCACCAGAAGACAACCCATCTATAACAACTCAAATGTTACGATTCTCGAGAAAGCTCGATATAAATCGAGCAATGTCACTACCGCCAACAAATACGACAAGCTTTGAGAGGAGCGCACCGCGTGAAACCCTATCAAATGTCTTGGGTATATCCAGTGCCACGACTTTACTCTCATCAAACTGGTGTATAGATCGACTCCATCGCTCCGACAGAAACGCCATCAGATCGCCGGTGGAGCGATTACTGTGGAACCCATATTGTCGGTCACTAAAGTCATTGAACGGTTTCTCGTGTATTGATCAGATGAAAGCCATGTGGCCGTGGGAGTCCTTCGTTAGTGGAATTTGGTGCTGCTAACTATCATATTCTTTGCCGCGACGAAGTCTTTTAGCCTCAATTCATTATCGGAAGTTTCTACGTGAAGGTTAAATCTTCCGACTGTTGGGCCAAAGATATTTTCCTTCCCTCGTTTTTCTTTCGCATTAAAATCACTCAAAGCAATTTTTAGTATTATAAACGGGGCAGCGGTCATATTCTCATTCTAGGCTCTCGTATAAAATATAGTTGGTCTGCTTGTCTTCCGTAGGTGCAAGGGCTCAAATAAGAGTGATGTTGAAGAATTTTGCCCTTATGCGAATTGTAGCTAGGAGCTAATCCATAATCAGTCTCCGGCTAAACCTAAATCCACAACCACATTTATGCCTCGCTGCATGGCAGCTATAATATAGGGCGTCTCCTCTCAGTGTGGTTGTGACGCTGTTCCCGAGCCATGGCACTTTCTGTACGACGGTAATGTATGCCCTAAACTTTTCCAATACATCCGCCAGTGCGTATACATCACCCACTTTATAAAGAGTTCGGATATTCCTGGTGCAGATATGCAAGTCATGGCCCTGAAAACTCTTGCGAGTGTCACCAATATAGGGCAGGATATGATTCAAATCTTTTTCGTTTTTTCAAAGTAATTTAATTTTTCTGGGTGGGGGTCTGGTAACCCGACTCCCCAATTCATCTTTTTATCGTTCCAAGGGTGTACTCATGGCACATTCTAGCTCACTTTCTTTAACGGATGTGAAAGATAGCAACACCTAGGGGCTATTTGTGTCCACATTTGAGAAACAAGAAGGCCAAGATAAGCCTGGATTTTGGCAAGTTAAAACCAATCAGAACCGTTGCATGGTTTCCTAAGGTTCGCAGAAGGTGTTTTAGTCTACGCCTAACCACATATCCACAGCCAAATACATGTCTCATTTCATGGCAGATATAATATAGGGTGTAACCTCTCAGAGTTGTTGAGATGTAAATTTAAATTGTGAAATCATTGCAATCGTAGAAAACAGCAACAGGCTAAACCATAAGGTAAAAAGAGCTACCATATGGTTCTATCTCTAAACAAACAAATCCGAATAAGGCTTTTCATCACCTATTGCAATGGTTATACAAAATTTAAATAACCAAAAACCTGAATGTCATATTTATTCTCACATCACCTGTTTCCCCAACGTGTTATGCGTGTAAGAATATTTGCTTCACATCACATTGCTGAATAGCATTTGTCATATTGTCAAATAGCATTTTGGGAAATATTTTCGTTTCAGGATTTTCTGACATTCTGATTCCAAACCAGACACTCATTGTTAGTTGAGATTATGCACATTATTCAAGGACAAATATTTGCATTTAATGCAAAAGACGCCAACAAATGACATCGAAAAGCAACAGCAAGAGAAACAGAAATAGCACCAAACCTGGAAGATTTACTACCAAGCTGTCAACTTAACTTTTGAATTGTTTCCTCTGTCACACAGCTATGGGCAGACTCTTTACATTTGTTGTGTATTTTGTTTATGGGGGCAATACGTACATGTCGAAAATTATTTACCATCGCCATATGGGCTATGCATTTTATTTACGCAATAAATTTGAAGCTTTTGGGTATGAGAACAAAATACAAAACAACAATTTGAAATATTTAAATTGCAAAGCAAGAACAGATATACTAACAAAATTTTTTATTAATTTCATATTTCTGCTCACGAAGACAGAGGTTAGCATGTCCGCTTGTGACGCGAAACGGTTAGGTTCGAGTCCTGGCAGGAACATCAGATATATGTTCAGCGGTGGTTGTACCAAACTTGTGAAAAGTTTGCCCCTGCTCCTTAATGGAATGTTCATAGGGAAAATTGCATTTGCATGAATATTGCTTTTCGTCCACGAGGCATAGTTAAAGAGATATAGCGATTTTAAGCTTTGGAAAGGAAATATTTATTTTTTTACCGATTTTCATTCAAATTTTGAATTTTTGGAAGTGATCACGAATTAAGCTTACTTTTGCTCTACGAGGCTTAGTTAAGGAGATATGGCCACATTAAGCTTTGGAAGGGAAAAATTAATTTTTTTAACGATTTTCATCAAATTTTTTAATTTTTGGAAGTGATCACGAATTAACCATACTTTTGCTCTTCGAGGCTTAGTTAAGGAGATATGGTCATTTTAAGTTTTGGAAGGACAAAATTCATATTTTCACCGATTTTCATCCAAATTGTGAATTTTTGGGAATGATCATGAATTAAGCTTACTTTTGCTCTACGAGGCTTAGTTAAGGAGTTATGGCCATTTTAAGTTTTGGAAGAGAAAAATTCATATTTTTGCCGATTTCTACTAAAATTTGAATTTTTGGTAATGATCACGAACTAACCTTACTTTTGCTCTACGAGGCTTAGTTAAGGAGATATGGCCATTTTAAGTTTTGGAAGGAAAAAATTCATATTTTGGCCGATTTCTACCAAAATTTTTAATTTTTGGTAATGATCACGAATTAACCTTACTTTTGTTCTACGAGGCTTAGTTAAGGAGATATGGCCATTTTAACTTTTGGGAGGGAAAAATTGATATTTTGGCCGATTTGCATCAAAATTTTGAATTTTTGGTATTGATCACGAATTAACCTCACTTTTGCACTACGAGGCTTAGTTAAGGAGATATGGTCATATTAAGTTTAGGAAGAGAAAAATTCATATTTTGGCCGATTTTCATCCAAATTTTGAATTTTTGGAAGTGATCACGAATTGACCTTCCTTTAGCTCTACGAGGCTTAGTTAAGGAGATATGACCAATTTAAGTTTTGGAAGAGAAAAATTTATATTTTGGCCGATTTTCATCCAAATTTTGAATTTTTTGAAATGATCCCGAATTACCCTTCTTTTTGATCTACGAGACTTAGTTAATAAGATATGACCATTTTAAGTTTTGAAAGGGAAAAATTCATATTTTGGCCGATTTTCATCCAAATGTTGAATTTTTGGAAGTGATCACGAGTTGACCTTCCTTTTGCTCTACGAGGCTTAGTTAAGGAGATATGGCCATATTAAGTTTAGGAAGAGAAAAATTCATATTTTGGCCGATTTTCATCAAAATTTTGAATTTTTGGATGTGATCCCGAATTAACCATATTTTTGCTCTACGAGGCATAGTTAAGGAGATATGGCCATTTTAAGTTTCCGAAGGGAAAAAATTCATATTTTGGCCGATTTTCATCATAAATTTGAATTTTTTGATATGATCACGAATTAACCTTCTTTTTGATCTACGGGACTTAGTTAATGAGATATGGCCATTTTATGTTTTGGAAGGGAAAAATTCATATTTTGACCAATTACTACCAAAATTTTTAATTTTTGGTAATGATCACGAATTAACCTTACTTTTGTTCTACGAGGCTTAGTTAAGGAGATATGGCCATTTTAAGTTTTGGAAGGGAAAAATTGATATTTTATCCGATTTCCATTAAAATTTTTAATTTTTGATAGTGATCACGAATTAACCTTACTTTTGCTCTACGAGGCTTAGTTAAGGAGATATGGCCATTTTAAGTTTTCGAAGGGCAAAATTCATATTTTGGCCGATTTTCATCCAAATTTTTAATTTTTGGAAGTGATCACGAATTAACCTTACTTTTGCTCTACGAGGTTTAGTTAAGGAGATATGGCTATTTTAAGTTTTGGAAGGGAAAATTTGATGTTTTGGCAGATTTTAATCCAAAATTTTTAATTTTTGGTAGTGATCACGAATTAACCATACTTTGGCTCTACGAGGCTTAGTTAAGAGTTAAGGCCATTTTAAATTTTGGAAGGGAAAAATTTATATTTGGCCGATTTCATCATAATTTTGAATTTTTGGAAGTGATCACGAATTAACCTTACTTTTGCTCTACGAGGCTTAGTTAAGGAGATATGACCATTTTAAGTTTAGGAAGAGAAAAATTCATATTTTGGCCGATTTTCATCCAAATTTTGAATTTTTGATAGTGATCACGAATTAACCTTACTTTTGCTCTACGAGGCTTAGTTAAGGAGATATGGCCATTTTAAGTTTTCGAAGGGCAAAATTCATATTTTGGCCGATTTTCATCCAAATTTTTAATTTTTGGAAGTGATCACGAATTAACCTTACTTTTGCTCTACGAGGTTTAGTTAAGGAGATATGGCTATTTTAAGTTTTGGAAGGGAAAATTTGATGTTTTGGCCGATTTCATTAAAATTTAGAATTTTTTGAAATGATCACGAATTAACCTTACTTTTGCTCTACGAGGCTTAGTTAAGGAGATATGGCCATTCTAAGTTTTCGAAGGGCAAAATTCCTATTTTGGCCGATTTTCATCCAAATTTTTAATTTTTGGAAGTGATCACGAATTAACCTTACTTTTGCTCTACGTGGCTTAGTTAAGGAGATATGGCCATTTTAAGTGTTGGAAGGGAAAAATTGATATTTTGGCAGATTTTAATCCAAAATTTTTAATTTTTGGAAGTGATCACGAATTAACCATACTTTTGCTCTTCGAGGCTTAGTTAAGGAGATATGGTCATTTTAAGTTTTGGAAGGGCAAAATTCATATTTTCGCCGATTTTCATCCAAATTTTGAATTTTTGGGAATGATCATGAATTAAGCTTACTTTTGCTCTACGAGGCTTAGTTAAAGAGATATGGTCATTTTAAGTTTTAGAAGAAGAAAAATTCATATTTTGGCTGATTTTCATCCAAATTTTGAATCTTTGGAAATTATCACGAATTAACCTTACTTTTGCTCTACGAGGCTTAGTTAAGGAAATATGGCCATTTTAAGTTTTGGAAGGGAAAAAATTATATTTTGGCCGATTTCATCAAAATTTTGAGTTTTTGGAAGTGATCACGAATTAACCTTACTTTTGCTCTACGAGGCTTAGTTAAGGAGTTATGGCCATTTTAAGTTTTGGAAGAGAAAAATTCATATTTTTGCCGATTTCTACTAAAATTTTGAATTTTTGGTAATGATCACGAATTAACCTTACTTTTGCTCTACGAGGCTTAGTTAAGGAGATATGACCATTTTAAATTTTTTCTATTTTGGCCGATTTTCATCCAACTTTTGAACTTTTGGTAGTGATGACGAATTAACCATACTTTTGCTCTACGAAGCTTAGTTAAGGAGATAGGGCCATTTTAAGTTTTGGAAGGACAAAATTCATATTTTGGCCGATTTGCATCAAAAGTTTTAATTTTTGGAATTATATTTTGACCAATTTTCATGCAAATTTTGAATTTTTGGTAGTGATCACAAATTAACCTTACTTTTGCTCTACGAGACTTAGTTAAGGAGATATGGCCATTTTAAGTTATGGAAGGGAAAAATTCATATTTTGGCCGATTTCCATCAAAATTATTAATTCTTGGTAATGAAAACGAATTAACCTTAATTTTGCTCTACGAGGCTTAGTTAAGGAGATATGGCTATTTTAAGTTTTGGAAGAGAAAAATATATATTTTGGCCGATTTTCATCAACATTTTGAATTTTTGGAAGTGATCACAAATTAACGTTACTTTTGCTCTACGAGGCTTAGTTAAGGAGTTATGGCCATTTTAAGTTTTGGAAGGGAAAAATTCATATTTTCGCCGATTTTCATCCAAATTTTGAATTTTTGGAAGTGATCACGAATTAACCTTACTTTTGCTCTACGAGGCTTAGTTAAGGAGATATGGCCATTTTAAGTTTTGGAAGGGAAAAATCATTTTTTGGCCGATTTTCATTAAAATTTAGAATTTTTGGAAGTGATCACGAATTAACCTTACTTTTGCTCTACGAGGCTTAGTTAAGGAGATATGGCCATTTTAGGTTTTGGAAGGGAAAAATTCATATTTTGGACAATATCTACCAAAATTTTGAATTTTTGGTAGTGATCACGAATTAACCTTACTTTTGCTCTACGAGGCTTAGTTAAGGAGATATGGCCATTTTAAGTTTTGGAAGGGAAAAATTGATATTTTGGCCGATTTCCATTAAAATTTTTTATTTTTGGTAGTGATCACGAATTAACTTTACTTTTTCTCTTCGATGCTTAGTTAAGGAGATATGGCCATTTTAAGTTTTGGAAGGGAAAAAGTCATATTTTGGACTTTTTCCATCAAAATTGTTAATTCTTGGTAGTTATCACGACTTAACCTTACTTCTGCTCTAAGAGTAGATATGACAGTTTTAAATTTTGGAAGGAAAAAATCCATATATCGGCCGATTTTCATCCAAATTTTGAATTTTTGGAAGTGATCACGAGTTAAACTTACTTTTACTCTACGAGGCTCAGTTAAGAAGATATGACCATTTTAAGTTTTGGAAGGGATAAATATTAATTTTGCCGATTGTCATAAAATATTGAGTTTTTAGAAGTGATCACGAATTAACCTTACTTTTGCTCTAAGAGGCTTAGTTAGGTTAGGTGAGGTTTAAGTGGCAGTCTGGTCTCAAACTCACTTCGACGTTTGCGTCTATTTTGATACCACAGGAACAGAAGAATGAAGATGCCTTCAAGTTCTTACAGTTGAACCATCCTGATCGCTCTATAAAGCTCAATAACTTGCGAATGTTCACATCCGCTAAATCAGACAGGTTCTCAAAGAAATGAGAACCTAAAGTAGAACTCCTTTTGACTGTTAGTGCGGGCCACAAACACAGAAGGTGTTCTACAGTCTCTTGTTATTCGATGTCCTCACAGTTTCTGCAAAAGTCGTTGCTGGCAACCTTCAGTCTGTCAGCATGTTTTCCGATTAGATAGTGAGCTGTTCTAGCAAATGACAGGAAAGCGGTAGACCGACTTCTTCAAGTCTCGATTAGGCTCACAGCCCCCTTTTTGTGACCATCTTTCATTGGTTGCCCTTAGGGCCTTATCATGAAAACTTAGCTTACATGTAGAGGCATACCCACAAATTCCAGAATCCCTGGAATGAGTAGGGTAGTTCCTCGCAAGCTCGTCCGCTTTAAAATTCCCTGGGACATCTCTGAAGCCCGGCACCCAGAACAGGTGAATTTTGAACTGTTCAGCCATCTCGCTGAGAAATTGGCGACAGTCGAGGACGGTTTTTGTGTTCAGAAATACGTTCGCCAGGGATTTCATGCCAATCGTCGTTATGATGATATGTCTTAGCCATTCCATCACTTTCTTAATTGCAAGTATCTGCGCTTGATACACAGTGCAGTGGTCGGGTAACGTCTTCGATATGGCCAGTTCCAGATCTTTAGAGTACACCTCAAAGCCCACCTGGTCGTTTAGTTTGTAACCATCCGTATAAAAGTCTATGTAGCTTTTGTTACCAGGGATGTCGTAGTTCCAATCGGTTCCATCAGGAATAGTGGTACAGTACTTTTTATCAAAAAACGGCTCAGGTAGGATGTAATCCACACCGCATGGAACATCGGATATTGCATCAAGGCCGCCACATGATCAATGAGAAAGCTCCCTTAAACTCACGGTAGTGGTCGCTGCAATTTGCCTAGCCACAATGTCCAGAGACATAGGATGTAGCATTAAATTCAGTGCATGAGATGGTGTAGTCCTCAGTGAGGCTGTTATGCACAAACAATCCGGTTAAGTATTGAGCAGTAAGTGGACTTTTCATGCGCCGTCCACCAGACCACAACACCATATAGCATTGTAGGTCTGGCAACTGCAGTGTATACCCAATGCATGACACTTGGTCTAAACTCCCTACTTTTGCCAATGGCTCTCTTGCTGGTGTATAGGGCAAGAGTTGCCTTTCTTGCGCTTTCCAAAATGTTCGATTTGAAGTTCAATTTCCTGTCCAGCAAAACACCCATATATTTTGCGCTTTCTGTAATTGAAACATTCTCTCCACCCAAGGATACAGTTGCCACTTTAGGTAGTTTGTATCTCCTGCTGAAAAGAACTACTTCGGTCTTGCACGGATTTATACCCAGACCACTTTCTGTGGCCTGAAGTGTATTTGTTAGAGTGCTGGAAAACTTTCCCCTTACCGTAATTGCCACGTGATCAGCATACGCGACCACTTTTACCCCTTATTCTTTCAGAGACAATAATATATTCTTAATGGTTATATTCCAAAGTAGAGGAGACAATAAACCTCCTTGAGGAGTTCCTCTGCTGACCCATCTTTTTAGATCCCAAGCCTGCCGTAGTGTATCTTTTAGTAGCTTAAAGACTTTCTTACGGTAGAGTTAATGCCTAGAAACTCAAACTCATTCATGATTGACGTCGGAAGCACCTTCATTGTCAAGAAATGCTACCATTGTTCGACCGTATCTTCTAAAACATATTGGGCTGGTGACTCTGTAATTGCTCCCTTAAACTCACGGTAGTGGTCGCTGCAATTTGCCTAGCCACAATGTCCAGAGACATAGGATGTAGCATTAAATTCAGTGCATGAGATGGTGTAGTCCTCAGTGAGGCTGTTATGCACAAACAATCCGGTTAAGTATTGAGCAGTAAGTGGACTTTTCATGCGCCGTCCACCAGACCACAACACCATATAGCATTGTAGGTCTGGCAACTGCAGTGTATACCCAATGCATGACACTTGGTCTAAACTCCCTACTTTTGCCAATGGCTCTCTTGCTGGTGTATAGGGCAAGAGTTGCCTTTCTTGCGCTTTCCAAAATGTTCGATTTGAAGTTCAATTTCCTGTCCAGCAAAACACCCATATATTTTGCGCTTTCTGTAATTGAAACATTCTCTCCACCCAAGGATACAGTTGCCACTTTAGGTAGTTTGTATCTCCTGCTGAAAAGAACTACTTCGGTCTTGCACGGATTTATACCCAGACCACTTTCTGTGGCCTGAAGTGTATTTGTTAGAGTGCTGGAAAACTTTCCCCTTACCGTAATTGCCACGTGATCAGCATACGCGACCACTTTTACCCCTTATTCTTTCAGAGACAATAAAATATTCTTAATGGTTATATTCCAAAGTAGAGGAGACAATAAACCTCCTTGAGGAGTTCCTCTGCTGACCCATCTTTTTAGATCCCAAGCCTGCCGTAGTGTATCTTTTAGTAGCTTAAAGACTTTCTTACGGTAGAGTTAATGCCTAGAAACTCAAACTCATTCATGATTGACGTCGGAAGCACCTTCATTGTCAAGAAATGCTACCATTGTTCGACCGTATCTTCTAAAACATATTGGGCTGGTGACTCTGTAATTGGATTCTTTCTTCTGTCAGTTATCAGCTGTTACTTTTAGCTTGCTTTAGAAAAAAAGTGCGCGAAAATTTGTTTACATTTGTTTGTTTGGCGTCAATTTTAATATGGGTACCACATGTATTGAAAGAAATTCATTTAACAAACCGAATCAACGCTTGTGATATACACCTTAAACGCAATGAATTCGATCCATTTTTAAAACGAATCATAACTGGAGATGAAAAATGGATTGTTTACAACAACGTTAGTCCAAAACGATCATGGTCCAAGCATGGTGAACCAGCTCAAACCACTTCAAAGGCTGATAACCACCAAAAGAAGGTTATGCTGTCTGTTTGGTGGGATTGGAAGGGTGTGGTATATTTTGAGCTGCTTCCAAGGAACCAAACGATTAATTCGGATGTTTACTGTCAACAATTGGACAAATTGAATACAGCCATCAAGGAGAAGCGACCAGAATTGGTCAATCGTAAAGGTGTCATATTCCACCAGGACAACGATAGACCGCACACATCTTTGGTCACTCGCCAAAAACTGAGTGAGCTTGGCTGGGAACTTTTGATGCATCCACCATATAGCCCTGACCTTGCACCATCAGACTACCATTTATTTTGATCTTTGCAGAACTCCTTAAATGGTAAAACTTTCGGCAATGATGAGACTATAAAATCGCACTTGGTTCAGTTTTTTGCAGATAAAGGCCAGAAGTTCTATGAGCGTGGAATACTAAATTTGCCAGGAAGATGGCAAAAGGTTATCGAACAAAATGGCAATTATATATTTGATTAAAGTTCATTCTAAGTTTTATTAAAAATGCATTTACTTTCTTTTAAAAAATCCGCAATTACTTTTTGGGCAACCCAATATATTTTCTCAAAATATAATACATTTCAAAATAAGAAAAATAATTTCACATCTTAACACTACCCATGCTTCAAGCTTTGTAAGCCTATGGTTCACTTAAAAAAACACATTTTTCTTCACATTTTAGGTATGAGAATAATTGAACATAAAACTTTTAGTTTGCTCTCTCTTAACTTCTCACTTTAGACAAATATAAAATATTTGCATATAATGACAGAAAATAAAATTATCATATGAAGCAACAAATTCTCGGCTTATGCCAACAAATTTCGTTTGTCGCACACAAGCCACAGTTGTAAAATAGTTTCATCCTCCTCAATTTCTTGTTGTTAGGTAACTTTATAGCAGGAAAGATAAAAAATACACAGGTGTTTTGGCAAAGCAAAGAAACATTATTCAAATCTGTGATTAACACAAAAGAAAACGAATTCTATCAAAAAGAAAGGCAAATGCAAAATTTTAAACTAGCTCGCACAGAATATTGAAAATTTTGTGTTTCTTGTATTTCAAAGCGAATTTACAGACCCATCAATCATGTGTAGCTGGCTCTGTTTATTCTGCCACAAAGAAAGCTTTGCTTTGTTGATAACCTTCAGAGACATATTTGGGGCGTTTTCACATGCCATTCGGGATTCGCTTTTAATTGTGTTTTCCTTTTAAGAACATTTTGTTTTTTTTTTTGGGGTATGAATGTATTTCTTGGATATTTAAATAAAGGAAGAACCAACATAAAAAACACAGCTTGCCTATAATAAACATATGCTGTAAAATATTTACATACATTTCGTCCCATCATTTGATTTAATGCATGGATTTGCAACCTTTTTGGATTAGTTATAAAGGGAATCCATGGAGCATTTTAAGTGCGACTAATGTTTTGGGTTAGGAGAGTGTTTTGCAGCAGTAGTACAAGGATTTCCCATAGTAGAGGAAAGAAGTAACCAAGATAAACCAAACTATCCCCAACATTTTATTACATTAATATTTATGTACATAAATCCATTTCAGTGATATCTGACAAATGAGTTATTTTTTAATGAGATATTTGGGACCAAATACAAACATAGAAACACCATCAGACGATGTGTTATATTGCGTTGCTTATCTACCTTTTTCGGTGGTAGTTATAGGCAAATTAAAGGTTGTTTCAGGAAATTAATTTTTTTTTTTAAATAACCAATTTCGTGTAAGGCCAGCTGCGTTTGCTTGGCTGGGTTTTAATTTGCCATATGCAAAACGAAACAAATAATGAGTGTAGGTGCTTTAAGTTCTTCTGGGCGGAGACCTATATATTCTCCACTATGGATAGCATGATACAAATTCTTTGAATGTATCTTCAAATATAAAGGAGATTTAGACAGTTATGGACCGCTATTGCCCGTATTTTCAAGGCTGTAAGAAGTGATGAACAATTACTGCAAATGGAAATTTGCCCATGAACATTCCATAACGGAACTGGGCCAAACTTAAAACAAATAAAAACCTATTCGAGTTTAAGCTCAGGGACCTCCTTTTTATAGCCCAGTCCGAACGGCGTGCTACAGAGCGACACATCTTTGGGGAGAAATTTTTACATGTCAAAGTATCTCACAAATGTCGCCAGCATTAGGAGGGAATAACCACCGCTGAAAAATTCTCGGATGTTCCTGCCAGGATTCGAACATAGGCGTTCAGCGTTATAGGCGGACATGCTAAACTCTGCGCTACAAACAAAAACTACTTTAAAATGTTCAGCCAAATCGGCTAGTAATTGCGCACTCTAGAGGCTCAAGAAGCCAACTTGGGCTTTCAGTTTATTTGGGAGCTTTGGAGAATCAGGAGACGACTCAGCATTAGTTGCTGAACACTTACCTGATGATCTATTGACCACATCTTTAAGAAATGGCAGATTGTACGAGACTTAAATACCCCCTTCCACACTCGAAACAGGAGTGGAAGGCATCGAAACGGTACCCGACAAGCCTTGTGTGGGTGCGTCATCCGGTTGGACTGGGCTCAAGGTGTGCACCAGCTAAGAAGGACGGAACGGAGGAATCGTCCACACTGAGGAAGAATGGTTCCACTACTTTCTCAGCTGCCTTTGGATGCGTACGGAGGCTCATCATGACATCTAGCGAATCTTGTGAGTATGAACTCCTAGCGGAATCAGAAGACGAGGCTAAGGCAACAGTGGTGGAAGTTCTGAATCCTGACCATGGTCCGGTTTCTGCAGATAAATCTCAACCATTGTAAGGCCGCTTCGACGGCACTAAAGTTCCTCCTGAAGGTAGAGGGATTTGACGTGGTTCTTATCCATGAACCATGGGTGTGTGGAACAATGATTCGTGGACTAAGAATTCCGAGTGTAAACTACTCAAGGGTACTGGAAATGGGAGACACAATGAGATGTCTAAGTGTTTTTCGTCTTCCGTCGCTAAGCACTGAAGACTCAGTAGTAGCCAGCCTTGAAATAAATAATTCTCATTACTGGCATACGGCACACCATTCAGAGATGCCGCCTTCAAGCCTAAAGTTGCTGGTTAAAGCCGCTTCTGCAGGAAAAAAGAGAGTCATTGCAGCATAGGCGTCAGATGAATCCTCCACGGAGCTGCAGAATTCTAACTAGGATTTGTTCTGAGCCTTTCTCATCTCGCCCTTTTATTATTTTTAGATGAGCCTTGTAGAGGTCCCAAACGTGTGGTGCTCTTGTGGCTTTTGCTCTGTTGAAGAGTTTTAGAGATACAAGTTGTCTAAAGTGGCACCTGTCACCTTGGGAGGAGAGAATGTTCCAAAAAAAAATACCTGGGTGTTTTGCTGCACAGGAAATTTAACTTTAAATCCACCAATTTGGAAAGGGCAAGAAAGTCAACTCTTGCCCTATACACCTAAAAGAGAGCCATTGGCAAAATTTGGGGGTTTAGACCGCGTGTCATGCATTGGGTATATACTGCAGTTGTCGGACCTATAATGCTATATGGTGTTGTGGTCTGGTGGACGGTGCTTCAAAAATCCACATACTGCTTAATACTTAACCGGATTCAAAGAATAGCTTGTTTGTGCACCACTGCCGCACTGAGGACGACACCATTTGATGCATTGAATTTAATGCTACATCTAATGCCTCTGGACATTGTGGCTAGACAAATTACAGCGACCACTACCGTGAGGCTAAGGGAACATTCTCTTTGGTCATGTGACGGCTACGAATATTGCGTTATCCTTGATACAATACCCAATGATCCAGGCAGTGGGGATTACACCCTACCTGAACCGCTTTTTGATAAAAAGTACTATACCACTATTCCTGATAGAACTGATTGAAACTACGATATCCCTGGTAACAAAAGTTACATAGATTTCTATACGGATGGTTCCAAAATAAATGACCAGGTGGGCTTTGGGGTGTACTCCAAAGATCTAGAACTGGTCATATCGAAAAGGTTACCCGACCACTGCAGTGTGCATCAAACGGAGATCCTTGCAATTAAGAAAGTGGTGGAATGGCTAAGATATTATGTCATAATGACGATTGGCATAACTTTCTTCCCAGACAGCCAAGTAAACTAGTAAAATTTTACACCCTGTCTTTCAACCCTGTGCCACTATTGGGTGTCTTAATGTCAAAAATATGAAAATGTAATATGTGGTCTGCAATTTTTACGAAATTCATTAAAAGCTGAGCGGGTTTCATCGAATTTTGACTATATTTTCCAATTTCCGCCCATAGTCCCGCTTGGATTTCGTTGAATTGGAGCCTTCGTTTGCCGAACCATTTCAGCTATTGTTGCAGTTTTTTTAAGACCACCACCATAGCTATTGGCAACACGATCAGTAACATTATAACGATTTATGGTGCGATACACAAATATTTTTGAAGAGGTTAATGTGTCCGCCTGTGACTCTGAATGCCTGGGATCGAATCCTGGCAGGAACATATGAAAATTTTTCAGCGTTGGTTATCCCCTCCTAATGCTGGCGACATTTGTGAGGAACTTTGCCATGTAAAAACTTCTTCCCAAAGATATGTCGCTCTGCGGCACGCCACTCAGACTCGGCTATAAAAGGCCTTATCATTGAGCTTAAATTTGAATCGGACAGAACTCATTGATATTTGAGAAGTTTGCCTCTGTTCTTTAATGGAATGTTCATGGACAAATTTGCATTTGAACACAAATATTTTGTTCACGTTGAGGTGTTTGAGTTCGCAAACAATAGCCAGTTATAACTTAATCACGCTATTACGCTTCAACTCCATATTGAATAAATTTCTTTTCAAAGAAACTTAGAAGCCAAAGCTTTCAGTGGCTTGTAAACAATATAATGAGATGTCAATGAAACTAATATCATGTAACTGTCATTTCTAGTTTAACAGATATAGCGGTTCGTGTTATCTCCATGATACAAAAATCGAAATTGAATTTCCAGTTCGAAATTGAATTTTCCAATTAGAAGGTGAACTTAGATGTTAACCCCCTAAACAAAAGCTCCATTGTTATGTGTTACACAGAATGGCTTAATATCGCATATTTTCATGTTTAACCCATCACGCAAACAATTTGATGTTCTTGGTATTTTATACCTTTTATTGATAATAATGTTTTTGGGGCGTTAGTATGTATCACTCAAATCTCTTCTTTAGAATGCTACCGCTACCTTATTGACAATGTATCCAGTCACAGATAGCAGGGGCCACAGGTGATATTCCCCTTAAATAGATAGGCCACCAACAATATGACGTTGTAACACATGTTATGGAGCGCGCACATCCCTTTTGTTGTAGCCAAATCCACTTTGAATGTTACCTTTATTACAATGTTTCTACATCACACTACATCCGTTACATGTTCAATTCCCTCCCACTCTCCTTCTCTGGTATACTCTCTAAAATATTTCTCTGTAATAATCCAGATGACATAGTAACTTTCACACAAAAACCTCAATTTCGTCCTTTCGGATATCCCACCTTTCATAACGTGTACAATTAATTAAATTCCAAAGGACTTCCTTGAATCCTTGTTGAAACCTAAGTTGGTCGGTAGTGAGTATGTTGATAGATAGCTAGTTGGCAACGAAATGTATGTGTGTGTGCACAACAACAACAGTTCATCATTCATCCTTGGCCCATCAGCTACAACATAACAAACTTGTTAACCATATAAATATTCATAGAACCCTTTTTGTGTTTGTATGTAGTCCGCTCTCCCCAAAAATACTTGCGAACCAAATCCCGGTAACCACCTTCATTGATTATGCGGCTTTTATATTGACATACAAATGACAAACTATGTGAATGGGGATGGGAATGGGGAAAAGGGCGAAATGCAAAATGAATGGTTTACGAAATCTGTGTCCTTAAATCAAAACTGTTAAAATGTTTCCAGGAACAAGGACATCAGATTGTCCGCATAATAAAATCATTGAAGGCTATAACAACAGTACCCGCTTTTCAACACAAGCCATCAGTCATCAGCTGTATGTCTATGGAACAGTAAAGGGCACAACGGCAACATTTGATTGTCAACGTTGGAAATCAACGACAACAAAACCTTAAATTCAGAATATCTCTTTAGATGATTTGGCTTACATTCTTGGTGTACATGTAGTTGACACACATAAGACGAAATGTACATCATGGCAGAATTCTTGGCTTCGCTGTTGCAAATGCGTTATCAGAGATCTGAAAATGCAGTAAGTAGTCAAGACTATCATCAAATTCACTATCAGTAGAGTAGAGTAGAGTAGTAGAGTAGAGTAGGGTAGAGTAGAGTAGAGTAGAGTAGAGTAGAGTAGAGCAGAATAGGTTAGAGTAGAGTAGAGTAAAGTAGAGTAGAGTAGAGTAGAGTAGAGTAGAGTAGAGTAGCGTAGTGTAGGGTAGTGTAGAGTCGAGTAGTGTAGAGTAGAGTAGTGTAGAGTAGAGTAGTGTAGAGTAGAGTAGAGTAGAGTAGAGTAGAGTAGAGTAGAGTAGAGTAGAGTAGAGTAGAGTAGAGTAGAGTAGAGTAGTGTAGAGAAGAGTAGAGTAGAGTAGAGTAGAGTAGAGGAGGGCAGAGTAGAGTAGAGTAGGGTAGAATAGAGTAGAGTAAAGTAGAGTAGAGCAGAGTAGAGGAGTGTAGAGTAGAGTAGAAGAGTGTAGAGTAGAGTAGAGTAGAGTAGGGTAGAGTGGAGTAGAGTAGAGTCGAGTAGTGTAGAGTAGAGTAGAGTAGAGTAGAGTAGAGTAGAGTAGAGTAGAGTAGAGTAGAGTAGAGTAGAGTAGAGTAGAGTAGAGTAGAGTAGGATAGAGTAGAGTAGAGTACAGTAGAGTGGAGTAGAGTAGAGTGAAGTGAAGTAGAGCAGAGTAGAGTAGAGTGGAGTAGAGTAGAGTAGAGTAGAGTAGAGTAGAGTAGAGTAGTGTAGATTAGAGTGGAGTAGAGTAGAGTAGAGTAGAGTAGAGTAGAGTAGAGTAGGGTAGAGTAGAGTAGGGTAGAGTAGAGTAGAGTAGTGTAGAGTAGAGTAGAGTAGAGTAGAGTAGAGTAGAGTAGAGTAGAGTAGAATAGAGTAGAGTAGAGTAGAGTAGAGTAGAGTAGAGTAGAGTAGAGTAGAGTAGAGTAGAGTAGAGTAGAGTAGAGTAGAGTAGAGTAGAGTAGAGTAGAGTAGAGTAGAGTAGAGTAGAGTAGAGTAGAGTAGAGTAGAGTAGAGTAGAGTAGAGTAGAGTAGAGTAGAGTAGAGTAGAGTAGAGTAGAGTAGAGTAGAGTAGAGTAGAGTAGAGTAGAGTAGAGTAGAGTAGAGTAGAGTAGAGTAGAGTAGAGTAGAGTAGAGTAGGATAGAGTAGAGTAGAGTACAGTAGAGTGGAGTAGAGTAGAGTGAAGTGAAGTAGAGCAGAGTAGAGTAGAGTGGAGTAGAGTAGAGTAGAGTAGAGTAGAGTAGAGTAGTGTAGATTAGAGTGGAGTAGAGTAGAGTAGAGTAGAGTAGAGTAGAGTAGGGTAGAGTAGAGTAGGGTAGAGTAGAGTAGAGTAGTGTAGAGTAGAGTAGAGTAGAGTAGAGTAGAGTAGAGTAGAGTAGAGTAGAGTAGAGTAGAGTAGAGTAGAGTAGAGTAGAGTAGAGTAGAGTAGAGTAGAGTAGAGTAGAGTAGAGTAGAGTAGAGTAGAGTAGAGTAGAGTAGAGTAGAGTAGAGTAGAGTAGAGTAGAGTAGAGTAGAGTAGAGTAGAGTAGAGTAGAGTAGGGTAGAGTGGAGTAGAGTAGAGTAGAGTAGAGTCGAGTAGTGTTGAGTAGTTGAGTAGAGTCGAGTAGTGTAGAGAAGAGTAGAGTAGAGTAGAGAAGAGTAGAGTAGAGTAGATTAGAGGAGGGCAGAGTAGAGTAGAGTAGGGTAGAGTAGAGTAGAGTAGAGTAAAGTAGAGTAGAATAGAGTAGTGTAGTGTAGAGTAGATAGAGTAGGGTAGAGTGGAGTAGAGTAGAATAGAGTCGAGTAGTGTAGAGAAGAGTAGAGTAGTGTAGAGTAGAGTCGAGTAGTGTAGAGAAGAGTAGAGTAGAGTAGAGTAGAGTAAAGTAGAGTAGAGTAGAGTAAAGTAGAGTAGAGTAGATTAGAGTAAAGTAGAGTAGAGTAGATTAGAGTAGAGTAAAGTAGAGTGGAGTAGAGTAGAGTAGAGTAGAAAAGAGTAGAGTAGAGTTGAGTAGAGTAGAGTAGAGTAGAGTAGAGTAGAGAAGAGTAGAGAAGAGTAAAGTAGAGTAGAGTAGAGTAGAGTAGAGTAGAGTAGAGTAGAGTAGAGTAGAGTAGGGTAGAGTAGAGTAGAGTAGAGTAGAGTAGAGTAGAGTAGAGTAGAGTAGAGTAGAGTAGAGTAGAGTAGAGTAGAGTAGAGTAGAGTAGAGTAGAGTAGAGTAGAGTAGAGTAGAGTAGAGTAGAGTAGAGTAGAGTAGAGTAGAGTAGAGTAGAGTAGAGTAGAGTAGAGTAGAGTAGAGTAGATTAGAGTAGAGTAGAGTAGAGAAGAGTAGAGTAGAGTAGAGTAGGGTGGGGTAGAGTAAAGTAGAGTAGAGTAGAGTAAAGTAGAGTAGAGTAGAAAAGAATAGAGTAGAGTAGAGTAGAGTACAGTAGAGTACAGTAGAGCAGATTAGAGTAGAGTACAGTACAGTAGAGTACAGTACAGCACAGTAGAGTAGAGTCGAGTAGAGTATAGTAGAGTAGAGTACAGTACAGTACAGTAGAGTACAGTACAGTACAGTAGAGTACAGTACAGTACAGAACAGTAGAGTAAAGTAAAGTAGAGTGCGAGACGCTTCCGCCAGCGGCAAAGTCTTGGATTGACAAAACTCTGGTATTGCCAGTTCATGGAAAACAATGATACACAGATGGATAAAAGTTAAAGGACAGAGTAGGCCAGGGGGTTTTGCACTGAGAACCCAGCAACTGAGATCTGTTTGCGACTGCAAATGCAAATTTTTCCCATGTACTTTCCACTAAGGAAGAGGGGCAAACTTCACACATATCAATGAGTGCAGTCCCATTCATGTTTAAGCTCAATGACAAGGGGCCTCCATTCTACAGCCGAGTCCGAACGGCGTGCCGCAGTGTGACACCTCTTTGGAAAGAAGTTTAACATGGTATAGTACCTCACAAATGTTGCCAGCATTAGGAGTGGAAAACCACTGCTGAAATTTTTTTCTGATGTTCTCGCTAGCATTCGAATCCAGGCGTTCAGCGTCATAGGCGGATATGCTAACCTCTGTGCTAAGATGGCATGATAATAATACGATCCTGCAGGCGGAGACCCGGACAATCACGGAATGCGTGAAGTGGTGTGGAGCTAACGCGAGTACGTCGAGTGTAAACATCTTTACGGACAATAAAATTGCCATAAGGGCAATAACAACCAGGACAGTAAGGTCTCGAACAGTCTTGCAGTGTAAGGAGATTAACGCCTTCTCTGAGGATGGCAAAATCCGCATCATTTGGGTGCCGGGCCATAAAGGAGTAGGGAAAAAAGGAAAGGGCTGACGATTTGGCGGTGAAGGCAAGAGGACTGCCGTCAATAATCTTGGTTAACGCGAAGGCTCCGTCCGAGTTAAGGGAGTGGGCGACAAATGCGCATGCAATATTGTGGAACAGCGAAACGATTTGTAGGATGGCGAAAATCCTATGGGGGAATCAAGATCGCGAGAAGACGAGGCTATTACTGAAAGGAAGTAAGAAGGAGGTCAGTATAGCTATTGCTATCATAACGGGACACATAGGACTTCGAGCTCACTTATGTTAAATCGATGCGGCAAGTGGTAGCATGTGTAAGGCATGCGGGGAAGATGATGAGAATGTGGAACATTTCCTTTGTTAATGCCCGGCTTTCGCGTCCAACAGATACCGGCACTTAGGTAGAGGCACAATACCAGCTTAGGGGAGTGGTATGGAAAACAATTAAAGATTTTGTAAGTAGCATGGAATTCCTAACGTAATATTTTCTTTTCGAGGTTTCTTTGTAGTTTTTACAGCGCACAACAAGCCGATTGCTGGTTTAGGTTTATGTCCATAGTGGCATGGGGTGCACCCTCTTTTCAACCTAACCTAACTCTCTTCCTTCTTCACTAAGTTGTAATACCCTGTAACACAGTGGTGGTGTAGTGTATAAAAAGTGCTACACTCAGAAAATGGAAAAGCAGTAACTTTTTTGAAAACACAGCGAACATTTTCTGCTGCTTTCAAAAAAAATTTTTTTAAATAGCATAAATATTTCAAAAACTTTTATATTCTATCTTATCTCTCAGTTTTACAAGCATATATGGTAAACACTTTACAAACTAACTACTAATATTACATATATGCTATAAAACAAAAATCGAACACCTAAAATTCACAATTTTTTTTTATTAATATATTAGTTGCTGATATCAGCAGACTAATTTTTCTGAGTGTACGTTTTTGGCGCTAAGCAGGTAATGGACCGATTCGGTCCATAGTTGGGTGTTAGAGACGAAAGTAGAAGTCATTGTGAAAGATTTTACCCAAATCGAATAATAATTGCACTCTAGAAGTATAATCGGGAGAACAGTTTACATGGGAACTATATTAGCCTATGAACCGGTTTTGACCATACCTGGAATAGTGAAAGTCATAACAAATCACTTCATGCAAAGTTTCATAAAAATCAGATAAAACAAGTAAAAGCGTGCTTAGTTCGGCCGGGCCGAATCTTATATACCCTCCACCATGGATCGCATTTGTAGAGTTCTTTTCCCGGCATCTCTTCTTAGGCAAAAAAAGGATATAAGAAAACATTTGCTTTGCTATTAGAGCGATATCAAGATATGGTCCGGTTTAGACCACAATTAAATTATATGTGGGAGACCTGTGTAAAATGTCAGCCAATTCGAATAAGAATTGCGCCCTTTGGGGGCTCAAGAAGTAAAATAGAGAGATCGATTTATATGGAAGCTGTATCGGGCTATAGACCGATTTAGACCATAATAAACACGTATGTTGATGGTCATGAGAGAATCTGTCGTACAAAATTTCAGGCAAATCGGATAAGAATTGCGCTCTCTAGAGGCCTAAGAAGTCAAGACCCAAGATCGGTTTATATGGCAGCTGCATCAGGTTATGGACCGATTTGACCCATACTTGGCACAGTTGTTGGATATCATAACAAAACACGTGGTGCAAAATTTCATTCTAATCGGATAAGAATTGCGCACTCTAGAGCCTCAAGAAGTCAAGACCCAAGATCGGTTTATACGACAGCTATACCAGGTAATGGCCCGAATTGAACCATACTTAGCCCAGTTGTTAGAAGTGATACTAAAACACTATGTGCAAAATTTCAGTCTAGTCGGATGAGAATTGCGCCCTTTAGAGGCTCAAAAAATCAAGACCCAAAATCGGTTTATATGGCAGCTATATCAGGTTATGGACCGATTTCAACCACACTTGGCACAGTTGTTGGATATCATAACAAAACACATCGTGCAAAATTTCATTCCAATCGGATAGGAATTGCGCACTCTAGAGGCTCAAGAAGTCAAGACCCCAGATCGGTTTATATGGCAGCTATATCAGGTTATGGACCGATTTGAACCATACTTGGCACAGTTGTTGGTTGTCATAACAAAACACGTCGTGCAAAATTTCATTCCAATCGGATAAGAATTGCGCACTCTAGAGGCTCAGGAATTCAAGACCCAAGATCGGTTTATATGGCAGCTATATCAGGTTATGGACCGATTTGAACCATACTTGGCACAATTGTTGGATATAATAACGAAACACGTCGTGCGAGATTTCATTCCAATCGGATAAGAATGGCGCACTCTAGAGGCTCAGGAAGTCAAGACCCAAGATCGGTTTATATGGCAGCTATATCAAAACATGGACCGATATGGCCCATTTACAATACCAACCGACCTACACTAAGAAGTATTTGTGCAAAATTTCAAGCGGCTAGCTTTACTCCTTCGCAAGTTAGCGTGCTTTCGACAGACAGACGGACGGACGGACAGACGGACGGACATGGCTAGATCGACATAAAATCTCGCGATGATCAAGAATATAAAGGGTGATTTTTTTGAGGTTAGGATTTTCATGCATTAGTATTTGACAGATCACGTGGGATTTCAGACATGGTGTCAAAGAGAAAGATGCTCAGTATGCTTTGACATTTCATCATGAATAGACTTACTAACGAGCAACGCTTGCAAATCATTGAATTTTATTACCAAAATCAGTGTTCGGTTCGAAATGTGTTCAAATTTTGACAAATTTTGTTCAGCAATGAGGCTCATTTCTGGTTGAATGGCTACGTAAATAAGCAAAATTGCCGCATTTGGAGTGAAGAGCAACCAGAAGCCGTTCAAGAACTGCCCATGCATCCCGAAAAATGCACTGTTTGGTGTGGTTTGTACGCTGGTGGAATCATTGGACCGTATTTTTTCAAAGATGCTGCTGGACGCAACGTTACGGTGAATGAACACATTTCGAACCGAACACTGATTTTGGTAATGAAATTCAATGATTTGCAAGCGTTGCTCGTTAGTAAGTCTATTCATGATAAAATGTCAAAGCATACTGAGCATCTTTCTCTTTGACACCATGTCTGAAATCCCACGTGATCTGTCAAATACTAATGCATGAAAATCCTAACCTCAAAAAAATCAGCCTTTATATACTTTATGGGGTCTCAGACGAATATTTCGAGTAGTTACAAACAGAATGACGAAATTAGTGTACCCCCCATCCTAAGGTGGAGGGTATAAAAATTGCTTCCTCTTGAAAGTCAAGAAATAAAAATCCGAGTTCGGTTTATGTGGCAACTATATCATAACGTGAACCCACAATGGACCTTTTCCAATCCCAATTAACCCATTCTAACAGGAAGTATTTATTCCAAATTTCTAGCGCCTATCTTTATTCCTTCGAAAGTTAGCGTGCTTTTGACAGACAAACGGCGGATATGGCTAAGTCGACTTAGAATGTTAAGTCGATCAAAAATATATGCACTTTGTTGGCTCTCAGAACAATATTTCGATGTATTACAAACGGAATGACGAAATTATTGTGTCCCCATCCTATGGAGGACGGTATAAAACTATGATAAGTTAAGGCATCCACCACATATAAATTTAAATTTTTGATTCATTCTTTGCTCATATTTCCTGTAGAAAATTTTTTCAAAAAAATCAAGATTTAATTTGATTTGTCTTCTAACATATGGCAGCATTATTCTTTGCATTTGCTCTTCAATGTCTACATTTGAACAAACAAATGTTTGTTTGCTTGAACTTTTACATCCATTTTATTCTGGCGTAACTTTTTTGTTAAGTTTCCAAACTAACAAAACGAGCAGAAAAAAACCTATTCAAAAAAACCCCCCACACCAATAAAACATAGGACGAACATCAAGCATTCAAACTAAAACTAGCATGGTAAAAACGAATTTTCTAACACTTCAACGAGAGGCAAACAAAAAAAATCCTAGAACAACAGTAACCAAATAAGACAAAAAAAAAAAACATTTTGCCCAATGTCGATGAATGATGATGTTTGTTTTAACTTATTTGAGTTCTGTGTGTTTTTCGTTTCGTTTTGTTTTTTTTTTGTCAGGGTTAAAATGGTCTTCGTTCTCACTTCTCTCAGCTTTGCCATTCAATCTGGGCATTTGTTTATTTTGAAGTAACTTCAAGGAGACGTCAATCCCATGGAAGGATCTTTAGAGGAAATTTCCACACGTTTGGGTGGCTTCTCATTGTCCATTGAAACAATTAATGATGGTATTTGCATTGGGAAAGGCAGGAGGAGTCCAAAATCCAGGCAGAGTGAGAATGGTCCAAACGCTTCCTTTGGCGTTTGGTAACGAATTATTTATTTGTGGGTGATTATTTATCCCTCAAGTGCCAAAGTTGGTGACACTTGAATTTTCGACTTTTTTCGCCCCCTTCCCCTAGCCAAATTGTTGGAGTGATGCTAAACTTTTGGTTTTCGTTCTTTTTTCTTGTGTCTTACTGTCTCTTTATTGTTATCCACTGCACATCAATGTTGTTTTTCCCGATTTGTTTGCTCATCGAAACCATCATCAATAATCTATTGCTCATCAATTATTTAAATTCAATGTTGTGGCACATGGAAGCCAAATTAAATAAATGTGGTTTTATGTGTTCACAAAAACAGACTTGCATACGCCGCCGCAGCCTCAATCGTTTGTTTAAATTTTTTTTTTTTGCTTCTTAATATTATTTGAGCATTGACTTGATTTGGTGGCAAGCCATGATTTATGTAAACATTTTTACGCGGCTTGCGCACAAATTTGTTTATGTCAACATGGTTAAAAATACCAAAGATAATTAATAATAAAACTTTAATTAATTATAATACTTTTTTTAACCGAAAAGAAAACAAAATATTGGGTTGCCCAAAAAGTAATTGCGGATTTTTCATATTGTCGGCGTTGACAAATTTTTTCACAGCTTGTTACTCTGTAATTGCATTCTTTCTTCTGTCAGTTATCAGCTGTTACTTTTAGCCTGCTTTAGAAAAAAGTGTAAAAAAGTATATTTGATTAAAGTTCATTCTAAGTTTTATTAAAAATGCATTTACTTTCTTTTAAAAAATCCGCAATTACTTTTTGGGCAACCAATATGTTATAATCTGATGTTGTTGTTGTAGTTGGTTCTGTTGAATATCCAGATACAGGAACTCTGTGACTAAGGTGGGGTGTATCCAGAGGAACTTGGGTCTGAGACGAGTAGGTCTGAATGGGCAATTAAACAGGTGACATGGTTCGGACAAAAATTGCGGCTTGTAAGGGCGCATGAAGTCAAACCGGGAGATGGGTTTAGAGGGGAGCTATATCAGGTTAATGACCGATTTTAACCGTACTTGGCAAGGATGTTGGAAGGTATAGCAACACAATTTCGCACAAAAATTTAGGCTTCCAGGGGCTCAAGAAGTCAAAGCGAGTGATCGGTTTATATGGTAGCTGTATAAGGATACTGACCGATTTAGACCGTACTTAACACAGTTGTTGAAAGTCATAACAGAATACCACATGCACAATTTTAGCCAAATCGGACAAAAATTGCGGCTTTCAGGGCCTTAAGAAATGAAATCGGGAGAATGGTTTATATGGGTCTATATCAGGTTATAGACCGATTGGGACCGTACTTAACATAGTTGTTGGAAGTCATAACAGAACACTTCATGCAAAATCGGACGAAAATTACGGCTTCCAGGGGCTCAAGAAGTCAAATCGGGAGATCGGTTTATATGGGTGCTATATCTAAATCTGAACCGATGTGGCCCATTTGTAATCCCCAACGACCTACATCGATATTAAGTATCTGTGCAAAATTTCAAGCGACTAGCTTTACGCGTTTGACCTCTATCGTGATTTCGACAGAGGGACTTGCCTAGATTTGCGACTTTCAGGGGCTCAAGAAGTCAAATCGGTAGATCGTTTTATATGGGTCTATATCAGGTGATAGACCAATTACGACCGTACTTAACACAGTTATTGAAAATTATATCAGAAAACTACATGGCAAATATCAGCCAAATCGGATAAAAGTTGCGGCTTTCAGGGTCAAATCGGGAGATCGGTTTATATGGGAACTATATCAGATTATAGACATATTGGGACGGCACTTAACACAGTTGCTGGAATCCATAACGGAACGATGCATGCACAATTTCGACCAAATCGGACAAAAATTACGGCTTTCAGTGGCTCAAGAAGTCAAATCGGGAGATCGGTTTATATGGGTGCTATATCTAAATCTGAACCGATGTGGCCCATTTGTAATCCCCAACGAGCTACATCTATATTAAGTATCTGTGCGATATTTCAAGCGGCTAGCATTATGCGTTCGATCTCTATCGTGATTTCAACCGACGGACGGACGGACATGGCTAGATCAACTCATAATGTCAAGACGATCAAGAATATATATATTGTACTATTTGGGGTTTTAGACGTATATATTAAGGTGTTACAAACGGAATGACTAGATTAGCATACCGCCACCGTATGGTGGTGGGTATATAAAATGAAATTCTAACCACAAATGCTTTCACAAATTGCAAAATACAAAAACAATCGCGGAAAATTTTTTGAAAAACCGACCACAATTGAAGATTTGGCCAACCGAACAATTTTTCGAAATGCTGAGGTGATCAATTTAGGGGCCTGCCAAGAAGCGCCTAGACCACCTAGGGCCTCAAAATTTTGCACACGATTTCGATAATATCTCAGCTCTAACTTTTTGAAGTTTCATAAGGATATCCCTTCCCGTTCTCACACAACATATTTTTTTACTAGTTTTGTTTTCAATTTTCTCCCACTGTGCGATGGGAGAATGATAGAGTACATGACAGCATATACCATCGCGATATAATTGGACGGCAATGGGAAACCTGGAAAGAATGGAAGAGGTTTCCGATCGGATACCTAAGACGACAATTGAGATCGAGTGAAAAGCACTGCTGCCAGCGGCACAGTTTTGGTTGACGAAATTCTGGTATTGCCATCTGGAAGTTCATGCTACACAGATGGATCAAAACTAGAGGACAGGTGGGCCTGGGGGTTTGAGAACCCAGGGACTGAGGTCTGTTTTCGATTGCCCGACCATAATACGGTCCTGCAGACGGAGATCTGGGTGATCAAGGAAGCGTGAGCTGGCATGGTGTTAATGCGAGGACGTTTAGTGTGAACATCTTAACGAATAGTAAAATAGCCATCAGGACAATTACAACCAATCACGTATAGTCATGGAGTGTTAGAAGGAAATAAATGTCTTTTCTGGAAATGGCACGATCCGCATTGTTTGGGTGCCGGCCCATAACGGAGTAAGGGGGGAATGAAAGAGCAGAGTCGATCTTGAAGTGAAGGCCAGAAGATTGCCGTCAATAAACTTGATTAAGCCGAAAAGCGAAACTATGAAAATGCTATGGGGAGATCCAGATCGTGAGCAGACGAGGCTATTACTAAAAGGAAGTAAGCAGGTGGTCGGTATAGATTTCGTTATCATAACGGGACACATAATACTAGAGCTGGCAAAATATCGATGGCACTATCCATGTTAAATTTTTTGACAGAATATCGATTGATATTTTTCCGATGTATACTATCGGAAAAGTTCTCAATTTTTTTTTTTGCAAAATTAAACAAAAATAATCAATCCAACACTGAATGCACCCTTTAAGATAAATTGCGCCTATTTCTTCTTTAATTTGCTATGACAGAATATTTACTCCACTAACCGAACGTAGAATAGCGTTCCAAGCGCCTCGATCTTCTGCGCTCATTCTAAAATCTCTGACACCAAGTTTCGAGGTGTCTTCCACCACTTGATCTTTCCATCGGGCTTTTGGTCTTCCCCGTTTGCTTGTACCACCGTGGTTGCCTTCAAAAGACTTCTTTGCTGGAGTTTCTTCATCTATTCTGACAACATGGCCTGGCCAACACATCCGTTGTATTTTTGATGCGTGTAACTATGCTATCGTCGTCATACAGCTCATACAGCTCGTGGTTCATACGTCGCCTATATTCTCCGTTAATGCAAACTGGTCCATATATTTTACGACGAATCATTCTCTCAAATACTCCAAGTACTGCCTCATCTGCTTTCACAAGTACCCATGCTTCAGAACCATATAACAGCACGGGTAGTATCAGAGTCTTGCGCCTATAGAGGGCGCAATTTTCATCCGATTAGGCTAACATTTTGTACAATTATTCCTTCCATGACTTCCAACTGACTTTATTAATCTTGGTTTTATTTGATATTGCTTCTATATGAATTGATCTCCCGATTTTTACTTCTCATTTTCGTTCGAAATATAGGTGATGATAAATTTACGATAGCATCGATACTATCGATATTCATTGTTAAAACTATCGAAAATATCGAATTTTGCGATTATCGATAGTTTGTCAGCTCTACAACGAGCTTACTTATGCAAAATCGGTGCGGGAAGTGACAGCATATGTAGGGGATGTGTGGAAGATGATGAGACGTGGGGGCATTTCCTGTATCATTGGCTGGCTTTCGCGGCTTACAGACTTACACAATACCAGCCATGAATCAACTTTGGGTCGTTGTATGGAAAGCAATTAGGGATTTTGTACGAAATTCCTGACTTGGAATTTTGGTTACTTTTTTATTAGTATTAAGATCGCACAACAAACCGATTACTGGCTTAGGTGTAT
Organism: Stomoxys calcitrans; assembly: GCF_963082655.1. Classification (NCBI taxonomy): domain Eukaryota; kingdom Metazoa; phylum Arthropoda; class Insecta; order Diptera; family Muscidae; genus Stomoxys; species Stomoxys calcitrans. Next base: position 117,272,595 of record NC_081555.1, read on the forward strand.
GTACAGATTCGCATGGGGCGAATCTGTATCCTCACCCTCTTATCAACCTAATCTAACCCAGCTTAATTCCATCGAAAGTTGGCGTGCTTTCGGCAGACGGACGGACATGGCTAAATCGACTTAGAATGTCAAGACTATCAAGAATATATACATTTTGTAAGGGTTCAGATAAATAATTCCATATGCTACAAACAGAATGACGAAATAAATATACCTCCATCCTATGGAAGAGGGTATAAAAAACGTATATATAGGAAATAAATTTCAGTTCCTTTCTGGTGAGAAATGAACCGTTTTGGTTTCAAGTCTATATTTGTATACCCACCACCGAAGGATGGGGGTATATTCATTTTGTCATTCCATTTGCAACGCATCGAAATATCCATTTCGATCCTACAAAGTATTGGGTTGCCCAAAAAGTAATTGCGGATTTTGCATATAGTCGGCGTTGACAAATTTTTTCACAGCTTGTGACTCTGTAATTGCATTCTTTCTTCTGTCAGTTATCAGCTGTTACTTTTAGCTTGCTTTAGAAAAAAAGTGTAAAAAAAGTGTATTTGATTTCAGTTCATTGTAAGTTTTATTAAAAATGCATTTACTTTCTTTTAAAAAATCCGCAATTACTTATTGGGCAACCCAATATATACATTCTTGATCAGTGTAAAAATCTAAGACGACCTAGCCATGTCCGTCTGTCTGTTGAAATCACGCTACAGTCTTTACAAATAGAGATATTGAGATGAAATTTTGCACAGATTCTTTTATGTCCATAAGCAGGTTAAGTTCGAAGATGGGCTATATCGGACTATATCTTGTTATAACCTCCATATAGACCGATCCGCCTATTCAGGGTCTTAGGCCCATAAAAGCCACATTTATTATCCAATTTGCTCAAAACTTGGGACAGCGAGTTGTGTTAGGCCCTTCGACATCGTTCTTCAATTTGGCTCAGATAGGTCCAGATTTGACTATACCTGCCATATAGACCGATCCGTCGATTTAGGGTCTTAGACCCATAAAAACCACATTTATTAGCCGATTTAGCTGAAATTTGGGAGAGTTAGTTGTGTTAGGCCCATCGACATCCTTCTTCAATTTGGCCCAGATCGGTCCAGATTTAGATATAGCTGCCATATAGACCGATCTCTCGATTTAAGGCTTTGGGCCCATAAAAGACGCATTTATAATACGATTTCACTGAAATTTGACACAGTGACTTATGTTAGGCTTATCGACATCCGTGTCGTATATGGTTCAATCGGTTTGTTTTTAGATATAGCTATTAAACAATATTTTGTTATATACAATTGAGCAATGACTTGTACTTATTAGTATTTGGTAAAAATTGGAACATATTGGGTTGCCTAAAAAGTAATTGCGGATTTTTTTAAAAAAAATAACTGCATTTTTAATAAAACTTAGAATGAACTTTAATCAAATATATAATTGCCATTTTGTTCGATAACCTTTTGCCATCTTTCTGGCAAATTTAGTATTCCACGCTCATAGAACTTCTGGCCTTTATCTGCGAAAAACTGAACCAAGTGCGATTTTATAGCCTCATCATTGCCGAAAGTTTTACCATTTAAAGAGTTCTGCAAAGATCGAAATAAATGGTAGTCTGATGGTGGATCCATCAAAAGTTCCCAGCCAAGCTCACTCAGTTTTTGGCGACTGACCAAATATGTGTGCGGTCTAGCGTTGTCCTGGTGGAATATGACACCTTTACGATTGACCAATTCTGGTCGCTTCTCCTTGATGGCTGTATTCAATTTGTCCAATTGTTGACAGTAAACATCCGAATTAATCGTTTGGGTTCCTTGGAAGCAGCTCAAAATATACCACACCCTTCCAAGCCCACCAAACAGACAGCATAACCTTCTTTTGGTGGATATCAGCCTTTAAAGTGGTTTGAGCGACTAACGTTGTTGTAAACAATCCATTTTTCATCTCCAGTTATGATTCGTTTTAAAAACGGATCGAATTCATTGCGTTTAAGGTGCACATCACAAGCGTTGATTCGGTTTGTTAAATGAATTTCTTTCAATACATGTGGTACCCAAATATCAAGCTTTTTCACCAGCCCAAGACATTTTATGTGATAATGAACGGTTGATTTTGGTATATTTAACTTCTCTCCTATCTCACGCTCAGTTACATGACGATCCAATTCGATTAATGCTTTGATTTGGTCATCATCAACTTCATTTGGCCGACCTGAACGTGGCTCATCTTTAAGTGAAAAATCTCCAGAACGGAATTTGCGAAACCAATTTTGACACTGTCTTCCTTTTAAAGCTTTATCACCATACACATATCGTAACTTTTTAGCAACCTGCTCCGCGTTTTTTCCTTTACGGAAATAATAAAGTAAAATATGACGAAAGTGCTCCTTTGTGGGCTCCATATTAAAATTGACGCCAAACAAACAAATGTAAACAAAATTTCGCGCACTTTTTTTCTAAAGCAAGCTAAAAGTAACAGCTGATAACTGACAGAAGAAAGAATGCAATTACAGAGTCACAAGCAGTTGAAAAAATTTGTCAACGTCGACTATATGAAAAATCCGCAATTACTTTTTAGGCAACTCAATATTTCGATATAGCTGCTATGGGGCATAAGGAATGCATTTTTCACCGGGTTTTGACGAAAGGTGGTGGGTATTCAAAGTTCGGCTCGGCCGAACGTAACGCCTTTTTCCTTGTTCTTGTAGATCATTCGAGAAAAAGTGGTATTTACTTTTGAAGTTCTCACTAATATATATCAGGTAACAAATGAAGGCACATTAATTTTTTGGATCGAGTTAGCTTTTTATAACTGTAAAGATTGGTCCAACCATGATGCACTGTGTTCATATAAACTGGCTTTATGGAGGATATTTTCAATATTGCGCATTAGTTTGAAACATTTCATGATAAACCTGAGTCAACTTCACCCAATATTTTTGAGGCGCAAGTAATTAACTATTCATCGTCGAAATTTTGAATACAATAAACCATAGTAAGTGTAAAATTATTTAAATTTTTGTTTGAATTTCAACATCCCTATCAACAAAATTTTCAATACAAAAGACCATAGTAAATGTTAACTAATTTAAATATTTGTTTAAATTTCGACATCCCTTAAATGTAATATGAATATATAATGCTACGAATGAAAATAATCAATGCCATAATAATATTTATTTGTCCATAATACATAATGTTTGATTTGTCCTTGGACATCGAAACGACGACCATCTAATGTATGCGAACACAAGCACAAACTCATTTAACATGCGTTCGAATATCCTCCAGAGAAATGTCATAAAGACAATTGAATTATCAATAATATTTTTGTAAATAACAAACAGATCATTTGGTCTGTCAATGGCACAAACACCAATACATACATAATTCTAAATAAACTTCATGAGCAATTTGGGTACAATTGAGTAATACTGGTGTGAATAAAATTTGATGAGTGCATAAATTGCATTAACACATGTACACACACACACAAACACGCATGCACATCCTTTCTTGTGTGTGTGTGCGGTCGTAATTGCAATAACAAATTGCATCATGAACACTGCTCATGGTATTCAAATTATCATAGTGGTTTGCAATTATGGACCTTAAATTGCACGTGCAATGGCCTCCCATTATTGAAATGCATATTCCACATAATTTGTTCATAAGTGACGCATAATACAATCAATTGATTGTTCAAATGCGTTTTTGAAAATCATAATTTGGTGGCATTTGCCATAGAGGCATTACTCATTTCTAATGACTACCGCAACCATGGAAATTTAGAAGACTAATGAAGTCATACAACTAAGCCCAAGAGCCATTTAACATAAATCATTTAGTTGTTGTGGCTCAATAAAGGAAAAACGATGATAATTTTTACAGTTTCATATGTAAGTAGATTTATATACTGGATATTTGGCAAAACGTTGGAATGGTTGTAAAAAAAATGTATGTATAATTCAATAGTTCCAACTCCTAATAAAGAAGGTTATGTACAGCAAAATTCATCAAAACTAACCAATATGACAATTTTGAAAGGAAATGAAAGTATAAATCAAGAATTCAGTTGGTTAAACATAGGAATTAAAGGCCACCGTGGCACGGAGTTTAGCAAGTCCGCCTATGACCCCGAACGCCTGGGTTCAAATCCCGGAGTGAACATCAGAAAAATTTTCAGCGGTGGTAATCACCTTACTAATGCTGGCTAAATTTGTGAGGTATCCTGCCGTGTTAAAACTTTTCTGACAAGTGGTCTCGCCATTCGGACTCGGTATAAAAAAGGAAGCCCCTTATCTTATATATATTCTTGATCGTCGCGACGTTTATGTCGAAAGCACGATAACTTCCGAAGGAGTAAAGCTAGCCGCTTGAAATTTTGCCAAAAAATTTCTTATTAGTGTAGGTCGGTTGGTATTGTAAATGGGCCATATCGGTCCATGTTTCGATATATCTGCCATATAAACCGATCTTGGGTTTTGACTTCTTGAGCCTCTAGAGTGCGCAATTCTTATCCGATTGAAATGAAATTTTGCATGACGTGTTTTGTTATGATATCCAACAACTGTGCCAAGTATGGCTCAAATCGGTTCATGTTTCGATATAGCTGCCATATAAACCGATCTTGGGTTTGGAATTCTTGAGCCTCTAGAGTGCGTAATTCTTATCCGATTGCAATGAAAATTTGCACGACGTGTTTTGTTATGATATCCAACAACTGTGCCAAGTATGGTCCAAATCGGTTAATAACCTGATATAGCTGTCATATAAACCGATCTTGGGTCTTGACATCTTGAGCCCCTAGAGTGCGTAATTCTTATCCGATTGCAATGAAAATTTGCACGACGTGTTTTGTTATGATACCCAACAACTGTGCCAAGTATGGTTCAAATCGGTCCATAACCTGATATAGCTGTCATATAAACCGATCTTGGGTCTTGACATCTTGAGCCTCTAGAGTGCGCAATTCTTATCCGATTGAAATGAAATTTTGCACGACGTGTTTTGTTATGATATCCAACAACTGTGCCAAGTATGGCTCAAATCGGTCCATGTTTTGATATAGCTGCCATATAAACCGATCTTGGGTCTGGAATTCTTGAGACTCTAGAGTGCGTAATTCCTATCCGATTGCAATGAAAATTTGCACGAAGTATTTCGTTATGATATCCAACAATTGTGCCAAGTATGGTTCTAATCGGTGCATAACCTGATATAGCTGTCGTATAAATCCATCTTGGGTCTTGACTTCTTGAGCTACTAGAGGGCCCAATTCCTATCCGATTTGGCTGACATTTTGCACGAAGTATTTCGTTATAATATCCAATAACTGTGCCAAGTATGGTTCAAATCAGTCCATAACCTGATATAGCTGTCATGTAAACAGATCTGGAGATTTGACTTCTTTTGCATGACGTATTTTATTCTTACTTTCAACAACTGTGTCAAATAAAGTTCAAATCGGTTCATAACCTGATATAGCTGCCATATAAACCGATCTGGGATCTTGACTTCTTGACCCCTAGAGGTCGCAATTATTATCCGATATGCCTGAAATTTTGTACGACGGATCCTCTCATGACCATCAACAAACGTGTTTATTATGGTCTGAATCGGTCTATTGCCCGTTACAGCTCCCATATAAATCGATCTCTCTATTTCACTTCTTGAGCCCCCAAAGCGCGCAATTCGAATTGGCTGAAATTTTACACAGGTCTCCAACATATAATTTAATTGTGGTCCGAACCGGACCATTTCTTGATATCGCTCTTATAGCAGAGCAAATCTTTTCTTATATCCTTTTTTTACGTAAGAAGAGATGCCGGGAAAAAAACTCGACAAATGCGATCCATGGTGGAGGGTATATAAGATTCGGCCCGGCCGAACTTAGTACGCTTTTACTTGTTTTAGTTTAAACATAGGAAAAACAAAGCTGATAAATACCTTAAACAACTGAAACCTTTGCCGGATGCACCGGTACCCCAAAAACACGAAAGTGGAATAAAATTGTTGGGGTAAATAACCTGGGGGGACGCCCCATACCAAAACCCACCCGAATGGACATGTTTCACGACTGGTACAATATGGTCATCAAATTAAAGGTATTTAGGAGTAGAGTACAACCATGGCATAAAAATTTCACCCTAAGTGTCGATGGGATTCCCCACCCCCAAAAACACCAACCAACGGGACACTTTTACCGCTTTGGCCAATATGGGTATCAAATGAAAGGTATTCAAAAGCAGAGTTCAAATCTGACATACAAATTTATTCCTTGATGTCTTAGGGGTCCCCACCCCCAAAACTCCCAGCAGGACATATTTATCGATTGGGACAATATGGGAATTAAATGAAGGGTATTTAGGATAAGGGTATGAATATGGTATTTGAAATTGGGCCCAAGAACCTGAGGAGCCGTCCCAAGCCTAAAACCCAAAAGTACCGATCAAATGAAAGGTTTCGGGAGTAGAACATGAATATGGTGTCAGAAATTGGATCCATATGCCTAGGGCGTCGCCCCAAGTACATCGCCCAAAATGAAAAGTGGACCGATCCGGACAATAAAGGACTCCAATGAAAGGTATTCGTGAGTGAAGTATGAATATGATATTAAAAATTGGACCCAAGTATCAAGGGAGCCGTCCCAAGCCCAAAACCGCCCGAGAAGTACCGCCCAAAATCAAAGTGGATCGACAGGGACAATATGGGACTCAAATGAAAGGTATTCGGGGAAAGAATACGATAATGATGTCAAAAATTGAATCCTGGTACCCAAACCGAAAACCGAAAACCAAAAATAACGCCCAAAATCAAAAATTAACCGATTGGGACAATATAGGACTCCAATGAAAGGTATTCGAGAGTAGAGTACGAATTTGGTTATAAAATATTAAAAATTGTCTGTAATAACCATTAGACGATCATGATATATGGGACCCAATTAAAAGGTATCCGGGAATAGATTACAAATGTGGTTCAAGTGATAGTATGTTGCCTACCCCTCAAAACAAATTGTACTAGGAAGATATATATGGTAGTAAGTAAGAAACCTATTTTCCGCGTGGTGCTAATAAAGGCGCTGCAGAGCAGCCGGCTACAGCTAGTTATATTAATAAAAATAAAAGACACTTCTTTGGAAATCGCAGCCACAAGAGAATCACCGCACACTTAAACATTTTTGTAAGGTTTTTGAACACTATCCTATACTAAAATCAATTGTACTGGAAGAACTGATGGGCCAATGATGTCAACATGTTATGGGCCCAAGGGCTTCTTGCCATCGGAGCAAGTAGACAGACTGGCGGGCGTATTTTTGATTAGATGTCGCAGAAAATGGGAACATCAGAAAAAATTTTTCTGTCAAATCTTCTGCTTTCTCATTTCCAGTTATTCCGTTATGGACCGGCATCCAAACGATGCGGATCGTGCCATCCTCAGAGAAGGCGTTAACCTCCTTCTTACATTCTAAGACTGTTGTGGTGATAACACCACAAGGCCTCACGCATTCCGTGATCGCGTGGCTCCCGTCTGCAGGACCGTATTATGGTCAGACAGTATAAACAGATCTCAGTCCCTGGGTTCTCAATGTAGACACTCAGGCCCACTCTGTCCTCTAGCTTTGATCCAACCGGGTAACATGATCATCCAAATGGCAATACTAAGGTTCCGTCTCTCCAAGTTTGTGCTTTTGGCAACATTTCTTCGCACTCGGCCTCAAGTGTCGTCTCAGGTATGCGACGAAAACTTCTTCCGCAATACTAAGGTTCCGTCACTCCAAGTTTGTGCCTATGGCAACATTGCTTCGCACTCGGCCTCATGTGTCGTCTCAGGTATCCGACAAAAACCTCTTCCGTTCCTTCCAGTTTATACCGCGATGGTATCACCTTTCCTATCGGCTTAAGTTGTAAAGCCGCAATGGCTGCATCTGCTTCTGTACGTCTATGGGTCGGATATCTAGAATAGTTTCCAGTGCCCTAGTGGGTGTGGTCCTCATCGCTCCGTCTATGCCTAGAAACCATGTTTTCTGAACCTGCTATATGGTCCATATGGTGCATTGCTCCTCCACAGCAGTCTACTAAACTACTGAGGCGCAAGTAAGTATTGGTCTAAACACCCTCCTGTAGAGCCAGAAAGCTTTCTTCGAAGTCAGGCCCCGTTTCGAACCTGTCTACATAGTGCCTAACATCTGTGAGCATTTGCAGTACACTCCTGAATCCACGATCACTTCTAAGTATTTATCCTTGTCTTATATCGAAATCGATTTGTTAAGAAAACGTGGTGCGTCAAATTGGACCACTTTCGTCTTCCTCGGGAACAGGCATATTTCAGTCTTCTCTGGGTTAACATTGAGACCCCCGGGTCTAGCCCAGTCATATGCCATATGCAAGAATTTTTCCGCCCTTCTGCATAGCTCGTTCGGATCCTTACCCTCAAGAAGTATTATAACATCGTCTGCATAGCAGACGGGTTCAAATCCCTCCTCAGTTAGCATCCGTAATGGGTTATTCATGGCGGTCACCCAAAGGAGTGGGGATAAAATACCCCCGTGTGGCGTGCATTGTGCCACTTTCTCCCTCATATTTATGTCATGAGACCCGCAATTTATCCACCGGGTCCAGTCTCTAAGGAACCGATCTATCCAGTACTGGGTTTAGGATTGGATTAATGTTTCGGTCTGCACGTTGTTAATGCGAACCGCATCGACAATTGGCATCGAAGGATTCTTCTATTTTATGCACAACCTCGTACAGGGCAGTCTCCACCGACCTTGCCTCGACATAGGTATGCTGTATGTACTTGACCTGTTCGCTGGTTGTCCTACTCTTTATCATGGTGTCGACAATACGTTCCCTGTTTTGGAGTAGAAAGGACGTAAGGCTTATAAGTCTGTACACCTTTGGTGTCGCATTACTTGCCTTCCCGGGCTTGGACATAAATACCACCTCGGCCTCCTGCTAAGCTTTCGGAGTATATGCAAGTTCAAGGCACGCTGTGTAAATAGTGACCAGATGAGGCGCCAGTTAGTCCGCCACCTATTGTAGCAGCGCTGGATATATTCCTTCAGTTGTGGGTGCCTTAAATGGTTTAAAGCTCCTCAAGGCTTCCTTGACCACTTTGATAAAAAATCTTTTTCTTTTCTTTAAATTTCAAGTTGTCCTTAAAAATGCTAATTTTACAAACATATTTCCCCAGCATAGGGATTTTGGGGATCTCGGGCAAGTCATGTGGGTAAAATGTATAATTTTTTTTTTTTTTTTGTTTAGGAGACATTTATCTTGAAGGTATATTTAACTTATTTTTTCCATCCCACTTTGCGTCGTTCGGGAAAGGAGAAGTTTGCCCCTGCTCCTTAATGGAATATTCAGGGAAAAATTTGCATTTTTGGCATATTTGGCTGTAGCTGTCATATTAAGCGATCTCCAAATGTTTCGTCTCGAGCCCAGAAAAGTCTCATATACCCGATTTTGCTTAAATTTGCCAAAGTAGGTTGTATAATACTCCCAAAAATCAACGCCGAATATATACTTAAGCGGACCAAAATGTGGTGTAGATGTTTAAAATCCGCTACATGGAGGGATAGAAAACAGAAGGGCCTGGAGGTCTACATTGAGGACTGTGAACTAAGATATTTTTTCCGACTGGCCGAACATAAATCGGTCCTGCAGCCTACAGGTTCAGTCGATCACTGAATGCTTTAGGTGGTGTGGTGTTAAAATATATGTGGTGGTGGCGTTTCATTGTTGTTTTTTGGTGATCCAACAACAATTCAATCGTTATTTCATTATATGAACATCTTTCCAAACATCTTATCATTTATCAGTTCATTAGAATAGAATGACAGTTTAGCTTAAATGTTCCTGTCACATAACAAGGAGACATATTTTCTTCCTTCCTACCCTGCGAAATATGTACTATTTCTTATTTAATCCATGCCAAGAGACATGCTATGCTTAATAATTTATCATATTTCTCCTGCTGTTGAGCAAGGGAGGCTACCACCAAACAACAGCTGCAGACAACAACTTCAAAGTAAGTCACCATTCAAAGAATAGGCGATAAGTCAACTTTAATTGCTTTCATTTCAATAAGGCTTTAACCCAGTCCAAAACCCGAACCACCCATCCTTGGGTAGTGATATACTCTGTATTAATGGCAAGATTTTCTCACCAGAAACCAGAATAACATATGACTACATCCTGAACAATTAATGTATGAGAGGATACGGAGAGGAAGGACGACCACCGTCGAATGGGGGAGCTGGGCACAAGAAGCAAAGGAAACCACTGGTAATAATAAATTAAGTCCCTGCTATAGCAATTCGAAGTGAATAAAGTGGAAAAGAGCTCACAAAAGGAATTAAGGCTATAAATAAACAAAGCAAAAAAAAAATCGTTACTAAAAACTTTCTTAACAACGAGCAAGCTGGCTTTACATTGCTTGCTTGGTTCAACTTCACCATTTTTCTTTATAAATATCTGCAAAGTTTTATTTTTAATCTGCTTTTTCACATTTGTTTTGCTTTTTTATTTTCTAAGGACAAATGTTAGAATATAATGTCAAATAATTGCTTTTTCCCCCACAAATATGTTTGTCCTGTGGGATCAAATACCACTATGTTCAAGGATACAACATTGCTACAATTAATTTGCTATTAGTGAGATATCCTACCTTTAGCGTCCTTTGCCGAGGGAGGCGACAATCAAGAGCTTCCATGTTTTAAATGAAGAAGCGAATATCTAAAACAAAAAAAAAAAAAATAAAAGTGTTAAGAAGTCAATTAAAAGAAAGAACAAAAAATCTTCTTAAGTTAATCCATGTTATGAAAGGCGAGACAACTTTAAATCTCGAGATTCAAATAGCATTTAAAATTTCTTACAGCCTAAAGCATGTTGAATGCAAATGCAAATTTGCCCATGAACATTCCATTAAGGAACAGGGGCAAACTACTCACATATCAATGACTGCTGCCCGATTCAAGTTCAATAATAAAGGACCGAGTCCGAGCCCAGCTCGAAAGGCGTGCCACAATGCGACTCCTCTTTGGGGAGAAGAACTTTCATGCTCCATAGCAGCTATTTCGAAATATGGTCTGAATTGCACCAAATTCCGCACGGACATTAGTTTAGGTTAGGTTAGGTTTGAATGGGGGTACATATACTCATCCCCCCCATGCCACTTTGGACATACACCTGAGCCAGTAGTCGGCTTGTTGTGTGCTCTAAAAATTATGAAGTAACCTTTAAAAAGAAAATTTTAAGTTTGGAATACCGTGCTACTTACAAAATCCTTAATTGTTTTCAATACCACTCCCCTAAGTTGGCTCATGTCAGATATTGTGTCTCCACCTGACTACCGGTATCTGTTGAACGCGAAAGCCAGGCAATGACAAAGGAAAAGCTCCATCGTCTCATCATCTTCCCCGCATGCCTTACACATGCTATCACTTGCCGCACCAATTTTACATAAGTGAGCTCGTAGTCCTATGTATCCCGCTATGATACCAATAGCTATACTGACCTCCTTTTTGCTTCCTTTCAGTAATAGCCTCGTCTTCTTAGGATTTGGATCCCCCCATAGGATTTTCGCCGTCCTAGCAACCGTTTCGCTGTTCCACAGCGTTACATGCGAATTCGTCGCCCACTCCCTTAACTGGTACGGCTTCGACCCGAAAGTCTTCGGACTAACTAAGTTTATTGACGGCAGTCCTCTAGCCTTCACCGCCAAATCGTCTGCCCTTTCATTTCCCCTTACTCCGTTATGGCCAACGTCTCATCATCTTTCCTGCATGCCCTACACATGATATCACTTGCCGCACCGATTTTACATAAGTGAGCTCGTAGTTCTATGTGGCCCGTTATAATACCAAAAGCTATAATGACCTCCTTCTTGCTTCCTTTCAGTAATAGCCTCGTCTCCCCACGATCTGGATCCCCCCATAGGATTTTCGCCGTCCTAGCGACCGTTTCGCTGTTCCACAGTGTTACATGCGAATTCGTCACCCCTGCCCTTAATTCGGACTGCGTTGACCCGAAAGGCTTCGGGTGAACCAAATTTATTGACGGCAGTCCTCTGGCCTTCACCGCCAAATCGTCTGCCCTTTCATTTCCCCTTCCTCCGTTATGGCCCGGTACCCAATCGATACGGATTTTGCCATCCTCAGAGAAGGCCTTAATCTCCTTCTTACACTGCAAGACTGTTCGAGACCTTACCGTCGTGCTTGTTATTGCCTTTATGGCAATTTTACTGTCCGCAAAGATGTTCACACTAGACGTCTTCGCGTTGGAACCACACCACTTCACGCATTCCGTTAACGCCCGGATCTCCGCCTGCAGGACCGTATTATGGTCACAGGCAGTCTCAAACAGATCTCAGTCCTTGAGTTCTCAATGAAGACCCCCAGGCCCACTCTGTCCTCTAGCTTTGCTCCATCGGTGTAACAGGACCTTGCAGACCGCAATACTAGGGTTCCGTCAATCCAAGACATTGTCGATGTCAGCAATACCTCGCACTCCACTTCAAGGTTCATCTCTGGTATTCGAGCGGAAACCTCTTCCCTTCCTTCCAGGTTTCCTATCGTCGCCTCGTTTATACCACGATGGTATAACCTGCTCCTAGCCTCAAACCATTCTCCCATCGCTTTAAGTCTCATGACGCAGTGGCTAACTCACACTAAATCTGTATGTCTATGGGTCGGATATCTAGCATAGTCTCCAGTGCCATAGCGAGCGTGGCCCTCATCGTTCTGCCTACGACAAGACAGCATGTTCCTTGAACCTTTTGTATGGTCCTTATGTTGCACTTTTTCTCCATAGCAGTACACCAAACTACTGAGGCGTAAGTAAGTATTGGTCTAATCACGCTTCTTTAGAGCTAGTGGACTATCCTCAGATTCAGTCCTCATTTCGAGCCTACGGCCCGTCTACATAGTGCCCAACATCTGTGAGCCTTCTCTGTACGCTCCTAAATGTGACACTTTCAATTAAGTCCAGTCCAAGATCACTTCTAAGTATTTGACCTTGGCAGATATCAAAATCGTTTGGTTGAGGAAACATGGTGCGTCAAATTGACCCAATTTCGCGTTCCTCGTGAACAGGTATATTTCACCCTTCTCTGGGTAAACCTTGGGACCCATGCGTATAGCCCAGTCATATGCCATATCCAAGACCCTTTCGGCCCTTCTGCATAGCTGGTTCGAATCCTTACCCCTTAAAAGTATTATAACATCATCTGCATAGCAGACGGCTTCAAATCTCTCCTCAGTCAGCAATCTGTCATTTATGGTGGTCATCCAAAGGAGTGGTGATAAAATGCCCCACCCTGTATCGTGTCTTGTGCCACCTTCTCCTCTATATTTATGTCATGGAACCCTAGTTTATCCACCTGTTTATCATATAGTTTATCCTCTTGCTAAGGACCCGGTCTTCCCGGTACTGATCTAAGGATTGAATCAATGTGTCGGTCCGCACATTGTTAAACGCCCCCTCGATGTCAATACAAACCGCAAATGTGTATGTCTTGGCATCGAAGGATTCTTCTATCTTATGCACAATCTCTTGCAGGGCAGTCTGAACCGACCTTCCATTGACATAGGCATGGTGTTTGTATTTGAGCAGTTCGCTTGATGTCCTACTCTTTATCATAGTATGCACAATACGTTCCATGGTTTTGAGTAGAAAGGACGTAAGGCTTATAGGCCTATAGGCCTTTTGTGTCGCATAACTTGCCTTGCCTTGGGCTTGGGTATAAACACCACCCTTGCCATCTGCCAGGCTTTCGGAGTATATTCAAATCCTAGGTACGCTGTGAAAATATTGGCCAGATGAGGCGGCAGAAAGTCGGCCTCCTTTTGTAGTAATGCCGGAAATATTCCATCAGGTCCGGGTGACTTATATGGTTTGAAGCTCCTCAAGGCTTCTTTGACCATAAATTCCCTTAGGATAAGCCTTCGAGAAACCTCATTATTCCAAGATTTCGGTATCGCCGCGAGTCCCGTCGTATCCTGTGGAAAATGTGTTTTTATCAAAAGCCTGCTCTCACTCCCATGGACATGAGTTTTTGAGAGAAACTTTTTCATCTAAGCGGCGTCATTAACGACCACGTCGCAGCAAAGCTTCCAGGAGGCACATTTTGCCGCTCTGGTAATCTTATTGTATTCCTTGAGCCATGCGTAATACACATCCCAATATACTTTCCGATTTTTTACAACATGTTCTGTTTTAAAGTCTGCGGACGTCTTTCCCAATGTTGCGAATCTCCCCGGTAGTAAAGGGTTTTTCTTCGGTTGATTTCCTTTCCCGAAGAGTACATTGTCTTCAATGTTGGGCAATCTAAATTAACTTGCCCAAATTTTTTTCTGAGTAGTCTTCCGAATTTTGTCCAGTTGGTTTTCAACTTATTGCGGAAGCTTTTCCGATTCGGCGCTGGCCAAACCTAATGGTCTGAAAAGGAACGCTCCATGGAGACACTGAAATCCTGAACGTCATCGATTAGATTTTGCGAACATATTGTCATACCTAAAACCTGCCCCCTGTTTCTATTAACAAAATTTTCATACTATAATTCAATGACGTTTTATATGAGTCCCATATTGTCTTTATCGGCCCACAGGTTCTTTTGAGGACTATTTAGCGGCCTTCACACATATTCCCGAAATACTTTCAATTGAGTCCAATTGACACCAATCTTTGAAGAGGCTTTTATGAGAGAAGGATTATTAGGGGAGGTAGGATTTTTAGACTGTGCCCCCAGTTATTTGGTCCCAAATGTTGATATCAAATGATGTCCGTGAAGATAAATTTGAATATAACTTAGCCAAGACACAAACCTGACATTTTAACAGAGCTATGTTAAGTGATAAACAGAGCACTCTTAACTAATTTTCTTTTGTATCTTAAATAAAAAAAAATCATTTTTAGCATTCTCTCACCAAATATTTTCTAAATTCACTTGCTAAAGAATTTATCTACAACTATAAAATGCTTAATAACAGCTAAACCCTCAAACCTCTATGCCAATAATATTTTTTGAAGACCTATATGACCCATTTTTAAAACGGCAATGCAGTGCACTCGTCATAGATAGGTGATACAAACTAATACCAGAATTAGCCTCTACCAAGAGCTATTAGAATCAGAAGTTCCCATATTCAAATTGTATTTCAGATCGGAGATATTTCGCCCCAAAAGTTATATTTGAATTTAACATAATGGCCCACTGTGCTGGACTGGTCATAGATAGGTGGTACAAACTAATACCAGAATTAGCCCCTACCAAGAGCTACTAGAATCAGAAGTCCCCATATTCAAATTATATTTCAGATCGGAGATATTTCGCCCCAAAAGTTATATTTGAATTTAACGTAATGGCCCACTGTGCTGGACTGGTCATAGATAGGTGATACAAACTAATACCAGAATTAGCCCCTACCAAGAGCTATTAGAATCAGAAGTCCCCATATTGACGATTTGACGATTGAACAATACATACGACCTGTATCTTGATTACCAAAGTGCATGGACTCACAGACGGACAGAGTGTCATGGCTAAATCGATACAGAAAATGTTCTGAGTCGATCGGTATACTTATCAATGGGTCAAGCTCTTCTCCTTCTGTAAACAAATGCACAAACTTATAAAAGCCTGTACAACAGTGGTGGTTTAGGGTATAAAAATCAAATAGCCTATCAGTCATTCTAACCTGCGCAATCTGCAAAAATTTCAAGAAATTCTGTTTCCGAATCAATACGGAACAAGCAAACAATTTTTACTCTGCTGCCAACCCATATCATTGCGATGGGTATATATGCCGGTTGAAGAAAATTTTAGGAGTGGGCGGCAAACCAGATACATGGTCACTAATATTAATGTCAGATTCATAATCTATTGGGTTGCCCAAAAAGTAATTGCGGATTTTTCATATTTTTTCAAATTTTTTCACAGCTTGTGACTCTGTAATTGCATTCTTTCTTCTGTCAGTTATCAGCTGTTACTTTTAGCTTGCTTTAGAAAAAAAGTGTAAAAAAAGTATATTTGATTAAAGTTCATTCTAAGCATTATTAAAAATGCATTTACTTTCTTTTAAAAAATCCGCAATTACTTTTTGGGCAACCCAATATTATCAAACACATTTTATTTGATTCCCGTTATAGTTTATATTATTGTCCCGGCAGATCCGGCAGGGCGGTCAACCACATATTTGCCTTAAACACTCTTTCTACTTGAGACCCTTTTTAATATCTTTCGATATATTCACACATGTCCGTTTTTGAAGTGGAACGGGCCTCAGATACTCCAGACCAAATGTGTGTATCAGATTTGGATACTACTTCCCCTATTGTTAAGAATATAGTGTTGGGGGTTGTTGGACGATGGTTTGGCACATACACAAGAGTATTTTTTATTTATTTAAGTCTTAAATCTTTGCACCCAATTCAGAGTTAGTGTTTACACCT
Organism: Stomoxys calcitrans; assembly: GCF_963082655.1. NCBI lineage: Eukaryota > Metazoa > Arthropoda > Insecta > Diptera > Muscidae > Stomoxys > Stomoxys calcitrans. The sequence goes on from NC_081555.1 coordinate 117,289,057, forward strand.
TGGGTTTTGGCCTGCATTCTGTGACAAAATCTTGAAAATCAATTCAGGCGTTGCTGAGTCTTTATGTAACATACCAACACACAAGCAATCAAAAAAAAAATAAACAACTTTTCGACATGATGAGATTGAGGAAGAAAAGAATGTAAAGTTTTTGATTCTATAAAAACAAATAGAGTTTTTACAGAAGAAAAAAAAAAAAAGACATGACCCCCACCCCCCAAAATAAACACAAATACCGCACTGAGTGACTGAGCAGGATCGTTCATAACTCTCTTCTCTTTAATTTCCATTTCAATCTAACCGTGCAGCCTTAGTTATTCTGACAGTAAATACAAAAACCATAGTCTAAAGAAGAAGCATATGCAGTCGGCTGACCTAACAAACCACGCAAATCACCTACCACTACAATACCCCACCCACGGTCACAGTGATCTCTATCTTCCACAAATCCAACTTTTATCTCTTATGCTCTCACCTAGTGCTCTCACATTCTGCCACTCTATTTGTGGGGGCTTCCACAGTAATAATGATTTCTAGTATTAATTGGAGGCCACCGTGACGCAGAGGTTAGCATGTCCGCCTATGATGCCGAATGCCTGGGATCAAATCCCGGCGTAACCATCAACAATAACTATCAGCGGTATTTATCCCCTTAATAATGCTGGCTGCATTTGTAAGGTATCCAGTCATGTTAAATCTTCTGTATGAAGTGGTGTCGCTATGCGGCACGCCGTTCGGAATCGGCGTAAAAAAGGAGGCCCATTATCATTGAGCTTAAAACCACCGAAGGACGGGGTATATTAATTTGTCATTTCGTTTGCAACACATCGAAATATTCATTTGGGACCCTATGAAGCATATATATTTTTGATCAGCGTAAAAATCTAAGACGATCTAGCCATGTCCGTCCGTCTGTCTGTTGAAATCACGCTACAGTCTTTAAAAATAGAGATATTGAGTTTAAATTTTGCACAGATTTTATTGTATTTTTGTCCATAAGCAGGTTAAGTTCGAAGATGGGCTATATCGGACTATATCTTGATATAGCCCCCATATAGACCGATCCATCGATTTAGGGCCTTAGGCCCATAAAAGTCATATTTATTATCCGATTTTGCTGAAATTTGGGACAGTGAGTTGTGATAGCCCACTCGACATCTTTCTTCAATTTAGTCCAGATCGGTACAGATTTGGATATAGCTGCCATATAGACCGATCTCTCGATTTAAGATTTTGCGCCCATAAAAGGCGTATTTATTGTCCGAAATTTGGGACAGTGAGTTGTGTTGGGGCCTTCGACATCCTTCTTCAATTTGGCCCATATCGGTCCAGATTTGGATATAGCTGCCATATAGACCGATCTCCCGTTTTAAGATTTTGCGCCCATAAAAGGCCCATTTATTGTCCGATTTTGCCAAAATTTGAGACAGTAAGTTATGTTAGGCCCTTCGATATCCTTCTTCAAGTTGGCCCAAATCGGTCCAAATTTGGATATAGCTGCCATATAGAACGATCTCCCGATTTAAGATCTTGCGCCCATAAAAGTCGCATTTATTGTCCGATTTCGCCGAAATTTGGGAGAGTGAGGTGTGTTGGGCTCTTCGACATTTTTCTTCAACTTGGCCCAAATCGGTCCAGATTTGGATATAGCTGCCATATAGACCGATCTCTCGATTTAAGATTTTGCACCCATAAAGGGCGCATTTCTTGTCCGATTTTGCCAAAATTTGAGACAGTAAGTTATGTTAAGCCCTTCGATATCCTTCTTCAAGTTGGCCCAAATCGGTCCAGATTTGGTTATAGCTGCCATATAGGTCGATCTCTCGATTTAAGTTTTTAGACCCATAAAACCATAAAAGGCGCATTTATTGTCCGATTTCACCAAATTTAGGGAGAGTGAGTTGTGTTAGGCTCTTCGACATTTTTCTTCAACTTGGCCCAGATCGGCCCAGATTTCGATATAGCTGCCATATAGACCTATCTCTCGATTCAAGATTTTGCGCTCATAAAGGGCGCATTTCTTGTCCGATGTCGCCGAAATTTGGGACAGTGAGTTAAGTTAAGCCCCTCGAAATAAATCTGCAATTTTGCCTAGATCGATAAAGATTTGCATATAGCCGCCATATAGACCGATCTCTCGATTTAAGGTTTTGGGGCCATAAAAGGCGCATTTATTGTCCGATTTAGCCAAAATTTAGGACAGTGAGTTGTGTTAGGCTCTTCGACATTTTTCTGCAACTTGGCCCTGATCGGTCCAGATTTGGATATAGCTGCCATATAGACCGATATCGCGATTTAAAGTCTTGGCCACATAAAAGGCGCATTTATAATTTGATTTCACTGAAATTTGACATAGTGACTTATGTTAGGCTTTTCGACATCCGTGTCGAATATGGTTCAGATCGGTTGGTTTTTAGATATAGCTACTAAAAAGATCAATATTTTGTTATACACAATTGAACAATGACTTGTATTTATTAGTATTTGATCCAAATCGAAACATATTTCGATAAAATATGTTCCGATTTGGGCATATGGTATGCATTTTTCGCCATATTTTGGCGAAAAGTGGTTAACATATATACCTGAGGTGGTGGGTATTTCGGCCCGGCCGAACTTAAAGACTTTTTATACCCTTCACCATAGGATGGGGGTATACTAATTTCGTCATTATGATTGTAACTACTCGAAATATACGTCTGAGACCACATAAAGTATATATATTCTTGATCGTCGTGAAATTTTATGTCGATCTAGCCATGTCCGTCCGTCTGTCCCTCCGTCTGTCTGTCGAAAGCACGCTAACTCCCGAAGGAGTAAAGCTAGCCGCTTGAAATTTTGCACAAAGATTTCTTATTAGTGTAGGTCGATTGGTATTGTAAATGGGCCATATCGGTCCATGTTTTGATATAGCTGCCATATAAAACGATCTGGGGTCTTGACTTCTTGAGCCTCTAGAGTGCGCAATTCTTATCTGATTGGAATGAAATTTTGCACGACGTGTTTTGTTATGATATCCAACAACTGTGCCAAATATGGTTCAAATCGGTCCATAACCTGATATAGCTGCCATATAAACCGATCTGGGGTCTTGACTTCTTGAGCCTCTAGAGGGCGCAATTCTTATCCAATTTGAATGAATTTTGGCACGTAGTATTTTGTTATGATATCCAACAACTGTGCCAAGTATGGTTCAAATCGGTCCATAACCTGATATAGCTGTCATATAAACAGATCTGGGAACTTGACTTCTTGAGCTTCTAGAGGGCGCAATTCCTATCCGATTTGGCTGAAATTTTGCAAGACGTTTTTTATTGTTACTTTCAACAACTGTGTCAAATAAGGTACAAGTCGGTTCATAACCTGATATAGCTGCCATATAAACCGATCTGGGATCTTGAATTCTTAAGTCTCTAGAGGTCGCAATTATTATCCGATTTGCCTGAAATTTTGTACGACGGATTCTCTCATGACCATTAACATGCGTGTTTATTATGGTCTGAATCGGTCTATAGTCGGATACAGCTCCCATATAAATCGATCTCTCTACTTTACTCCTTGAGCCCCCAGAAGGCGCAATTCTTATTCGAATTGGCTGACATTTTACACAGGTCTCCAACATATAATTTAATTGTGGTCCAAACCGGACCATATATTGATATCGCTCTAATAGCAGAGCAAATCTTCTCTTATATCATTTTTTTGCTTAAAAAGAGATGCCGGGAAAAGAACTCCATGGATCGAGGGTATATAAGATTCGGCCCGCCCGAACTTAGCACGCTTCTACTTGTTGCTTGTTAACTATAGCTTTCTATTGGTACAAATAAATGAGTCTTGAAAGGCAACAATAACGAATTGTTAAGTATTTCACTGATATTAGTATGTTCTAGTTCAAATTTTAAAAAATCCAGCCTTATATCGAACCTTCATACCAAGAGTGAGCTTTATGCAAAATTTTAAGGTTGTAGGCCCAGTCATTTCTTCTGATCGAATATCAATCAGCAACACTTATCTTTTATATACATATAAAGATGTATAGATTAATAAAAAAAAATGGTTTAATTGTCTATTCTAATGTTGGCGAAATTAATACGGCGACACCTCATTAACCATGAGTTTAACTCAAGGTATTATTCTATTTTTGCCTTTCATTAAAAAATTTTTTATCATTTTTCGTTTTGATGACATTTTTTGCACATGTATTTTCATATATCTAATATAACGTGACTTTCAGTCATGCACAACAACAGAGAAAAGTCTCTAGGATGACATACGATTACACTTTTTTTTTTAAACACAAAGCCCTCTAGCATATGAATCATATCAACATATGTATGTACTGTAGTAACGTAAGATAACCCAAAGAAAGTTAAAAAAAAACACACACAATTTAGAATTATTAATGAATAAAAAACAACCAACCGGCGGTGAGTGTGTAAAGTGAAAATTCCTTTTAAAACAACATGTTACATGACACATGTCTTGTAGCAAAGTTCATGTTTTATGTTCTTTCTCTTATTTTGTTGTCCTTGCTTTTCTCTAGCCAGGATATGATTTATCAAATATTTTGACGTGTACGATTTTTTTCGCTCCCCCTTTATAGGGTGAGTCGCATCTAAAACAAATGATAGGCTTGGCATATCTGTGTGTGTGTGTGTATGTGTGTGGGTGGTGTATTTTCCTATCGTTTAACCATAAAGGATTATGGTGATTGTCTTACGTTGAATATGGGCGTATGCAAAGATGTAGCTGTCTTTGATAAACCCTTAACTGTTTGCTGTAAGAAAACAAGCAAAAAAAAAACTTTAAACAGTAACACCCTTGGTATGGAAAATAAATCATCGCTTACATGCGATTGTAAAAGATATAGGAAAATGATAGAGTTGAAAGACTGGTAAGCAATTGTTTTATTTCCGCTACATAACACACACACGAGTCTTGCAAATTTGTAGGGGTTTAGACCAATATTACAAAACATTTAGCAGCACCACACCTTAAAGAAATATTTTATCCACTATAAAGAGATATGCTAACTTTGTTACTACATTGTTAACATCTTAAAATATTAGTCAAAGACCTTATAAAGTATATATTCTTGGTCGTCAAGGCATAAAAGTTTGGTCGTCAGTCCGTGCATATGTCAAAAGCAATCTATCTTCTGAATAAATATAGCCGACCGCTTGAAATTTTACTTGCTTCTTATCGAATAGGGAAGGAAGACATTTTTGGTCAAACAGTCGGAAAGTTTAGCCTCCACCAGATAACGTCCAGTAATGGGTTGAGGGTGATAGATTTCGACGCGGCAAACAACATGCAAACAAACAAACAACAAACCAAATTGATCACGTTGTGATAGATGGAAGGCATTCATCCAGCGTGTTAGATGTACGATCGATCCGTGGAGCGAATATAGATTCGGATCATTACCTTGCTGCAGCAAAGGTTCGCACCCGTTTGAACATGGCGAGGAAAATAAATCTGACATTGCACGGGAGCTGGACATTGAAAAGCTGCAAACACAACAAATGGCAGAGGCATACTCCACTCGACTGACACAACTGATTGATGAAAGCACTACTTGTTCCGATGATATAATGGCGCAGTGGGAAACTATTGCCCACTATATGGGTAACTGACACAGATAACATGCGGAGGATATGGAAAGAACATTTTACCCAACTGCTAGTGACCGACGTTGGCGGCGAAGAGGATACCGCAGAACCAATCCCTGATGATGGTATAGAATGTTTACCTCCTAGTCAGAATGAGGTCCAAGTAGCAGTGACCTGACTAAAGAACAAAAAGGCAGCAGGAGCCGACGGGTTACCCGCTGAACTATTAAAGGCCGGAGGCGACACGCTGATAAGGCGTATGGATCAGCTTATCAGCGCAATCTGCCTAGAAGAACGCATACCCGATGGTTGGAACCTCAGCATACTATGTCCGGTACACAAGAAAGGAGACAAGATGGAATGTGCCAACTACAGAGGAATAAGTCTCCTCCCCATCGCATACAAGATACTCTTGAGCGTACTGTGCGATAGATTAAAACCTAAAGTCAATGAGATAATTGGGACCTATCAATGCGGCTTTAGAACAGGTAAATCCACCCACCAAATCCTGGAAAAGACCCGAGAAGGACAAATCAACACATACCATCTCTTTGTTGACTACAAAACCGCCTTCGATACTCCTTTACGTTCAAAGGTATTTCAAGCCTTGTCTGAGTTTGGTATCCCTGCAAAATTATGGGTCGGTAACCGGAAGTAGTAACTGCAGCCTTTGAAAGAATCGAAAGAGAGTCAGTGAAAATGGGTCTGGCAGTAAATGGAGATAAGACGAAATGGATGGTTTCAACTCCCAAAAAGCCTTGCACAACCGAGCAGATAAAGAAAATGGAGAAAGTTGGGAACCACAACTTTGAGATAGTCAGTAACTTTATCTACCTCGGCACCGCCATAACCGAAACGAATGACACCAGTTTATAGATTAAGCGAAGAATAATACTGGCAAACAGATGCTACTTTGGACTAAGTAAGCAGTTTAGAAACAAGGTCACCTCTCGACAGACGAAGACTACACTTTACAAGACACTGATAATACCCGTGCTGTTATATGGTTCTGAAGCATGGGTACTTGTGAAAGCAGATGAGGCAGTGCTTGGAGTATTTGAGAGAAAGATTCTTCGTAAAATATGTGGACCAGTTTGAGTTAACGGAGAATATAGGCGACGTATGAACCACGAGCTGTATGACGACGATAACATAGTTACACGCATCAAAATACAACGGCTGCGTTGGCTAGGTCATGTTGTCAGAATGGATGAAGAAGCTCCAGCAAAGAAGTCTTTTGAAGGCAAACACATTGGTACACGCAAATCGGGAAGACCAAAAGCCCGATGGTGTCAGAGATTTTAGAATGAGCGCAGAAGATCGAGGTGCTAGGAACGCTATTCTACGTTCGGCTAGTGGAACAAATATTTGTCATATCCAATTAAAGTAAAGTAAAGTCTTATCGATGTACACTCATAGAAAAAAGTTTGCCGATAATAGCAGGCGCAGTCTGCTGGCTGTATGTATTTTATTTTTGCTGTTAATACAGCACCAGTTCTGATGTCTTCGCAAAATATTTGTAGTTTGCTGTAAATCTCAGCTATATATAACGTAAATGAAGTGAAATAAATGGAAAAAATAGTATAGAAAAAAAATCTTATATATAAAAATGAATTTGTGTTTGTTTGTTTGTATGTATGTTTCGCATAGATTCAAAAACGTCTGAACCAATTTTCTTGAAATTTTCACAGATGGTGCACTATGGGCCCGTGGTGAAAATAAGATACTTAATTTTTTGATATCTGAGGGGGGAACAGACCCTCGCCCTTACCCTAATTTGCAGAAATGCCCGATCTCGGAGATGGGTGCTGCGATTTAATCGAAATTTTGGGTGCGGTCTTTTAGTAACCTAAAAACAAAATTTTGTATCTAAATTTCAGATGGCGTACCTAAGGGGGTTGCCCCACCTCCAAAAGCCTAACACATATATATAAAGACCCATCAGGACAATATGGGACTCAAATTAAAGGTATTTAAGATTTGAAAAAATATCTGATTTCCAATTGTTTCAGGGATCGCCCCAACCCCCAAAACACCCCTAAATCGGACATATTTACCGATCATGGCAATATGGGACTCAAATGAAAGATATTTGGGAGTAGAATACGAACCTGATATCCAAATGTGACCATGTTTCTGGTGGCCCTCCCCTTCCCCAAAACACCCCAAATAGGATTTATTTACGGACCATGGCAATATGGGGTTCAAATGAAAGGTCTTTGGGAGTAAAGCACGATTTTTAAAACAATATTTGGGAAAAAGTTTCTATGGGGCCACCCTCATAACTCCACCCAAATAAGAAGTATTTGATGACCATTGCAATATGGGGCTCATATGAGAGGTATTTTAGGGTAGAATATGAATCTGATATATATTTTCAAGCCCATGTCACTGAGTAGCAGCCCATCCTCAAAACACCCCTAAACCGGTAATACTTCCTGACTATGGAAATATGGGGCTCAAATGAAAGGTATTTGGGAGTAGACCACGAATGTGATATCAACATTCGGGACCAACTGTCAAGGCAACGTCCCACCTCCACAACAACACCCAAATAGAACGTATTTGCTCACCATGACAATTGGGGTCTTAAAGAGAATGGAGCTCGATATTGGTAGGTTTTAGGGCCCATACCCCGAATCGGACATACTGCTGACTTTTGCAATAGGGGGTTTGAATGAAAGGTGTTTGCGATTAAAAAACGAATTTAATATCCAATTTTGAGGTCAATGGCAATTTGGGGTTCAAATAAATGATATTTGAGAGTAGAGCACAATGCTGATATATATGTTTGTTTGAGAGACCACCCCACTCCCCAAAACACCCTTAAATAGGGCATATTTACAGACAATGCCAATGAGGGGCTCAAATGAAAGATATTGGGGAGTAGAGCACGAAATTGATACCCACTTTCGGGAGCAATTTTCTGGGGATCTACCCCTTTCCCAAAACACCCCCCCAAGGAGTACAAATTAACCGACCATGCCAATATGTGGCTCAAATGAAAGGTGTTTGAGATTATAAAACGAATTTGGTAACCAAGTGTTTGGCGAACGCCTCATCCCATTGGACCCCCTAAACCAATGGCAATATGTGGTTGAAATAAATGCTTTTTTGCGAGAAGAGCACGATGCTGATATTTTTTTTCAGGGCCAGTGTCTGGGGGACAACTTTACCCCCGAAAACACCCCTTAATCGGACATCATGAGAATATTGGGCTCAAATATGAAGTACATCAACATTAAAAAATTGAATACATCTAACATCCAAGCTTAAATGACCCTAAACCATTCGAACGAATTCGTAGAGCAATAAAGACTATATAGAATTCAGATAAAGGTATTTATTGGGATGCCCAAAAAGTAATTGCGGATTTTTTAAAAGAAAGTAAATGCATTTTTAATAAAACTTAGAATGAACTTTAATCAAATATACTTTTTTTACACTTTTTTTCTAAAGCAAGCTAAAAGTAACAGCTGACAACTGACAGAAGAAAGAATGCAATTACAGAGTCACAAGGTGTGAAAAAATTTGTCAACGCCGACTATATGAAAAATCCGCAATTACTTTTTGGGCAACCCAATATCTTGTTATACTGTTAGCCAAGCGATATACATTTACCATTTTTGTACCATGGTATTCACTAAAAGCTCTTTAATTGTGGAAAATAAATAATATATGATAATTTTGTTCCATATAAAGTAAAAGAAAGCGAAGCGGAGCGGGCCCTGCCCAGCTAGTACAATATTATAAAATAAAATAAAACACAAAAAATAAAGAAGCCTGACTACGAGGTAGTTATTTCCAATATCGAGACTCACTTTTACATTTCCGGCTGCGTCAACTAGCAAAACATGAGTTATTAGAGTGATGTTAATCCGATCACAGACCACAGCACATCTCAAGAACAACATTTGCGACGCCATTGTCAATCATACCGATTGATATGCTCGAAAGAGTTCAGAGCGAATGCTGGCCGATGGTTGAACTGAGCGACTAAGAACCATTCTCATAGAGAATGGTTCTGCCGTAACCGAACTCCCCTGGCCCTTTGTTTGGATGCTCAGTTCAACCATTGGCCAGCAGTAGCTCGGCAATTCTAATAAGCCAGTGTAAAACTGAAACTCACCATTCGGAATCCCCAAAAAGGATTTAACATTATTAAGATTTCACTCTCATGTCTAGTAGTCAAATAAATATATATCATAGATTATGCCAAAAAAGTCAGAAAACCAATGAACCTCTCAACAAACCCAATTTGTAGGAAATCCACACAAAATTCTTTGACTATTTCACTTTGGTACTCAAAGACCAAGACTTTCCCTTAACATATTGGTTGCATTGTTATTCCTAGCTTCAATTCACTTCTCCAATCAACTGTTTACTCCCTCATAGTCAAGATTTGATGTGGGTACATTGCTACCAGCCACAAACCCAAACTTAATTTTATAGAAATCAAAATTTTGATCACAAAATCAAAAGAAGGAAATTGGGTTGAAAACCGTTTCCCATAACCACACACATAACACATATATGCATGTTACCATTGATAGACAATTAGAAGTTTTCTTAATTGCCTTGTATGACAGCATAATAGGAGTAGACACATTTAATTGGAAATCAATGAAGTGGAAACAAGTCAACTTATTTTAAAAATGTTTCGACATTTTGTTAAGATTGCTTTAAGCCATCTAAAGTATGCTTATTGTCATATTCCAAGCATGTATCATTTCATCTCAAGGCCAACGAATATTTCTTTCCATTTTATTTTTTGGAAACTTGTCAGCTAGCATTAGCGAGCATGTGTGTGGGTGTTCCACTTCAATGTCAATTCGACATATTTGTTTAACGATAATGACTCTTTGGTAGATTTCGCTTGCAAATAAATCTAAAAGCGTCTTTTGTTCTACGAAAAAAATATACAACCGGGGACCTTAAAATGTTTCTTATATTGCATTTTAACTGCAACAAAATGTTATAACAATCCAAAGACCTCCATGGGCAGCAAAGAATTTTATTTATCAATGTATGTACTGGGTTGCCCAAAAAGTAATTGCAAATAAAAAATAAATTTGCAAATTTTGCCCATGAACATTCCACTAAGGAACAGGGGCAAACTTCTCACCTATCAATGAGTGCAGTCCGAATCAAGTTTAAGCTCAATGACAAGGGGCCTCCTTTTTATAGCCGAGTCCGAACGGCGTGCCGCAGTGCGACACCTCTTTGGAGAGAAGTTTTACATGGCATAGTACCTCACAAATGTTGCCAGCATTAGGAGGGGAAAACCACCGCTGAAAATTTTTTCTGATGGTCTTGCCAGGATTCGAACCCAGGCGTTCAGCGTCATAGGCGGACACACTAACCTCTGCGCTACAGTGGCCGCCGCAATTACTTTTTGAGCAACCCAATATATGGTTGAGAGAGCATACTTGTTGTGGGAATATTTTATTTATCCTTGGTGTGGATTCAATGTCTCTGAAAGTTCATGTAAAAACTCATTACAATAGACTGTTACACATTTACGGCTTAAGGATGTGTATAACAAACAAACGGATTGCTTTTGCAGAAATCCATTTGAGTTACTGGCCTTATACTAGGAAAAGAGTGGAGTGGAGTTGTTTTCTTTGAAAGTCAAATCCTTACCATAAACTTCATGGCTTAAAAAGCACTGTCATATTCATTAAATGAAGTGCGCCCTCTAGCAGCTCAAGAAGTCAAACCGGAAGACCAATTACAAGCGAGTTTTATCAGGTTATAAAACGATTCGGACCATAATAGGCATCGATTTTGGAAATAGCTAAGTCTTTGGGCAGAACCTTCGGCAGACAGCACTTGGAATATGGACCAAGAGACGTTAATAACCACTGCCATTCAGGGGATCACCCTAATTTCCAACTTACTGGAAGTTAAGAGACGCGATCCGACTACACATTATCGATCCACTTACAACATCCTCATACAGAACAGGCCTACAGAATATTTACCAGGATAATTTAGCCAATACAACGTCATCATACCACCAGAACATAGTACTTGATGAACGCCCACCACCAATTGCAGATGACGAGGAAGAACTATCTAAAAAACCAAAGCTACTCTGGCTTAATTAATATCCGAATGGTACAGCAAACATAACTCGTATTGCTCGAGGTTAGATATCTGCCCAGCATGCAAAACAGGTTCCCATGACACCACCCATCTATTTACACGTCTGGGAAAGTATTCAAGAAGTATTTCGAGCGGCTTGCTTACTCATTCGAAAGTGCGGGCGCTTTCCAGACTCAGACTCCGAAGAGCGAACAACGATTTGAATCATTTGCTGTGTTTTATTTAAGTCCCATCCAATACAAGTCAAATGTTATGGATAAAATAACAGAGCAAAGTAGCAAAGTTGTACCGGTAAGTTATCGATAACATGCAATAACAGATAATAATAAATGATTACTCGTGAGATGCACAATCGATATCGATCCATTCGATAGTTTTGACATATTTCGTCTTAACTAGCGAGAAATTAGTTATATGTTCTTTTATATAAAATTACAAGTGTTGCGCTGTGTTTGTTCCGAGTAGACTCAAAAACGGCTGAACCGATTTTCATGAATTTTTACAGATGGCAGAGTTTGGCCCGCCGGTGAAAATGGGGTACTTTTGTGATATCCTCGAGAGGAGCGGACCCTCCCCCAAACCACAATTTTCAAAAACGCCAAATATCGGAGCTAAGTGCATCGATTTAAGCGAAATTGTGTACGATCCCGTATGGTAACCCAAAAACACAAACTGGTATAAAACTTAGGGATCAAATAAACTCAGGGGACCGACCCCTACCGCAAAACCTACCCAAATGGGCATGTTTATCGATTGGGACAATATGGACATTAAATGGAAGGTATTTAAGAGTAAAGTACGAACTTGATATAACATTTTGGCCCCAAGAGTCGGAGGTCCGCCCACCACCTAAAACAGTCTAAAAATTGCACGTTGACCGATTGAGCTAATATGGTCGTTGGAAGCTGAATACGAAACTTATATAAACATTTGAAGGCAAATCCCAGGAGGCCGTTCCACCCCAAAAACCACCTTTGGACGGTTATATGAGATTCAAACGAAGGTATTTGAAAGTAGAATACGAAGCTTATAAAAACATTTGGGGTTTATTCCCAGGCGGGGCGCCTCACACTAAAATTATGCCCCAAAGGGTTATGTATACCAAACGGGACAATATGGAATTCTTATAAAAGGCATTCGAAAGTTAATTGCGAATATATATTGCTTCAAAATTTGGACCATGTCAAAATGAGGCGCAAACTCTTAAGGGTGTAGGGAAGCACATCGGGCCAGCTATTAGCATTTTAGATGCGACAAGTGCAGTAAAAATCTAGTGCATGACACGCAATTTGAACCGCCAACTACTGGCAATGGCTCTCTTGCAGGTGTATAGGGCAAGAGGTTTGATTTGAAGTTCAATTTTTAGTACATCAAAAAATCGGTTATTTTGCGCTTTCTGTAAATGGAACATTCTCCCCTACCAAGGAGACAGGTGCCACTGTGAGCAGTTTGTATCTCATGCGGAAAAGAACAATTTCCGTTTTAGACAGCCAACTTTGGGTAGGCCACTTTGCAGTCACATGTAGAGCTTCCTGAAGTATATCTCTAAAAGTGCTATCATATGGGACCAAATTTACATCTTTTTCTTCCAGAGGCAATAATATATTCTTAACTGCTATATTCCAAAGTAGAGGAGACAGTACACCTACTTGAGATGTTCCTCTGCTGACCCATATTATTAGATCCGTTAATAAACTTTCTTACGGAAGTGTTGATGTTTGTGAACTCTAGTCATAGTTATATGTTAAAATCAGTAAGGAAAGGCAAAAGCGGGCGGAGCCGACTATATAATAACCTACACCACCGTGGAACCTATGTTGAAATATGGCCAGATTTTAATTTTGCAAACCTTTTGAATATAGAATAGAAGAAGAATAGGCAAGATTTTCTTACGATAAAACTTAAATTGTGGCTACTAGAGCCTTATCTTTTATATCATGCCAGCTGACCCGGGAACGCTCCGCTGCGCCTTCTTATACTTTATATGGAACAAAAGTCTCATTGGAATATTTATTTTCGACAATTAAAGATCTTTTAGTGAAATACCATGGTAACTTGACTAACAGTTAAACAATATAAGTGCCTTTATCTGAATCCCATATGATCTTTATTGGTCTACGAATTTAAGTTTGGATGTAAGGTGTGCTCCATTCTTAAAATACTTTCTTTCAGCCCGATATTTTCATAATGTCTGTTTCAGTGGTGTTTTCGGGGGAGAGGTGGTCCCCCCGATACTTGGCCCTGAAAAAATATTAGCATCGTGCTCTTCTCTCAAATACCATTTATTTAAACCCCATATTGTCATTGGCTTAAAAGGAGTTTACAGGATGAGGCGTCCCCCACACACATGGCCCCAAAATAGGTTATCAAATTCGTTTTGTAATCTCAAATACCTTTCATTTGAGCCACATATTGGCATGGTCCAAAAATATATTCCCTTTGGGGGTGTTTTGGGAGAGGGGTGATGCCCTAAATACATGGTCCTACATTTGGATACCAAATTCGTATTCTACTCCCAAATACCTTTATTTAAGCCCCATATTGTGTGGGGTATTTTGGGAAAGGGGTATACCCCCAGAAAATTGGTCCCGAAAATGGGTATCAATTCTTGCTCTATCCCCCAATACCTTTCATTTAAGCTCCACACTGACATGGTCGGTAAATATGCCCGATTTATGGGTGTTTTGGGGATTGGGGTGGTCCCCCAAACACTAAGCCCGGAAAATATATCAGCAACGTGCTCTATTCTCATATATCTATATATAATTTATTTGTTTCCCCATATTGTCATTGCCCTCAAATTTTGATATCAAATTCGTTTTCTAATCTCATTTAAATTCCTTATTGCAAAAGTCAGCAAGTTTGTCCGGTTTGGGGTATTAGCCCTAAAAACTATGAATATTTAGTTCCACTCTCGGCTTGGGGCTTGGACGGCTTGGGGGGTGTTTTGGGGGATGAGCGGCGAACAGTGAGTTGGCCTTGAAAATATATATCGGATTCGTGTTCCACTTTAAAAACCCTATTATTTGAGCCTCATATTGCAATAGTCAGAAAATACTTACTATTTGGATGGTGTTGTGGGGGTGGCGTGGTCCCATAGACACTTTTCCCGAATATTGATATCAAATTCGTGCTTTACTCCCAAAGACGTTTTATTTGAGCCCCATATTGCTATTATCGTAAATTTTCCCCCTTTGGGGGTTGTTTTTATTGAGAGGCGACCCCACAAACACTTCGTCCTATATTTGGATATCATATTCGTATTATACATTCAAATACCTTTTATTGAAGCCCCATATTCCCATGGTCAGTAAATAAGTCCAGTTTGGGGGGTGTTTTGAGGAAGGGGTGGACCCCCAGAAACGTGGTCCCACATTTGGATATCAGATTCGTATTCTACTCGCAAATACCTTTCATTTGAGTACCATATTGCCATGGTCGGTAAATATGTCCGATTTAGGGGTGTTTTGGGGCTTGTGGTGGTCCCCCTAGCACATGGTCCGACAATTGGATATCAGATACGTTTTCTCATCGTAAATACCTTTCATTTGAGTCCCATATTGTCGTGATTGGTCTAAATATATGTTTGGTAGGTTTAAGGTTGGGGCAGCCCCCCTAGGTACCCCATCCGAAATTTTGATACCAAATTTTTATTTTTAGGGTACTATATGAGAGCACACAAAATTTCGCTTAAATCGCACCACCCATCTCCGAAATCTGACGTTTCTGAAAATTAGGGTAAGGGGGAGGGTTCCCCCCCCCCCTTTCAGATATCAAAAAATCTAGTACCCTATTTGCACCACGGGGTCATTATGCACCATCTGTGAAAATTTCAAGAAAATCGGTTCAGCCGTTTCTGAGTCTATAAGGGACACACAAACATACAAACAAACACAATTTGATTTTTATATATAAGAAGATAAAATATATAAATGGGAGCTACATATATCTTAATCTGGACGGACTTTGATCAAATTTAGCACCCGAACTAAGATGTCAAATAAAACACCTCACGCCAAACTTTATAAAGTCATACCAAAATTGTAGCTTTTATAGCCTTTGGAGGGCATATCGGGTGAAAGATATATATGGGAACTATATCTGAATCTGGACCGATTTATATGAAATTTTCTACATGTATTAGTATGTCAAGCAATACGTCTCGTGCAAAATTTTGTAAGGATCGGATGGGGGATAGGTATCGAAGCTATATCTAAATCTGATATGATTTTTATGAAATTTTGCACATATATCGGAATGTCATATAAAACATCAAATCCAAAATTTTGTAAAGAACGGCCATATCGGATGAAAGATATATATGGGAGCTGTATCTGTATGTGAACTGATTTTTATGAATTCTGCACACGTATTGAGACATCAAAATAAAAACATATCATGCAAAATTTTGTAAAGATCGGACCAAAATTGTGGCTCCTATAGCCTTAAAAGTCCATATCGGATGGAAGATATAAAAAGGAGTTATATCTAAATCTGAAATGAAATTCTGCACAGGTATTGGAACTTCAAATAAAACATCTCGTGTAAAATTTTGTAAAGATCGACCAAAGCCCATATCGGAAGACAGATATATATGGGAGCTATATCTACAGCTGAACCGATTTTTATGAAATCCTGCACTCGTATTAGGACGTTAGGTAAAACATCTCGTGGAGAATTTTGTAAAGATCGGATCAAAATTGTGGCTTCTACAGCATTAATAGTCCATATCGGATGAAAGATATATATGGGAGCTATATCTAAATCAAGACCGATTTTTATTAAATTTTGCACTCACGTTAAAACATAACATAAAACATCTCATGCTAAATTTTGTAAAGATCGGACCAAAATTGTGGCTTCTACAGCCTTAATAGACCATATCGGATGAAAGATATATATGGGAGCTATATCTAAATCTGAACCGATTTTTTTCAAAATCAATAGCGTTCGTCCTTGAACCAAAAAACGTGACTAGTGAAAAATGTTCTGACAGTCGGACAACAAATGCGACCTGTACCTTTATTACAAGAATATATAAACAGACAGACAGACGGAGAGGTGGACCGACGGACATAGCTAAATCAAATCAGGACGTGATTCTAAGCCGATCCGTATTTTTATCAATGAGTCTACCTCGTTTCCTTCTTAGCGTTGCAAACAAAAGCACAAACTTTAAAATACCTTGTACCACAGTGGTGGTGTAAGGTATAAACAGTAGTTTATGCTTAGCTAATCCAGGTGCAGCAAGTTGATCATACAACAGGCTGGAAGAATGTCTCGTTAAGTGGGTTGGAAACAGATGTATTAGTTGGTAATAACCTAACAAATCCATTGTACTAGAAAAATGCGTTTCAGCTAATATGTTGCTACGTGTTGAATTTTTTGTACATTCCAGATAAGCAGAAAGCTTTTAAATCAAGCAAAAGGGAACTTCAAAAGGAACCATACTTAAAAGTAATATAGAATACACTTAGCGAAATTATGTTAATTTAGTTGTGGACTTGTACCTCATTTTTAAAACAAGTATTCCCTAAAGAAATTCTATTGTCGCCTCAGCCAAAAAGGTGAAATATTGCCCTGATATGATCCCCCATGGAAAATAAACAAATATTTATGACACTTTTATCTGGTTTTCTTAAAGACACGTTCGCGTAGAACCATCCACCCCCACCAAATCATACCCCACTTATGTTCACCTTCAGCAAAACACCAACACCATTGTTAATGTTCTTTGTGTGTCTTTTGGTGAACATTACACGCACACAAAGACGCAAAGTAGCTATGGAACATTCACTCACAGACTTTGTTAATTTGAGAAATTTCTTCCTTTACACATACAGGCACAAACAATCACGCAAACTGCAATCTATGAAATCTTATTTTGAAAAATCCAAAATAACGTTACATGTACTATGTGCAGCACAAACACATTTCAAATTTCCATACAAAATGATTGTTCTTAGAACACAACATGATATACTTTTTTATGCCTTATAATGACGCCTGAAATGAAAATTGGCGTTGCAAAGATGCGGCAACAATTCGGGTTTTCGAGTTAGGTTCTTACCTGAACTTGTGATTTCAGTGAGGTGGTTTTTAAAACAGAAACATATTGCAATTATTATAGCAACTATAGCCATATTGGATGAAAGATATTTGTCGGATATATATCTAAATCTGATTAAGCAGATAATCTGATATTAGTGTTGGTGACTATTCGTGTCTGGGACCATCTGGGGCGAACAGGGCAGTAAGGGACTCCAGTGAAGTCTTTGAGTCTTATTCCATATTAGGGATAAAGGTAACACAGAAAGGACCTGTAGATCTTTAGATTAAGTTAGGTTGAAAAGACGGATATCCGCATCCCTATTACAAGGGACATAGTTACATAAGCCAGTACTCGGCTTGTTGTCCGCTCTAAATATTAAAATGTTACTTCGCAAAAGAGAATCTTAATCAGGAATTTCTTGATATTTACAAAATCCTAAATTGGTTATCCATACCACGCACCTGAGTTGTTTCATATCTGGTATTGTGTCCCCACCTAATAACCGGTGTTAGCCGCGAAAGCCAACCATGACGCACAGTGGGAGAAAATCGAAAATACTAGTAAATAAGTAAAAGCGTGCTAAGTTCGGCCGGGCCGAAACTTATATACCCTCCACCATGGATCGCTTTTGTCGAGTTCTTTTCTCGGCATCTCTTCTTAGGCAAAAAAGGATACAAGAAAACATTTGCTCTGCTATTAGAGCGATATCAAGATATGGTCCGATTCGGACCACAATTAAATTGTATGTTGGAGACCTGTGTAAAATGCCAGCCAATTCGAATAAGATTTGCACCCTTTGGGGGCTCAAGAAGTAAAATACAGAGATCGATTTATATGGGAGCTGTATCGGGCTATAGAGCGATTCAGACCATAATAAACACCTATGTTGATGGTCATGAGAGGATTTGCCGTACAAAATTTCAGGCAAATCGTATAATAATTGCGACCTATAGAAGCTCAAGAAGTGAAGATCCCAGAACGGCTTATATGGCAGCTATATCAGGTTATGAACCGATTTGAACCCTATTTAGCACAGTTGTTGAAAGTCATAATAAAATAAGCCACGCACAATTTCAACCAAATCGGATTGGAATTGCGCCCTCTAGGAGCTCAAGACGTGAAGTCCCCAGATCGGCTTATATGACAACTATATCAGGTTATGGACCGATTACAAAAATTACGCCCTCTAGAGGCTCAAGAAGTTAAGACCCAAGATCGGTTTATATGGCAGCTATATCAGGTTATTGACCGATTTGAACCATACTCAGCACAGTTGTTGGAAGTCATAGCAAAACACGTCGTGCAAAATTCCATTCCAATCGGATAAGAATTGCGCCTTCTAGAGGCTCAAGAAGTCAAGACCCAAGATCGGTTTATATAGCAGCTTTATCAGGTTATGGACCGATTTAAACCATACTTGCCACAGTTATTGGATATCATAACAAAACACGTCGTGCAAAATTTCATTCCAATCGGATAAGAATTGCGCCTTCTTGAGGCTCAAGAAGTCAAGACCCAAGATCGGTTTATATGGCAGCTTTATCAGGTTATGGACCGATTTGAACCATACATGCCAAAGTTGTTGGAAGTCATAGCGAAACACGTCGTGCAAAATTTCATTCCAATCGGATAAGAATTACGCCCTCTAGAGGCTAAAGAATTCCAAACCTAAGATCGGTTTATATGGCAGCTATATGCTATATGAGGTTATGGGCGCCTGCTAGGGGCTCAAGAAGTTAAGACCCCAGAACGGTTTATATGGCAGCTATATCAAAACATGGACCGATATGACCCATTTACAATCCCAACCGACCTACACTCATAAGAAGTATTTGTGCAAAATTTCAAGCGGATAGCTTTACTCCTTCAAAAGTTAGCGCGTTGTCGACAGACGGACGGACGGACAGTCGAACGGACATGGCCAGAATCTTCATTTGTGGTCCGATTTTCAAAATTCTTTTTTAATGGATAGTGCTCAAAACACCATACAAAAAAGTCAGCTTCAGGTCTACAATATCACCACTACTTTCGGGGATACACACATTAAATTTTTTTTTTTGTTGAAACTTTGGCAGAGATTGGCTGTACAGTACGCAGGGACCTTGTAAACGCATTATTTTTTTAAAATTTTTTTTTGACATCGATAAAAAAAGGTTCCCGACATTGAAAAATATCCCCAGGGATCTTCTCATCCGCCACAGGGATAAAACTTATACACAAGTCAAAAAATTTAAAAAAATTCATTTTTGCATTTTTTGGTCAAAAAAAGTATTTTCAGTGATACGTCTTTATTGAAAAAAACTTTTTTAGTTCCTCAATTTTTCGGCTTTGTTTGTGAAGAGGAAATATTGTAGATGATTTTTGAGTGAAATTTGAACAAGATGTGTCAACTTAAACGGGCGCAATATGTACTTCAAAATAGGCAATTTTTGATGAAAAAATTTAAAAAACCGCTCGAGTTCTCAAATACCATAGCCCACATTCCCCATTTGGGTTAATTTTTTGTTTCCTCCATATATCTACTAAACCAAGGCAAAAAGGTTTTTGCACCAAACAATATTTGAAGCCGCCACAGCAAGTTTCTGAAAAGTGCCGATTTCGAAACCATCTTTGCCCGAAATGCCTAACCATCTCTAGTCTCAAACAGTTATATCTTATCCGTTCCCAAATGGCAAATTTTTTACTAGTTTTTATATCCACCACCAAAGGATGCGGGTATACTCATTTTGTCATTCCGTTTGCAACACATCGAAATATCCATTTCCGACCCTATAAAGTATATATATTCTTGATCAGCGTAAAAATCTTAGACGATCTAGACATGGATTTTGAAGAAAGTTGGTTTACATATATACCCGAGGTGGTGGGTATCCAAAGTTCGGCCCGGCCGAACTTAACGCCTTGTTACTTGTTTTTTTCGATTTTCTCCCATTGTTGACTTAGTAAATGTTCCAACGTCTCATCATCGACCTCACATGCCCTATACATACTATCGCACTGATTTTGCATAAGAGAGCTCGCAGTCCTATGTGTCCCGTTATGTCCCGAACGATATGCTAACCTCCTTTTTTACTTCCTTTCAAAAGTATTCTCGTCCTCTCATAGTTCAGATCTTCCCACAGGATTTTCGTCATTCAACGGACCGTTTGGCTGTTGCGGTGTTAAATGCCCGTTTGTAGCCCACGCCCTTAACTCGGACTGTGTCGACCCGAAAGGCTTTGTGTTTATTGACCTCACTGCCAAATCATCTGCTCTATCATTCTCCCTTACTCCGCTATGGCCGGCACCCAAACAATGCGGATTGTGCCATCCTCAGAGAAACCGTCAATTATCTTCTTACACTCCCAGACTGTTCGTGACCTCACCGTTCTGGTTGGAATTGCCCGGATGGCCACTTTATTGTCCGTAAAGATGTTCACACTCGACGTACTCGCGTGAACAACACACCACCTCACGCATTCCATGATCGCCAGGATCTGGGCCCGCAGAGGTAAGACATTCGCAAACAGATTTCAGTCCCTGGGTTCTCAACGTAGATCCCCAGGCCTACTCTTTTCTTTAGCTTCGATACATCTTTGTAGCATGAACTTGAAGATAGCAATACTAGAGATTCATCATTCCAAGATTGTGCCGCTGACAGCAGTGCCTCAAATGTCGTCTCAAGTATCTGATCGAAAACCTCTTCCATTCTTTCTAGGTACCCTATCGTCTCGCCTGGATCCTGTTCCCATTCTCTATCATTCTCTTATCGCCTTAAGAAATATTCGTCTAAGACCCCATAAAGTGTATATATTCTTGATCGTCATTACATTTTAAGTCAATCTAGCCATGTCTATCGAAAGCACGCAAACTTTCGAAGGAAAAGCTTGACGCTTAAAATTTGCACAAATACTTCCTATGAATGTAGGTCGGTTGGGATTGTAAATGGGCCATATCGGTTCATGTTTTGATATAGCTGACATATAAACCGATCTTGAGCCCCTAGGGGCGCAATTCTTATCCGAATTGGCAGAAATCTTGTTTGAGGTAGTTTGTTATGATTTCCAACAAATGTGCTAAGTATTGTTGAAATCTGTCCATAATCTGATATAGCTGTCATATAAACCGATCTGGGGTCTTGACTTCTTGCGCCTCCAGAAGATGCAAGTCCTCTCCGATTTGGTTGAAATTTTGCGAGACATGTTTTGTTGTGACTTCCAGCAACTGTGTTTAGTATGGTTCAAATCGGTCCATAACCTGATATAGCTGCGATATAAACCGATCTGGGGTTTTGACTTCTTGAGCCTCTAGAGGACGCAATTATTATCCGATTTGGCTGAAATTTTGCATGAGGTGTTTAGTTATGAATTTCAATAACTGTGCTAAGAATAGTTCGGTCCATAACCTGATATAGGTGCCATCTGAAATCTTGACTACCGATCTGAAATCTTGACTACTTCAGTCTTTAGAGGGCGCAATTATTGTCCAATTTGGCTGAAATTTTGTACAACGGCTTCTGCCATGACCTTCAACATACATGTCAAGTATGGTTTGAAGCGGTCTATAGCCTGATACAGCTCCTATATAAACCGATCTCCCTATTTTACTTCTTGAGACCCTGAAGGGCCCAATTCTTATTCGAATTGGTTGAAATTTTCCACAATGACTTCCACTATGGTGTCCAACATTCAATTCAATTATGTTCCGAAACGGACAAAACTTGGTACATCTCCAGTAGCATAGCTATTCTTTTCTTTTATCCTTTATTTGCCTAAAAAGAAATACCGGGAAAAGAACTCGACAACTGTGATCCATGGTGGAGGGTATATAAGATTCGGCCTGGCCGAACTTAGCAAGCTTTTACTTGTTTCAAATGGCATAGTAACTGACATATTTTTCTTATGTTCTCGCCAGGATTCGAATCCAGGCGTTCAGCTTCGTTGGCGGGCATGCTGCGCCTACGGTTGCCTCCGGTAGGCCATTGGTGTCCCAAATCTTGCCTTGTCGGGCTTGGGTATAAATACCACCCTTGGCTCCTGCAAGGCTTTCGGAGTATATTTTAGGCACGCTGTGAAACTAGTGGCGAAATCTGGCGCCAGATAATAGTAGATAGATAGTATAGATCTTTAATGATGTTATATCCGATATGGCAAAAGGATTCTATTAAAACGACTAATAACCCTTAATTAAGTGCCAGCTTTGAAATTTTTGTCTTCAAAATGACGTTTTTTGAATGTAGCAAAGCATATATGATAATTTTCGTTTCTTTTTTTTAAGAGAAAACTAAACCGGTTCTTAAGCCATAAAACTTCTTTTTTAACATCTCTCACCACTTCTTGCACAGATACATTGTCTACAAAATTCTCACCATCCACAGAAGAGTAAGTCTAAAAGTATGCATAATTAACAACAATGGTTAGACTATTTTTGGTAATTTTCTTGTCGGAAAGAGAATATTAAGTGCCAATATGAGTAAATAATAACAGTTCCTCTTCTACTGTGTAAACAACAACAACAACAGCAGCAGTATTATTTCAAGGATTGCCGACATGTGTAAGTAAGGCAATGGTGATGCGTCAGTTGTCTTTTGAAAAATACTATGAAGCAAAGTGTTGTTGTTGTGTGTGTGGTGTTGTTGCTTGTGTTCACTTTCAAATGAGGAAATTTGGCCAAAGACTCTTAGGGGGAAAAGTTTGCTAACACAGTTGATGTTGTTGTGAGGCTTTCAGCTGCCAGCTTTCATATCTAAGTTGTGTCAGTTGTTGTCGATTGTTGTTGCCTTAAGCCTTGGTAATAGCAGTTAACGGCAGTTTCTGGTAAACGATTTTGTTTTATCTCTTTGCTGGATGATAGCAATAACAATTTCCTCGATACCCCCGATTCTCCCCAAAACATGGTGGCAGTGAATTTCCTTAGAAAAGTTTTATTGGAACGAGTGGCAACAATTGCGTTAGACACACATCACTCATTGCGTCAGAGTTTTCTATTTAAGAGTAAAAAAAACAGAAAGAAAATTGTCGGAATCATTAGGAAAGATTTTATCTCTGACATGCTGAGATGGTATACACAAGCATTTTCATGGCATTTTTGATGAATTTTCTTGGTGGAAATGTCTCAAAATAAACTAAGAGGTTTTTCAAAGAAATATATTTTCAAAAATCGATGATAAGTTCCCCGAAAATTAAAAATCTACCAATTTTCATGTATGTAAATAAATTGTGGTGGTTTGTTATTCAGTATGAATTTGCAGCGTAATTTCCATTTTTTAATTTTCAAGAATTAGCAAGCTGGTCTTGAAGGGATACAAGACAACAAATTTGTTAGAAATGTGAAGACTTTAAAGGGTTCCCGCTTTGGATATCTGAGACACACAGACTCTGAAGGACCTCCTTTGAATAACTGAAGGATGAAGAATGTGAAACATGACGGATATAGATAACGCAGGATCTGAAAGATAATGGATCAGAAGGATGTAGGATCTGATGAATGCAGGATCTGAAGGACACAGTATATAAAATATGACGGATCAGAAGGATGCAGAATCTCAAGGATGCTTGATCTGAAGGATGCAGGATCTGAATCATGCCGGACCTGAAAAACAAAGGACGTTTAAATTTGGGGTGGAATTTCGGAAGATCACCACTCACCCAAAACCGCACAAAACAAATATAGCAATAAGCACAGAAAAATATTTTCCAAAAATTAAAGATTTTTCTTTATTCGTAACATTTAAGCAATGAAATCGAGCCAAAGAACCAAAAACTTCTTAAATAAAGTTCGTAACATGACCATCCGTGACAAATTTCAATCGCTGATTGATTCTTATTTTACTTCAAAGATGACTGCCCAATTACTGCTTTTTGAAAAATTCGTTTTTTTAATCGCAAAAAATTAGTTTTTTTAATCTCAGCATCTTAACTTATTTGAGGATGAGCAAATGAACACGCTCCCATTTTTAAGGCTATTGTGTGTATTTCACTAAAGCACACTGTCATCTTCCTTAATGGTCCCAAGATCTTAAATCGGCGGATCGGTCTATATGGCAGCTATATCCAAATCTGAAGCGGTTCTGACATGTTCCAGGAAGATGTCAAAGGGCCTAACTTAATTCATTGTCCCAAATTTCGGCGACATCTGGCAAAAAATGCGCCTTTCATGGGCCCAAAGCCGCAAATCGAGAGATCGGTTCATTTATCTTTCACAAAAGGAAATGCTTCCTAAAAAAGTACAAGGAAAGGAAATGCTTCCTTCAAATTAAAAAATAGGAGTTTTTCAGTTTGGGTATCAAAATTAGTAGTTTTTAGTATGGGTATCAAATTTGATCACGTTTTCGGGATCAAATGTCATGGTCCCTATCAACATAATACATCAAGCGGGTATATAAACTGATCATAAAAATGGAATAAAACAAGGAAAAAAAAGTAAAAAGGCATTATGTTCGGCTGGCCCGAACTTGGGTATATAAGTAAACCACTTTTCGCCATAATCTGATGAAAAATGCATTATTTATTCACCCATAGCAGCTATATCCAAATATGGCCCGATTTATACCATATTCGGATTGGACATTGAGTGGTCTGATAAATACAAGTTACTGTTCAATTTTGGTTCAAAATTTGTTCTGTTGGCAACTATATCCAAAAATAGACCGATCAGAACCATATAGGTCTCGGATGTCGAAAAGCCTAGCATTAGCCACTGTGTCAAATTTCAGCGAAATCGGTTAATAAATGCGCCTTTTATGGGGCCAAGGCCTTAAATCGAGAGATCGGGCTATATGGCAGCTATATCAAAATCTGGACCGATCTAGGCCATCTTCAAAAACGGTATCGAGGGAGCTAACACAACTCACTGTCCTTAATTTCACCGAAATTGGACAAAAATTACGCCTTTTATGGGGCCAAGAACTTACATCGCGAAACCGGACTATATTGCAGCTATATTCAAATCTGAAGAAGGATGTCGAGTGGCCTAACACAACTCACTGTACCAAATTTTAGCAAAATCGAATAACAGATATGGCTTTTATGGGCCTAAAACCTTAAATCAACAGATCGGTCTATATGGAGGCAATATCAAGATATAGTCCGATATAGGCCATCTTCGAACTTAACCTGCCTTAGGGCAAAAAAACAAGAATCTGTGCAATTGAAAATTGAAAACAGATGTAGAAGGGCCTAATACAACTGAATGTCCCAAATTTCAGCGAAATCGGACAATAAATACGCCATTTATGGTCCCAAGACCTTAAATCAAGAGTTCGGTCTATATGACAGCTATATCCAAATCTGGACCGATCTTGGCCAAACTGAAAAGGATGTCGAGTGGCCTAACACAACTCTCAGTACCGAATTTCAGCAAAATCGGATAATAGGTGTTGTGGCTTTTATGGGCCTAAGAGCTTAAATCGGCAGATAGGTCTATATGGGAGCTATATCCAGATATAGTCCGATATAGTCCATCTTCGAACTTAACCTGCCTTTAGGAAAAAAGAATGTGTGCAAAGTTGTTATCTCTATTTTCAAAGACTGTAGCGTGATTTCAACAGACAGACGGACGGACGGACATGGCTAGACCGACTTAGATTTTTACTACGATTAAGAATTCATATACTTAAGAGGGTCGGAAATGGATATTTCGTTGTGTTGCAAACGAAATGATAAAATGAATATACCCGCATCCTTGTGTGGAGATACAAAAACTAAGCATTTGAGGACACTACTATTTGTTGTTGTTGTTGTTGTTGTTGTTGTTGTTGTAGCAGTGTGTTATACACTGAGGCGGCAGCCCCTGTCGATGAAGAACTTCATCGGGTCAATCCAGTGCGTACAACCGGCTGCCATGGGATTGCTGCCATGGGATTGACACTACTATTTGTAAGTCTATTTTGCGTCTTTAACTAAGTTATACTGTTGTCTTGTCCCAAAATCGAATTCCTAACTTTTAACGATATTTTGTTTGTCGTTTAAGATATTTGTCTTTAATCCCAAGACGCAAAGTTAGGGATTTACTAACCTTCTGTTTAAAATAAAAAAATCCTTAATATCACGGAAAATATCTTTCGCAAAAGGGAATTTTTCCTAAAAAATTTATCATCTTCAAATTAAGTTTGCTTATCTTTGGCTCTAATCTCTAAAACTAAGACAGTTTTTAGTGTGGGTATCAAATTCATATTATTTTCGGGGTCCCCATCAAACAAATACACCAAACAGATTTGTAGTCGACGAAAATATGGTAGCATTCATACTGTTTTGTCTCATTTCTTGAGTACGGGACATCCTAGCATATGCGCATGCATACGCCTTATCAGCGTGTCTCCTCCGTCCTCAAATAATTCACTTGCCACCCATCGGCTCCTGCTGCCTTGTTGTTTTTTAGTCGGATTACTACTACGTGGACCTCGTTCTCACTAGGTGGTACATCAATGTATACAACTGGAGGCTCTGTAGTCGACGAAAAGATGGTAGCTGTCATACTGTATTGTCGTATTTCTTGTGTACGGAACATAGTATGCTGAGATGCTGATGCATACGCCTTACTAGCATTTCGCCTCCGTCCTCAAATAATTCGTTTTGCAACCCATCGGCTCTTCTCCCTTGTTGTTTTTCATTCGGATTACTACTACGTTGACCTTGTCCTGATAAGGTGGTACACATTCTATGCCATCATCAGGGTTCTGTGGTGATACCCTCATCGCCGCCATTATGAGATACCAGCAGCTGGGAAAAATTATTTTTTTCATGTCCTTGGCACACTATCTGTATATGTTACCAAATTGCCTTCCTTCTTTTTCTCTGCAAGAGGATGAGCCTGTTCTAAAGCCATCGGTTCTATGTTCAATTCTTTATTAAAAATTGTCTTCATTCTGGCTTTGGAACATGTCGGTTCGCTAACACTCACGTCTTTCCACTTTCATCTTCTTCTTGCGGAACAGACGTTTCTCTTCTTTCCTTTCCTCCCGAAACCTTTCCTTCGCCTGACGCACTCACATTGACTGTAAAGTTGCGCAATACCTCACATTCCTGGCTTCAGTAGCTTTTTAACACTCCTGGTCATTCCATGGGTTTCTTGAGGGAGGCTTTCGATATCCAAGTAAGGATTTTGAGGCATTTTCCATAGAGTGGATAATCGGGAGAATGAGTGCTTCAATCCAGCGACTGGGTAAGTAGAGTGGAGTACGGCGGAGTCTATTCTATCTACTTTGAGGAAATTTTGTTTTCAATAAAAGCGCTACAAAAGTTTTTCTCTTAAATAAAACAAAAAAGTTCCACAACCTTTTCAAAAAAATTCCTTATTTCTGTAAAAGTACATTCGATGCCGTTATGTATGGAAATCGATTTCTTTTGCATGGCCAATTTGAAATGGTTTTCAGGCATAAATCGGCACAAATATTGCTGCAATTTTGGGTTCGATATTCATACTAAGTTCATCAATCATTGCTGGCTTGCTCGCATAGACCAAAGACTTGACGTAGCCCCACAGGAAATAGTATAAAAGCGTCAAATCGTACGACCGAGGAGGCCAATCGACTAGACCATTTCGTGAGATAACTTTACTTACTTTAATTGGCTATGACAGAACATTTTTTCCACTGACCGAATGTAGAATAGCTTTCCAAGCGCCTCGATCTTTTTCGCTCATTCTAAAATCTATGACACCAAGTTTCGAGGTGTCTCCCACCACTTGATCTTACCATCGGGTTTTTGGTCTTTCCGGTTTGCGTTACCACCGAGTTTGACTTCAAAAGACTTCTTAGCTGGAGCTTCTTCATCCATTCTAACAGCATAACCTAGCCAACGCAGCAGTGAAATAACACATTCTCCTAACTTGGCCTCCAATAAATTGATTGTGACATTCGTTGTGTGGCTTGCGGCGCCATGCTGTTGGAACCACATGTCCTCCAAGTCCAATTGGGGCCAAAAATATATCATTGAACGGTATCCAATCTCACCGCTACCGTAGCCAATCTCATAGTAAATTGCCGGTCTTGATCATCCCGGAAGAAGTACGGCCCAATGACACCGCTGGCCCATAAGCCGTACCAAACCGTAATTTCGAGATGCAATGATGACTCATCGAGCACATGAGGATTGCTGTCTGACCAATAACGCATATTTTGCTTATTGACGAAGCAATTCAGCCAAAAAATATTCCCCATCGTTCCGCTCTTAACGTTGAGGCCACTGACTTTGCTTATGGACAAAGCCATTCAGCCAAGACATATGCCTCATCGTACCGCTCTTAACGTTGAGGCCACTGACTTTCGGAATTCGTTGGTAAATTTTAATAATTTCGACTCGTTATTGACTCGTATATGTTTCCAAACCTTACTGAAGAGAAAAATCAAAAGAGCGGCCAAAAATTTGGCGTCGTTTGCTATCCCTATCGGTCTACTTTTGCAGCGTCCCAGAAATAACTCTGCATTAACCTTTTACCAAATTTCCTATAACTTTATCCAAATATTGTCTCCATGTAGTTCGACTTCTCGATAACACTTCTTTAACCCATAAAAAGCTCATTTGGAAAAGTGGATAGACGATATCCATGACAAGTTTGGTTCAGATCGCACCAAATTTGGATAGCTGCCACATAGACCGATCCCCTGATTCATGGATTTAGGTCCATAAAAAGGGCATCAAAAAACTGATTTCGTGTTCATAAGAAAGAAGCTTTCGCTAGACCGATTGTTATGAATATCCCGACCACGCTGTATATCTTTCATTCGATTTGCCATATTATGGCCGCAGTAGCTACAATTTTTTCCCATCATTGCAAACTTCCATGAAATATTTTTCATGAAATATATATAGCATGAAATATTTTTCTTCTTGTCTTAAAATGTGTGCAAATTTTCACTAAAACTGAATCAGATTTAGAATAATTCCTGTGCATATCTTATATTCTGCCATATCGACCTTTTCAAAAATTTTGCATCTGATATTCTATTCGATATTGCAGTGAGGGTGCAAAAACCAAACCTGATCAGATTTAGACATACCATGCTTTTAAGTATGAGGTAGTCTCAGTTGTGTAGGGTATTTTTTAGTCAGCTTCGCTTGATTTTAGCGTTTGCTTACTTGTTTTAATACCTTTTCCGCATTTTTTACTCATTTAACTTTAGAGTATTAAAAAAAGTTCCTTTACTTCAATTTAATTGGGTGCCCAATTAGAGCTATTTTAAAATACATCAAAAACAGTTCCAGTTCTTAACTTTTTCTTGATTTAATCTAGGCCTAATAGGCAAATGAAATGCTTTTATGTCTTTTTCAGTATACTTTGAAGACAAAGTTCATGCTTATCTAACACATTTTTTCCACAGCTTTTGTGGGGTGGAGTTTCTTTTTAAGGCATCTTGTACCTGACGAAATCCTAACCATGATTTTTGTTGTTGATTAATGTTTTGCTATAAATCAAAGTTTCAACACTCTTCACGGTAATAAAAATTGTATTCGAACTCGTTCATCTTAATGTCAATTTGGATTTACCTAAGCTTGGTACGAGTAGTGTACCAGTATGTGCTCGCAAACCCACTGCCCAAATAAATATTTCTTTGCCTTAGCAATCCCCTTCGCATGTTGATAGGTAGTGAGGAGATTTTTATGGACTGCCACATCAGCCGCAGACCATGGCTGAGATTGCTAAATCGAATCATTGCTCTCATTTAATATTTATGTCCTGAAAAATGTCTGTGATTTCGATGGATGTCGGTCCGAGCATGGTAGGTTGGTTTACTGTGTGAAAGGATGATTGTATGACGGTTTTCAGAATGTTAGTATTTTCATTGAAGAATTTTATTACCTTAAATCAAAAAGCCATGTTTGAGAAGTTGTAGATTTTGATGAACACAATGTTGTTATAAAATCGAAAAGGCATAGGCTGAAGATTTTCTCAATGTTCGATTTTTAACATTTTAAATAATAAAAGTCGAAATCGTAAAACTTTGATATGGTGGTACACAGAGAAAAATTTTAAAAATCTTGGATTCCCAAGATTCGGCTTCACCGCCTACATACATGGGAGCTATGTAGAAAGCTAGCCAGACTTTAATTTTGCATCCTTATTGAAATATTGTACAGAACCTTGAAAAATTTCCTTACGGTATGACCTAAATTGTGGCTACTACAGCTTTTTATCTCATCAAAGATATATATGGAATCTATATCTGTAAGTGGACTTTGATGAAATTTAAATTTGGAGTTTAATGAAATTTAGCACACGCCAAGGACTTCAAATAAAATACCTCACGCAAAATTTTATAGCCTTTAAAGCCAATATCGGATGAAAGATATGTATGGCAGCTATATCTTAATCTGAACGTAAACCTGGGAGGTACAATAAAACATTTCATGCAAAATTTCGTAAAGATCAGACAAAAATTGTGGCTATTAAAGCCTTAAGAGGTCATATCGGATGAAAGATATACATGGGAGCTATATCTAATTCTGATCCGACTGTTTTTCGAAATCAATAGACATCGTCCTTGGATCAAAAAAGAGACTTGTGCAAAATTTCATGACAATCACAAGATCACAAAAATACATGGACAGACAAACGGACAGACGGTCATAGCTAAATCGAATCAGGAAGTGATTCTAAGCCGATCGGTATACTTATTAATGGGTCTAACTCCTTCTCCACAGTTGTGGTGTAGGCAATTAAAAATTTAAGCTTCAGAGACTCAACCCACTCACTATCGTCGTCATTCAGCCAATACAGCTCGTGGTTCACGGGTAGTATCAGTGTCTTGTTAAATGTTATTTTGGTTTGCCGAGAGGTGACTTTGCTCCTCATCTGCCTGATCAGTCCAAAATAGCATCTGTTAGCCAATGTTATCTTTCGTTTGTTTCGATTATGGCAGTGCCGAGGTAGATAAAGTTGCTGACTATCTCAAAGTTGCAGTTTCTAATAAACTCCATTTTTATACCCACCAACGAAGGATGGGGGTATATTCATTTTGTCATTCCGTTTGCAACACATCGAAATATCCATTTCCGACCCTATAAAGATATATATTCTTGATCAGCGTAAAAATCTAAGACGATCTAGACATGCCCGTCCGTCTGTCTGTTGAAATCCCGACACAGTCTTTAAAAAAGATATAAAAAGATATTGAGTTTAAATTTTGCACAGATTCTTTTTTTGTCCATCAGCAGGTTAAGTTCGAAGATGGGCTATATCAAACTATATCTAGATATAGCCCCCATATAGATCGATCCGCCGATTTAGGGTCATAGGCCAATAAAAGCCACATTTATTATCCGATTTTGATGAAATTTCGGACAGTGAGTTGTGTTAGGCCCGTCGACATCCTCCGTCAATTTGGCTCAGATCGGTCCAGATTTGGATATAGCTGCCATATAGACCGATCCTCCGATTTATGGTGTTAGGCCCATAAAACCCACATTTATTATCCGATTTTGCTAAAATTTGGGACAATGAGTTGTGTTAGCCCCTTCGACATCTTTCTTCAATTTGGTCCAGATCGGTTCAGATTTGGATATAGCTGCCATATAGACCGATTTCTTGATTTATGGTTTTGGGCCCATAAAATGCTCATTTATTGTCCGATGTCGCCGAAATTTGGGACAGTAAGTTAGGTTAAGGGCCTTGACATACTTCTGCAATATCGTACAGATCGGTCCAGATTTGGATGTAGCTGCCATATAGACCGATATCTCGATTTAAAATCTTGGCCCCATAAAAGGCGCATTTATTGTCCGATTTCGCCGAAATTTGGGACAGTGCTTTGTATTAGGCTCTTCAACATTTTTATGCAACTTCTCCCAAATCGGTCCAGATTTGGATATAGCTGCAATGTAGAGCAATATTATTTAATATTTAAAATCTTGGCCCCATAAAAGGCGCATTTATAATCCGATTTCACTGAAGTTTGACACAGTGTCTTACATTAGACTTTTCGACATCCGTGTCGTATATAGTTCAGATCGGTTTATTTTAAGATTTAGCTAGTATACTTATTAGTATTTGGTCCAAATCGGAACCTATTTTGATAAAACTGATATGGGACATAAGGTATGAAATTTTCACCGAATTTTGATGAAAGATGGTTTACATATATACCCGAGGTGGCCGAACTTAACGCCTTTTTACTTGTCTTTATCTGATCGGGTTTACAAGGCTTTGTGGGAGTTAATATCATCCACTTTGTCTTGTCTCCAATTACCCAAACCCACTTTCGTTGATTCGCTCTCGATACTTTCAAACGCTGCCATTGCCTCTTCTGTCGGACGACCTAATATATCGATGTCGTCGGCATAGGCAAGTAGCATCTTCTCTTGTGAGCAGTGTGCCATGCCTAGTCAGACCTGCATCTCGTATAATCTACGTCAGCAGGATATTAGAGAGATAACATGATAGGCTGTCTCCCTGTCTGAAACCTCGTTTGCTATTGAACTGGAGAGCGGTTCTTTACTTTTTGAACTGAGAAGCTTGCATCAGCAAGCATCATCGTACAAAGCCGTATCAGTTTTGCAGGAATACAAAACTCATACATGGCCTGAAATACCTTTCAACGTATAGGGCTGTCGAAGGCGGCTCTGTAGTCAACGAAAAGATGGTAAGTGTTGTTTAGACCTTCTCGGGTCTTTTCCAGGATTTGGTGCAGTGTAAATATCAGATCTATGGTGAAATTACCAGATCTAAGGCCACGCTGATAGGGCCCATAATTTCGTTGACTTTAGACTTTAATCATTCACAAAGTATGCTCGCTGGTATCTTGTATGCGATGGGGAGGAGACTTGTTCCTGTGTAGGTTCCATATAACATCTTGCCCCATTGCTTGTGTACGGGACATAGTATCCTGAGGTTACAATCATCAGGTATGCATTCTTCTAGCCAAATTGCGCAGACAAGCTGATGCATATGCCTTATTAGCGTGTCGCCACCGGTCTTAAACCGTTCAACCGGCAACCGATCGGTTCCTACTGCCTTGTTGTTTTTCAAACGGGTTACTGCTACGTGGACCTTGTTTTGACTAGGTGATACACATTCTATCCCAACATCCGGGATTAGTTCTGTGGTATATTCATGGCTACCATCATTGGATACCAGCGGCTGGGAAAGTTTTTTTCAATGTCCTCAGCACACTATTTGTATCAGCTACCAGATTTCCTTCTTCATCTCTGCAGGAGATTGTGTCTGTACCAAAGCTATCGGTTTGATGTTTCATTCTTTGGTAGAATTTTCGGACTTCATTCTGACTCTTGAAAATCTCGATTCGCTTACACTCACGTCTTTACATTTCCTTCTTCTTCTTGCGGAAGATACGTTTCTCCTGTCTCCTTTTCTATATCCAAATATGGTTCAATCTAGGACACCCCAACATTTCGCTAAAACGGGTAATAAATGCGCCTTTTGTAGGTCCAAAATCTTTAATTGGTAGATCGGTTTATATGGTAGCTATAACCAAAGATAGTCTAAATGGGCCTTTTGTGGACCCAAGACCTTAAATCGCGAGATCGATATATGTCAGCTATATTCAAATAAAAACCTATCTGGACCATATTGAATACAGATGTCGATGGGTCTAATGTTGCTCACTGTATCCAAGAACTTGAATCAAGACATTGGTTCATATGGCAGCTTTAACCAAATTTGATCCCATCAAACCATACTCGGTACGGATGTCGAAGGGCCCAACACAACTTGCTGTGCTAAATGTTAGCGAAATTTGACAATCTGCAAATCGGACAATTTGACCGGCAGGTCGGTATATATGGCGGCTATATCAGGTTTTAGTCTTATATACCCCATCTTTGAACTTATCCTGCCTATATTTTATACCCTCCACCATGGATCGCATGTGACAAGTTCTTCGAATTATTTTTTTCTAAAATATATAGGAGTTATTTCAAGCTATAGATCGGTTATAAATGTTTATATTTTAAATCGGATAGAAACTGGGATAAGAATTACGCCCTTTAGAGCTTTATATAGCAGCTATATCAAAACATGGACCAATATGGCCTTTTACAATTCCAACCGATCTACGCTAATGGGAAGTATTTGTGCAAACTTTCATGCGCCTAGCTTTACTCCTTCGTAAGTTTGCGTGCTTTCGACAGACAGACGGATGGACGGACATGACTAAATCAACTCAGAATGTCAAGACAATCAAGAATATATATCAAGGCTGATTTTTAGCTATTATCTTTTTGGCAACCCTGTTTTAAACAGCTCACGCACGTTTCGTGTTTTGCTTCACTGTCAAATATCTTCAGTTTGGTATATAATTTAACCACGAATTGTCTTACCAGCGAAAAACGCTTGTAAATTATTGAATTTTATTATCAAAATGCGTGCTCTGATAAGAAAATTCATCGCGCGCTTCTTCCATTTTATGGACAAAGCTC
The DNA here is from genome assembly GCF_963082655.1 of Stomoxys calcitrans. Lineage (NCBI taxonomy): Eukaryota > Metazoa > Arthropoda > Insecta > Diptera > Muscidae > Stomoxys > Stomoxys calcitrans. The sequence continues at coordinate 117,324,180 of NC_081555.1, forward strand.
ATTTTTGGCTTAATGGGCACGTATATAAGCAGAATTGTGGATTTTCGAGTGGAGATCAGCCAGAAGCATTGCAAAAGCGACCAATGCATCCAGAAAAAGTCACAGTTTGGTGCGGCTTATGGGCTGGTGGCATCATTGGACCGTACTTCTTCAAAGATGATGCGAATCTTAACGTAACTGTGAATGGTGAGCGCTATCGTGAGATGATATCCAACATTTTTTTTTACCGAAAATGCAAGAGCTTGACTTGCATGACATGTGGTTTCAAAAAGGCGTTGCCACGTGTCACACAGCGCGCGTATCAAGGACTTATTGAGAGGCGAATTCGGTGAACATGTTATGTCATGTTAGGGATCGGTCAATTAGCCGTCTAGATCATGCGATTTAACGCCTTTCGACCATTATTTGTGGATCTATGGTAAAGCTCATGTCTATACAGACAAGCCCACTTCAATTGACGCATTGAAAGACAACATTGAACCACTTTTTCGTGAGATACTGGCTGAAATGTTGGACAGGGTATGCCAAAATTGAACTAAGCGGATGAACCATGTGAGGCGTAGTCACGGTTAACATTTGCATGAAATAATCTTCAAACAATAAATTGAATGGACGGTAGTATCGATTCAAATAATGATTTATTCCATTTTTTCTGAATTATATGCTTTTTTTTAAAAAAAATTCCTATAGCTGTTAAAAAATCACCCTTCACTTTGTTTGGTCTCATATCAACATTTCGGAATGACGGAATTGGTATACGCCCATCCTATGGTAATGCAAAATTGCCCATGAACATTAAGGAACGGGGGCCCGCTCCTATTGTGTAGGGTATAAAAATAGACAAGGACAAGGTTGTACGGCTGCCTATTGGCAGGCCCCTAAAATGGTCACCTCGGCAATTTGAAAAATCCCTCCGTAAAGAAGTAATGTCGGAGATCGGTTTATAAGGAAGCTATATCGGATTATTGACTGATTCTGACCATATTGGAGGCCATAAGGGAAGTCATTGTAAAAATTTTCAGCCAAATCGGATAAGAATTGCGCCCTCTATAGGCTCAATAAGCATTATACGAAGTTCATTGCATATGGAAGCTTTATCAGGTTATGAACCGACTAGGACCATACTTGGCATAATTGTTGGAAGCCAAATCGGACAATAATTGCGCTCTCTAGAGTCTGAAGAAGCCTAGATCCGAGATCAGTTTATATGGCAGCTATATCAAGTTATGACCCGATTCAGACCATAATTGGCACGTCTGTTTGAGGTCGTAACAAAACACCTCACACAAAATTTCAGCCAAATCGGAAATGAATTGTGTCATCTAGAGACTCAAGATTCAAGAACGGTTTATATGGCAGCTATATCAAAACATTGTCCGATATGGCTCATTTACAATACCAACTGACCTACACTTATAGGAAGTATTTATGCAAAATTTCAAGTGCCCAGCTTCACTCTTTCGAAAATAAGCGAGCTTTCGACAGACAGCCAGACGGACGGACAAAATCGACTCGGAATGTCAAGACAGAGGTTAGCATGACGCCGAACGCCTGGGTTCGAATCGTGAACATCATGAACATTTTCAGCGGTGGTTATGCCCTCCTAATGCTGGCGACATTTGGGAGGTACTGTACCATTTGGTATGGCAGCCATGTAAAAAATTCGCCACAAAGAGATGTCGCACTGCGGCTTGCCATTCGGACTCGGCTATAAAAAGGAGGCTAAACTTGAATCGGACAGCACTCATTGATATGTGAGAAGTTTGCCCCTGTTTTTCATGTTCATGGGCAAATTTGCATTGCTTTTGCATTTGCCATCCAATGGGGGAAGGTACATATATATTGGGTTGCCCAAAAAGTAATTGCGGACTTTTCATATAGTCGGTGTGGACAAATTTGTTCACAGCTTGTGACTCTGTAATTGCATTCTTTCTTCTGTCAGTTATCAGCTGTTACTTTTAGCTTGCTTTAGAAAAAAAGTTTAAAAAATTAATTTGATTCTAAGCATAATAAAAAATGCATTTACTTTCTTTTAAAAAATCCGCAATTACTTTTTGGGCAACCCAATAAATCGAGCTCGACGTTGTCAAATTGATACCATTGGTTCATAAAAATACATCAAAACGCAGATGTTATCAGATCAACCACAAATGTTTGCAACTGTTTTTGTGAGCAAAACTTTGGGAACCACCAATGTACATACAATGCGTTAAGAGTCATTTAAACTGGCACACATACACATTTTGTAGTGGTAATGCTCATTATGTATTTGCATGAAATGAACAGTCGACGTTCACAAAATCATCCCCGCTAGTGTACAATAATTTCAACAACGTCTTTTAATGATATTGACACCATTGGTGCATGATTTTGAAACGTTTTTAGAGATTTTTATAAGGGTACTGCAATAGGTAGTACCTGTGCATAATTTCAAGCGCAGATCAATAGTTCGAGTATTACTAAGTATAATCCCATCCTAAGGCGGTGGGTATAAAATTGTTAGCTCCAATTTATTTAAACGTATAACGCATCTTAGCTCTTTACAGATTTAGCCATCGCGATTCAAGGCGAAGGAAAATTTTCAAAAGTTCGTTGCAAACTCATTTCCATTTTTCTGCATGATTGCAAATTAATTCAACATTTTATGTAACCCCAAATGAATTTCAAATGTATCCAATAATTCGTGAGAATTCACACTTCTATAGAAATCATTAGCACTAGACCAACACCTGCTGAAAGAAGCTGGTGCAAAAAGCATAGCATTAAAAATCACAATTTTCCACGGAAAAGAAATCTTCTTAGTGGGGCTGTGGTTAAAGACACACTTAAGAACAGACAAAAATCCTTAGAATTCTTTTCACAATTCACTCACTCAGCTGCTATTGTTCGAAGGAGATGTAGTAAAATGATCATTATTTTAGAAAAAAAAAAACTTTAATTAAATAGCGTAGAAGAGGAAAACTTTCCACAAAACCAAAATTAAGCCATTAAAAGCACAAATCAAAAGCAATCTTGTGCTCGCTGCTGACGATAGGGAAAAAGTTGCGAGTTTTCAAGGAAAATCTAAAGCCACACACAGTCTTAAAGTGAAAATGTGCAATTTAAACGTTCAAAAGATGTTGCGAAACAGAATGAAAGCCCTTTTTGCCAATATCGCGTTGAGGGCATCCAAAAGCAAATCCCTGTTACAACGCAAATGGCAAAAAGCTAACCACACTGAAGGTAGAGCATAGAACGAGGCAAACAGCTACAAATAGGAACAAATAACGTGATTGCCAGTCAGAGCATCGAGAAAATAGGGATGGTAAGGCTATGAAAGGAAAATCAGGTACAAAAAGCCATTTAATGAGCTTCATGAATGAGCGACAGAAATTTTCTATAAAAATCAAAATGCGTCAAAAATTTGTTTGCAAATCAAAATTCAATGGAATTTAATGCTGGTCTAAGGATTGCATCAGTGTGTCGGTACGCATATTGTTACAAGCCCCCCCTCAATGTCAATGCACACCGCCAATGTGTACGTCTTGGCATCGAAGGAGTCTAACATTTTTCTCACGACCTCGTACAGGGCAATCTCCACCGACCTACCTTACTCAAAAATACAAACAGCGCGCCTATGTCAATGGAAGTTCAGTGGAGACTGCCCTAAATATAAAGGGAAAGGTGGCACAGGGCACGCCACGGATGCTGATTGAGGAGAGATTTAAACCCGTTGTCAATGCCGACAATGTTAAATACTTCTTAAGGGTAAGGATCCCAATCAGCTATGCAGTAGGGTCAAAAGGGTCCTGCAGTTGGCATACTACTGAGCTAGACCTAGGGATCTCAATGTTATCCCAGAGAAGACTAAAATCTGCTTGTTCACGAGGAAGGCGAAGAAGGCTCAATTGGAAGCACCACGTTTCCTGAATAGAAAGATTTTGATATCTGATAAAGTCAAATACTTGGGAGTGATCTTGGACAGGAAAATGAATTGGAAGTGTCACATTCAGGAGTGTACCGAGAAGTCTCACAAATGTTGACTCGAAACGGGGCTTTAATGTGAGGATAGACACATCAGTAGTTTGATGGTGGAGAAAAAGTGCAACGGAAGGTTGATACAACAGGTTCAGAGAACATTATGTCTTGGCGTAGGCGAAGCGATAAGGAACACGCCCACTAGGACTCTGGAGACTATTCTAGATATTCGACCCATAAAAATACATAGACCACCGTAACGCAGAGGTAGCTATGACGCAGAACGCCTGGGTTCGAATCCTGTTGAGACCATCAGAAAAATAATTTTCAGTGGTGGTTTTCCCCCAGGTCATACCAACGCGGTATAATCGAGGCGGCGACATGAAAGTTGGAAGCAAACGGGTTTAAATCTCTCCTCAATCAGCACCCGTGGTGAGCCCTGCCACTTTCCCCTTTATATTTAGGGCAGTCTCCACTGATCTTCCATTGACATAGGCGCGCTGTTTGTATTTTTGAGCAAGGTAGGTCGGTAGAGACTGCCCTGCACGAGGTTGTGAGTAAAATGTTAAACTCCTTCCATGCCAAGACGTACACATTATCGGTGTGCATTGACATTGAGGGGGGCTTGTTACAATATGCGTACCGACACACTGATGCAATCCTTAGACCAGCATTAAATTCCATCGAATTTTGATTTGGAAAAAAATTTCTGCCGCATTTTGATTTTTATAGAAAATTTTTGTCCCTCATCAGAAGAGGTTTCTGATCGGATACATGAGACGACACATGAAGCCGAGTGCGAAGCACAGTTGCCAGCGGTATAGCCATCTGGAAGATCATGCTACACAGATGAATCAAAGCTAGAGGACGAAGTGGGCCTGGGAGTCTACATTGAGAACCCAGGGACTGAGATCTGTTTTTGACTACCTGGCCTGATATGGTCCTGCAGGCGGAGATCTTTGCGATCACGGAATGAGTGAGATAGTGTGGTGGTAACGTTAAAGGACGTCGAGTGTGAACATCTTTACGGAGAGTAAACTGATCATCAGGGCCAGAACAACCAGGACCGTAAAGTCATAAACAGTCTTACAGTGTAAGATGGAGATTAACACCTGTTTTGAGGATGGCACGATCCGCATCGTTAGGATGCCGGCCCATAGCGGTGTTAGGGGCAATGAAAGAGCAGATAATTTGGCAGTAAAAGCCAGAGGACTGCCGTCAATAAACTTGGTTAACCCGAAGCATTTCGGGTCGACGCAGTCCGAGTTCAGAGCGTGGTCATCGGACATGCATGTAACACTGTGGAATATGGAAACGGTGGTAGGACGATCCGGATTGTGACAATACGAGGCTATTATTGAAAGAAAGTATGAAGGAGGTTTGTCTAGCTTTCGGTATCATAACAGTACATATTGGGCTACGAATTCCCATATGCAAAATTTGAGCCTCGCGATACCCGCCCTTAATATGGTCATGATTGGACTATATTTAGATATAGCTGCCATATAGACTGATCTGCCGATATAGGGTCTGAAGCCCATAAGTTTTATTTTTTATCCGATTTCCGGTGTAGTTGAAACAGTGAGTTGTTTGGAACCTCTTGACATCCGCCTCTGATATAGCTGCCATATAGACCGATATGCCGTTTAAGGGTCTGCAACCCATAAAATATGCATTTACTACCCGATTCCTCCAAAATTTTAATCAATGAGTTATTTTAAGCCACACGCCATCTGACCCAAATATGGCAAAGATCGGACAGTGTTTGGAAATAGCTGTTAAGGGTCTGAAGCTTATAACAGCTTTATTAGTTACTCAAAGAAAGTAACTTAAAAGAAAGTAAATGCATTTTTTATAAAACTTAGAATGAACTTTAATCAAATATACTTTTTTACACTTTTTTTCTAAAGCAAGCTAAAAGTAACAGCTGATAACTGACAGAAGAAAGAATGCAATCACAGAGTCACAAGCTATGAAAAAATTTGTCAACGCCGACTATATGAAAAATCCGCAATTACTTTTTGGGCAACCCAATAGATATAGCTGTCATATAGACCGATCTTCCAATTTAGAGTCTTAATCCCATAAGAAGCAGATTTATTGGCTGAAAATGTTACTTGTATATAAGTTCTCGGGACCTGAATAAAATATGATAGAGGCCAGCCCTATTAAGATATAACTACGGATATAGTAGAGGAGTTATAATAAAATAGGATGATTATTATATCCTTGGTGGATATTATCCCATTTTATCCCATTGGGGTCATTTAAGTTTGGATGTTAGGTGTACTCAATTCTTAAAAGACTTTATTTGAGCCCGATATTCTCATGATGTTCGATTTGGGGGTGTTTTTGGGGGTGAGGTGGTCACCCAGACACTTGCTACTGAAAAAATATCAGCATCGTAAACCCCATATTGCCATTGGATTAAGGGGAGTTTATGGAATGAGGCGACCCCAAAAAACTTGGCCCCAAAATTGGTTACCAAAATTGTTTTCTAATCTCAAATACCATTCATTTGAGCCCATATTGCCATGGTCGATAAACTTGTACTCTATGAGGGGTGTTTTGGGGTTGAGACGGTGACCCAAATCCATGGACCCACATTTGGATATCAGATTCGTATTCTACTCCCAAATAAGTTTATTTGTGCCCCACATTGCAATGGTCAGTAATAATTGCTGTTTGGGGAGTATTTTGGGGAAGGGGTAAGCCTCCAGAAAATTGGTCCCGAAAGTGCGTATCAATTTCGTGCTTTTATCCCCAATACCTTTCATTTGAACACCACGTTAACGTGGTCAGTAAATATGCCCGATTTAGGGGTGTGTTGGGGAGTGGCGTAGTCCCCCAAACTCTTAGCTCTGAAAATATATCAGCATCGTGCTCTACTTTCAAATATCTTTTATTCGAACCCCATATTGCCTCAAAATTAGGTATCAAATTGCTTTTTTAATCTCAATTACCTTTCATTTAACCGCCTTTTTGCAAAAATCAGCAAATATGTTCGGTTTGGGGTATGGGTCCTAAAAACTCTTTAAGCCCATATTGTCAAGGTGAGCAAATACGATGTGAGTGAAGATAAATTCCGAATTTAACTAGTGGAGACACAAACCACTGACTTAACAGTCCTCTGTTACTGCCATTAGCAGAACACTGTTAAGGAACTTTGTAGGCAATTAATTAATTTAAATAAAGTATTTGTTCATAAAAATTAAATTTCAAACACACAAAAAACCAAAAAAAGATCTAGAAAATAATAAGGTGATCCAACATTAAAATTTAGTTCCCTCAATAACCGCAAGGTGTACTAACAAGATAAAGAAAATTATAAAATTGATTGATCCACTGTGCACAAATGGAAAATAGTAAGGCGACGAGACCGGCATCAAACGACAGCTATCAAAGCCTAGTTTCTCATACATATGCTCACATTTTCCAAATAATCGTCTAAATAACGAATTTTAGGCAAAAACTTGAAAAAATTACCCAAAAAACTGAAAAAGTAAATTTTGCGTGAACCACTGTGGGAAAACGGAAAATAGTAAGGCGATGAGACCGGCATCAAACGACAGCTAGCGAAGCCTAGTTTCTCATACATATGCAAACATTTTCCAAATAATCGTCTAACTATCGAATTTTAGCCAAAAACTTGAAAAAATTACCCAAATGCTTCGATAAGCTAATTTTGGGTGAACCACTGTGCGAAAACGGAAAATAGTAAGGCGATGAGACCGGCATCAAACGACAGCTAGCGAAGCCTAGTTTCTCATACATATGCCCACATTTTCCAAATAATCGACTAACTATCGAATTTTAGGCAAAAACTTGAAAAAATTACCCAAATGACTCGATAAGCTAATTTTGCGTGAACCACTGTGCGAAAACGGAAAACAGTAAGGCGATAAGACCGGCATCAAACGACAGCTGGCGAAGCCTAGTTTCTCATACATATGACCACATTTTCCAAATAATCGTCCAACTATCGAATTTTAGGCAGAAACTTGAAAAAATTACCCAAAAAACTGAAAAAGTAAATTTTGCGTGAACCACTGTGCGAGAACGGAAATAGTAAGGCGATGAGACCGGCATCAAACGACAGCTAGCGAAGCCTAGTTTCTCATACATATGCCCACATTTTCCAAATAGTCGTCCAACTATCGAATTTTAGGCTAAAACTTGAAAAAATTACCCAAATGACTTGATAAGCTAATTTTGGGTGAACCACTGTGCGAAAACGGAAAATAGTAAGGCGATGAGACCGGCATCAAACGACAGCTAGGGAAGCCTAGTTTCTCATACATATGCCCACATTTTCCAAATAATCGTCTAACTATCGAATTTTAGGCAAAAACTTGAAAAAATTACCCGAAAAACTGAAAAAGTAAATTTTGGGTGAACCACTGTGCGAAAACGGAAAATAGTAAGGAGATGAGACCGGCATCAAACGACAGCTAGGGAAGCCTAGTTTCTCATACATATGCCAACATTTTCCAAATAATCGTCTAACTATCGAATTTTAGGCAAAAACTTGAAAAAATTACCCAAATGACTCGATAAGCTAATTTTGGGTGAACCACTGTGCGAAAACGGAAAATAGTAAGACGATGAGACCGGCATCAAACGACAGCTAGGGAAGCCTAGTTTCTCATACATATGCCCACATTTTCCAAATAGTCGTCCAACTATCGAATTTTAGGCAAAAACTTGAAAAAATTACCCAAATGAAAAAGTAAATTTTAGGTGAACCACTGTGTGAAAACGGAAAATAGTAAGGCGATGAGACTGGCATCAAACGACAGCTAGGGAAGCCTAGTTTCTCATACATATGCCCACATTTTCCAAATAATCGTCTAACTATCGAATTGTAGGCAAAAACTTGAAAAAAATTACCCAAAAAACTGAAAAAGTAAATTTTGGGTGAACCACTGTGGGAAAACAGAAAATAGTAAGGCGATGAGACCGGCATCAAACGACAGCTAGGGAAGCCTAGTTTCCTATACATATGCAAACATTTTCCAAATAATCGTCTAACTATCGAATTTTAGCCAAAAACTTGAAAAAATTACCCAAAAAACTGAAAAAGTAAATTTTGGGTGAACCACTGTGGGAAAACGGAAAATAGTAAGGCGATGAGACCGGCATCAAACGACAGATAGGGAACCCTAGTTTCTCATACATATGCCCACTTTTTCCAAATAATCGTCTAAATATCGAATTGTAGGCAAAAACTTGAAAAAATTACCCAAAGAATTAAAAAAGCAAATTTTGGGTGAACCACTGTGCGAAAACGGAAAATAGTAAGGCGATGAGACCGGCATCAAACGACAGCTAGCGAAGCCTAGTTTCTCATACATGTGCCCACATTTTCCAAATAATCGTCTAACTATCGAATTTTGGGCAAAAACTTGAAAAAATTACCCAAATGACTCGATAAGCTAATTTTGGGTGAACCACTGTGCGAAAACGGAAAATAGTAAGGCGACGAGACCAACATCAAACGACAGCTAGGGAAGCCTAGTTTCCTATACATATGCAAACATTTTCCAAATAATCGTCTAAATATCGAATTTTAGCCAAAAACTTGAAAAAATTACCCAAATGACTCGATAAGCTAATTTTGGGTGAACCACTGTGCGAAAACGGAAAATAGTAAGGCGATGAGACCGGCATCAAACGACAGCTAGCGAAGCCTAGTTTTTCATACATATGCCCACATTTTCCAAATAATCGTCTAACTATCGAATTTTAGGCAAAAACTTGAAAAAATTACCCAAATGACTCGATAAGCTAATTTTGCGTGAACCACTGTGCGAAAACGGAAAACAGTAAGGCGATGAGACCGGCATCAAACGACAGCTAGGGAAGCCTAGTTTCCTATACATATGCCCACATTTTCCAAATAATCGTCTAACTATCGAATTTTAGGCAAAAACTTGAAAAAATTACCCGAAAAACTGAAAAAGTAAATTTTGGGTGAACCACTGTGCGAAAACGGAAAATAGTAAGGCGATGAGACCGGCATCAAACGACAGCTAGCGAAGCCTAGTTTTTCATACATATGCCCACATTTTCCAAATAATCGTCTAACTATCGAATTTTAGGCAAAAACTTGAAAAAATTACCCGAAAAACTGAAAAAGTAAATTTTAGGTGAACCACTGTGTGAAAACGGAAAATAGTAAGGCGATGAGACTGGCATCAAACGACAGCTAGGGAAGCCTAGTTTCTCATACATATGCCCACATTTTCCAAATAATCGTCTAACTATCGAATTGTAGGCAAAAACTTGAAAAAAATTACCCAAAAAACTGAAAAAGTAAATTTTGGGTGAACCACTGTGGGAAAACGGAAAATAGTAAGGAGATGAGACCGGCATCAAACGACAGCTAGGGAAGCCTAGTTTCTCATACATATGCCAACATTTTCCAAATAATCGTCTAACTATCGAATTTTAGGCAAAAACTTGAAAAAATTACCCAAATGACTCGATAAGCTAATTTTGGGTGAACCACTGTGCGAAAACGGAAAATAGTAAGGCGATGAGACCGGCATCAAACGACAGCTGGCGAAGCCTAGTTTCTCATTCATATGCCCACATTTTCCAAATAATCTTCCAACTATCGAATTTTAGGCATTTTTTGGGTAATTTTTTCAAGTTTTTGCCTAAAATTCGATAGTTAGACGATTATTTGGAAAATGTGGGCATATGTATGAGAAACTAGGCTTCCCTAGCTGTCGTTTGATGCCGGTCTCATCGCCTTACTATTTTCCGTTTTCGCACAGTGGTTCACCCAAAATTAGCTTATCGAGTCATTTGGGTAATTTTTTCAAGTTTTTGGCTAAAATTCGATATTTAGACGATTATTTGGAAAAAGTGGGCACATGTATGAGAAACTAGGCTTCGCTAGCTGTCGTTTGATGCCGGTCTCATCGCCTTACTATTTTCCGTTTTCGCACAGTGGTTCACCCAAAATTAGCTTATCGAGTCATTTGGGTAATTTTTTCAAGTTTTTGGCTAAAATTCGATATTTAGACGATTATTTGGAAAAAGTGGGCACATGTATGAGAAACTAGGCTTCGCTAGCTGTCGTTTGATGCCGGTCTCATCGCCTTACTATTTTCCGTTTTCGCACAGTGGTTCACCCAAAATTTGCTTTTTTAATTCTTTGGGTAATTTTTTCAAGTTTTTGCCCAAAATTCGATAGTTAGACGATTATTTGGAAAATGTGGGCACATGTATGAGAAACTAGGCTTCCCTAGCTGTCGTTTGATGCCGGTCTCATCGCCTTACTATTTTCCGTTTTCCCACAGTGGTTCACCCAAAATTTACTTTTTCAGTTTTTTGGGTAATTTTTTTCAAGTTTTTGCCTAAAATTCGATAGTTAGACGATTATTTGGAAAATGTGGGCATATGTATGAGAAACTAGGCTTCCCTAGCTGTCGTTTGATGCCAGTCTCATCGCCTTACTATTTTCCGTTTTCACACAGTGGTTCACCTAAAATTTACTTTTTCAGTTTTTCGGGTAATTTTTTCAAGTTTTTGCCTAAAATTCGATAGTTAGACGATTATTTGGAAAATGTTGGCATATGTATGAGAAACTAGGCTTCCCTAGCTGTCGTTTGATGCCGGTCTCATCGCCTTACTATTTTCCGTTTTCCCACAGTGGTTCACGCAAAATTTACTTTTTCAGTTTTTTGGGTAATTTTTTCAAGTTTTTGCCTAAAATTCGATAGTTAGACGATTATTTGGAAAATGTGGGCATATGTATGAGAAACTAGGCTTCCCTAGCTGTCGTTTGATGCCGGTCTCATCGCCTTACTATTTTCCGTTTTCGCACAGTGGTTCACCCAAAATTAGCTTATCAAGTCATTTGGGTAATTTTTTCAAGTTTTTCCCTAAAATTCGATAGTTGGACGATTATTTGGAAAATGTGGGCATATGTATGAGAAACTAGGCTTCCCTAGCTGTCGTTTGATGCCGGTCTCATCGCCTTACTATTTTCCGTTCTCGCACAGTGGTTCACGCAAAATTTACTTTTTCAGTTTTTTGGGTAATTTTTTCAAGTTTTTGCCTAAAATTCGATAGTTGGACGATTATTTGGAAAATGTTGTCATATGTATGAGAAACTAGGCTTCGCCAGCTGTCGTTTGATGCCGGTCTTATCGCCTTACTGTTTTCCGTTTTCGCACAGTGGTTCACGCAAAATTAGCTTATCGAGTCATTTGGGTAATTTTTCAAGTTTTTGCCTAAAATTCGATAGTTAGACGATTATTTGGAAAATGTATGAAAAACTAGGCTTCGCTAGCTGTCGTTTGATGCCGGTCTCATCGCCTTACTATTTTCCGTCTTCGCACAGTGGTTCACCCAAAATTAGCTTATCGAGTCATTTGGGTAATTTTTTCAAGTTTTTGGCTAAAATTCGATAGTTAGACGATTATTTGGAAAATGTTTGCATATGTATGAGAAACTAGGCTTCGCTAGCTGTCGTTTGATGCCGGTCTCATCGCTTTACTATTTTCCGTTTTCCCACAGTGGTTCACGCAAAATTTACTTTTTCAGTTTTTTGGGTAATTTTTTCAAGTTTTTGCCTAAAATTCGTTATTTAGACGATTATTTGGAAAATGTGAGCATATGTATGAGAAACTAGGCTTTGATAGCTGTCGTTTGATGCCGGTCTCGTCGCCTTACTATTTTCCATTTGTGCACAGTGAATCAATCAATTTTATAATTTTCTTTATCTTGTTAGTACACCTTGCGGTTATTGAGGGAACTAAATTTTAATGTTGGATCACCTTATTATTTTCTAGATCTTTTTTTGGTTTTTTGTGTGTTTGAAATTTAATTTTTATGAACAAATACTTTATTTAAATTAATTAATTGCCTACAAAGTTCCTTAACAGTGTTCTGCTAACGGCAGTTACAGAGAACTGTTAAGTCAGTGGTTTGTGTCTCCACTAGTTAAATTCGGAATTTATCTTCACACACATGCAAATACGTTCTATTTTGGGGTTGTTATGGGCGTGGGACGTCCCCTAGACAGTTGGTCCCGAATGTTGATATTAGATTCGTGGTCTACTCCCAAATACCTTTCTTTTAAGCCCCATATTTCCATAATCGGCAAATATAACCCGTTTGGGGGTGTTTTAGGGGATGGGGCAGCCACTCAGTGACTTGGCCCGGAAAATTATATCAGATTCGTGTTATACTCTAAAATAGCTTTTATTTGAGATCCATATTGCAATGGTCATCAAATACGTCCTATTTGGGTGGTGTAATGAAGGTGGTGTGGTCCCATAGATACTTTTCCCAAAAATTTATATCATATTCGTTTTCTACTCCCAAAGACCTTTCATTTCAGTTCTATATTGCTATGATCGCAAATTTTTCCTCTTTGGGAGAGTTTTTGAGGAGGCATAACATTTGGATATCAGATTCACAAATACCTTTTATTTGAGTCCCATATTGCCATGGTCGGTAAATATGTCCGATTTAGGGGCTTGGGGTGGTCCCCTACACACTTGATCCGACAATTGTATATAAGATACGTTTTCTAATCTTAAATACCTTTCATTTGAGTCCCATATTGGCGTGATTGATCTATATATATATTTGGTAGGTTTTGGGGATGGGACGGCCCCCCTAGGTACCCCATCCGAAATTTGGATAGCAATTTTTTGTTTTTAGGTTACCATAAAACGAACACACAAAATTTCGCTTGAATCGCACCACCGAGATCTGGTGTTTCTGAAAATTAGGGTAAGGGGGAAGGTCCGCCCCCACCCCACCCCCCTTCAGATATGAAGAAATGTAGTACCCTATTTTCACCACGGAATCATTATGCACCATCAGTGAAAATTTCAAGAAAATCGGTTCAGCCCTTTTTGAGTCTATACAGAACATATATACCAACAAACACAAATTCATTTTTATACCCTCCAGCATAGGATGGGGGATACACTCATTTCGTCATTCCGTTTGTAACATTTTTATCGGATTTGCCGAAAATTTGCATGAAGTGTTTCATTTTGATTTCAAACAACTGTGTCAAGTATGGTCTAAATCTGTCAATACCCTGAAATAGCCACCATATAAACAGATCTCCCGATTAGACTTTTGGGCTTCTAGAGGGCGTAATTCTTATCCAATATGGTTGAAATTTTGCATATGCCGTTTTGGTATGACTTGCAACAACTGTTTCAAGTATTGTCTAAATCGGTATATAATTTGATATAGCTGCCATATAAACCGATCTCCCAGTTTGACTTTTTGAGCCTCTGGAGGGCGTAATTATTACTTGATTTGCCTGAAATTTTGCAGGTGGCGTTTTTCTATGACTGGTGTTTCTCTATTTGAAAAAGTCATTCAAAGAACTTGACAAATGCGATCCTTGGTGGAGGGTGTATAAGTTTCGGCCCGGCCGAACTGCCGATATATGGTATTGAGACCTTAAAAGATCCATTAATTGCCCGAATTCGATGAAATTTTGTGCAGTAAGTTCTGGTGAATCCCCATCCATTCCTGTCAAATGTGGTCCATATCGGACCATATTTGGATATAGCTGCCTTATAGACCGACCTCCCAATATAGGGTATTGAAGCCATAAAAGATCCATTTATTATCCGATTTCGATGAAATTTGGCACAGCGTGTTCCGGTAGACCCCTTTCCACTCCTGCCAAATGTGGTCCAGATCGGACCATATTTGGATATAGCTGTCATATAGACCGATCTCCCAATATAGTGTAATAAGCCATAAACAAGGACCATTTTTCATCCTATTTCGATGAAATTTGGCACAGCGAGTTTTGGTACCCCTCTAAACCGTGATGTTGAATATCGTCCAGATCGGACCATATTTGTATATAGGTGCCATACAGACCGATCTCTCGATAAAGAGTATTGAGCCCATAATAGGAGCATTTTTCATCCGATTTTGATGAAATTTGAAAGAGTGCGTTTTAAAAAACCTCTACACCTTTATGTCGAACATCGTCCAGATCGCACTGTATTTGGATATATAGATAAACTGATCTCCCGATAAAGAGTATTGAGCTCATAAAAGAAGCATTTTTCATTACAGCTGAATCAAAATATGATCCGATCTGGACGATGTTCGACACAAAGGAGTAGAGTTCTTTCAAAACGCACTGTTTGAAATTTCATCAAATTTCGTATGGCAGCTATATCCAAATATGGTCCGATCTGGACGATATTTAACACCCCCATTAAGAGGGGTACCAAAACTCGCTGCGCCAAATTTCATCGAAATAGGATGAAAAAGACTCCTTGTTTATGGCTCATTCCACTATATCGGAAGATCGGTCTATATGGCAGCTATATCCAAATATAGTCAGATTTGGACCACATTTGACAGGAATGGAAAGGGGTGTGCCGGAACACGCTGTGCCAAATTGCATCAAATTCGGGTAATAAATGGATCTTTTATGGCTTCAATACCCTATATTGGGCGATCGGTCTACATGGCAGCTATATCCCAATATGGTCCGATATGGACCACATTTGACAGAAATGGATTGCGGTCTACCAGAACTTACTGCGCCAAATTTCATCGAAATCTGATGAAAAATCCACTTTATAGCCTCAAGACTTTAAGTCTGGAGATCGGTCTATATAGCGGCTATGTATAACTAAAATCCGATTTTATGAAATCAAAAGACCAGGTTTATATACAAAGAATACAAATCATCAAAAAATTGTTTGCAAAATGTTCCTATACCCAAAATATCTGCAAAATTATAAACAACCAAAAAAGGTATCTATTGGGTATTTACCCAATAAATACCAAAGCCTTGGGTATTTACCCTCTAGGAACCCATCTCTAATAATGGAGGGTATATTAGATTCGGCCCGGACGAATTTAGCACACTTTTTCTTGTTACCTAAATCATTTTGTGAATATCACATGCTGTAATTGTAAAAGTACCAAAATATCAGCCATATCATCCCTGATGGAGAAAATGGCATTTGCATGAAAAATGTCACCGTATACATGTCACGTAAGTACAAGACAAACACATCAATATTCCGTAATTGTTAAACTTATGTACATGAGCATACTTGGACAAACAGATCCAACTAACCAACCACCCAGTCAGCCAGTCAGTCACTCAGGCGTTCAAAGACATGGCAGATGCGTCCCCAAAAAGGATCTCTTACCTCCTTGACGGGGGCTACCTTGTCATGGAGGTAGTATGCAGAATGAGGTCGAATGACAAATTATTTCTTTCCATCATCGCCATTTGTTTATTCGCGACAGCTTAATTCATGGTTGGCATAAATGCGTCCTTTTTACGTCTTATCATTCATTGAGAAAATCGCCAGCATGTGGTTTTGTTTTTTTCTTTGGTTTACGCAAAATAGAGTCAAGGGTTTTTTAGCGACTCATAAATCAAGCTTTCAGTTCTGTTTTTTTTTTTCTTTTGCTTTCAACTACTTAGGCCTACCTCAAATTTCCCAAAACAGGGATTGTTAAGAAATGTCGGTTTTGTGGCAACTGCATGTGGGGTAATATGGAAAATGTTAACTATGATAAATTTTGTGGCATTTTGTAAATGCCAAACGGGTTTTTCGTTTTTGGCTATTAGACAAATTTTTTGTTAAACCATTACCAGTGCGATTTTAAAATGGTCTTCTGTATTTTTGCAAAAAATAATGAAATGGAAATGAGAGGTCTTCGATAGCAAAGCACAGTAACATTCAGATATGATGTCGTGAGCATCTAGAAGGCAAACATCATAAAATTCTAAGCCAATTGTGCCTTTAGGTTAGGTTGAATGGGTCGCCTACCAGAGGTGAGTTTACTCGGAGGCCACTTTGGCCCATTGTGGTACCCTAGAGAGAGAGAAAGGGAAGAAAAAGGAAAATGTGAGACCTCGTACTAGAGGTTATACACGAATAAAAAGACAGGAGGAGTGGAGAAACCCGATCGGGAGGTGAAGAACCGCCATTCCCTACGCAAGCAAGGACCTACCTACGCCGAAGCCTGTGTCACCCCCTCGTCGGAACCATCCTGTTTCCTCAACAAACCTCAGGAGAGATACCAGAGGTACGTTCGCAAGTTCACCCAGAATAAAAAGACAGGAGGAGTGGAGAAACCCGAGCGGGAGGTGAAGAACCGCCTTTTTCTACGCAAGCAAGGACCTACCTACGTCGAAGCCTGTGTCACCCCCTCGTCGGAACCATCCTGTTTCCTCAACAAACCTCAGGAGTGATACCAGAGGTACGTTCGCAAGTTCACCCAGATCAAAGATCTCTGCACCCGGACAGGAATAAAGCAAGTCCTCAGTATTCTCCCCGTCATCCTCATCGAAGCAACTCCTACAGGAGTCATTGTGCAGTATCCCCATGCGCGCCGCCATGCGGCCTATGGCACAGTGTTCGTTTATGACCCCTGTCAAAGTACTCATCGACCTCTTATCGAACGCCAACAATTCCTTCGTTCCCCTACGGTCGAAGACCAGCCATAGCGCCTTCGCAGTCAGGCAAGCATCTACAGAGTCCCACCTTGCCGCCGGCACCGCCCTGGCCATTTCATCTTCTGTGTTCAGTAGCTCGACAAATGGCACGGTGGCAAGTCCGATGACTGGTCCGCCCGGCGCAGACGAACCCCTCTTGGTGCACTCGTCCGCCCTCTCATTTCCTGGAATCCCCTCATACCCAGGAACCCATGTCAGCGTCACATAGTGGGCTCAAAGCCTATTCAGGGATTCCAAACAGTCCACCACGCATCTCCACCTCACCATCCTCGACCCAAGGCCTTGAGCGCCGCCATACTGTCCACATATATTCTGAGTTTCGAGGCGGTAAGCACCTTGCCAGAATTTCTATTGCGGCAACTGCAATAGCACAGACCTCTGCCTGAAAGCCTCAGAGACATACTGATATTGAGTGCATCAGAGTAGAGTAGACTCAGTCCCTGACTCCATCTTGGAGCCATCTGTGTAGATCGAAGGCTCATCCTCGTCAAGTACACCATACGCCCTCCATTCGTCCGCCCTCTCATTTCCTGGAATCCCCTCATGCCCAGAAACCCATGTCAGCGTCGCATCGTGGGCTTAAAGCCTATTCAGGGATTCCAAAGAGCCCGCCACGCATCTCGACCTCATCATCCTCGACCCAAGGCCTTGAGCGCCGCCATACTGTAGACATATATTCTGAGTTTCGAGGCGGTAAACACCTTGCCAGAATTTCTCTTGTGGCTACTGCAATAGCACAGACCTCTGCCTGAAAGCCTCAGAGACATACTGATATTGAGTGCATCAAAGTAGACCCCCAACCCAGTCCCTGACTCCATCTTGAAGCCATCTGTGTAGATCGAAGGCTCATTCTCCTCAAGTACACCATACACCCTCCATTCGTCCGTCTCAGGAAAACGAATCGCGAATGCCCTCACTCCAGTAGGCATTGGTGCCAGGTAGTCGGAGATCCTCCTCAGTCTGCCCTCCGTATCCATAACACAAAGTAGACCCCCAACCCAGTCCCTGACTCCATCTTGAAGCCATCTGTGTAGATCGAGGTCTCATTCTCCTCAAGTACACCATACGCCCACCATTCGTCCGTCTCAGGAAAACGAATCGGGAATGCCCTCACTCCTGTTGGCATTGGTGTCTGGTAGTCGGAGATCCTCCTCAGTCTACCCTCCTTAACCATAACACCCAGAATCGTACTGTGGCCGCAACCATTCTCCTTCTCTCTCAGCCTAAGACTTTAACTAAATTTACATATCTCCTTTACAGTCCAATCATCCGCTAGGAAGGCTAGAAAAGCATTTTCAAATTAGATTTTGGAAATAACCTTAATTTTGTAATGGGAATTATTGTGACTCCTAAAGTCGACACTCGAAAATTACTAAATTTAAAGCACTGTCACCGATTCTTTATCAATGAGCGAGCCGTCCTTTCTATTTCTTTAAGTTTCAACCTGGGAACCATAAGCTACCAAAATCTCATCACTTTGCTATCTAAATTGATTCACGTCACTGACTGACTACTGACATCTTACAGATATAAATTGCTCCACTTCACTGCCAGCATAACAGCAGCCATCCATCGTTGGCATGATGATGTTGATGATGATATGCACAATATGTTCGAACAACTGCAAATGCATATTCACTAGAGTGCGGTTCTGCACCTGCATCGGCCGCAACAACAACAACCTTAAACCAACATCGTTGAATGTATTATGCCATCGTGCTAATGTGTCTGTGTTCCTTTGGCTCTGCCATATACCTGAGCCGACTGTCGACTGACGACTGCCTACTTGGGTTTGGTTTGCATTTCGGATTTTAGTGCAAGTGAAATTGTCAAGAGAGTTAAAATGCAAATGCTAAACAAACATACTTGAGCACGACAACAGCCGCAAAAAAAGGAAAATAGAAAGAAAATAAGCAGAGGATGATGCCGTCTTCACTGCCACCATCATCACCATCATCGTCGTTGTCATTGTCAGTGTCTGCAATGACATGTTGACGGTTTTAAAAGTGAATTTTAACAAGAATTATCTGGGACAAGAAACGTTAGGAAGGCAGTCAAATTAAGAAAATGAGAAAACTTAAACAATTATTGCAAAAAATGCTAAAAAAAAACATAATTTCTATGAATTTATCTGTAAATGGAACGATAATAAAATTTTCTGTAAAAAATAGATGAAACTTTCTTTAAAAATAAAATTTTTGACCGACTTTTTTGCTATAGGAAAAAAATTTGCACCAAATTTTCTAGGAAAATAAAATTTTGAAAACATTTTCGTTAGAAATTTTCCTACCCTGCACCATAGGATGGGGGTATACTAATTTCGTCATTCTGTTTGTAACTCCTCGAAATATTCGTCTAAGACCCTATAACGTATAAAAATTCTTGATGGACATGTCATTTTAAGCCGATCTAGCCATGTCCGTCCGTCTAGCCATCCGTATGTCTGTCTATCGAAAGCACGCAAACTTTCGAAGGAGTAAAGCTAGCCGCTTGAAATTTTGCACAAATACTTCTTATTAGTGTAGGTCGGTTGGGATTGTAAATGGGTCATATCGGTCCATGTTTTGATATAGCTGCCATTTAAACCGATTTTGGATCTTGAATTCTTGAGCCACTAGAGGGCGCAATTCTCATCCGTTTCGGCTGAAACTTTGCATGAGGTGTTTTGTTATGATTTTTAACAAATGTACTGAGTATGGTTCAAATCGGTTCATAACCGGATATAGCTGTAATACAAACAAATCTGGGGTATTGACTTCTTGAGCCTCTAGAGGGCCCAAATCCCATCCTAATTGGCTGAAATTTTGCACGACGTGTTTCTTTATGACTTTCAACAACTGTGCTAAGTATGGTTCAAATCGGTAAATAACCTGATACAGCTCTCATATAAACAGACTAGAGGTCACAATTCGTAGCCTATTTAGCTGAAATTTTGCACGACGTATTTCGTTATGACTTCCAACTACCATGCTAAGTATGGTTCAAATCGGTCCATTGAGATAGCTGCCTTATAAACCGATCTTGATTTATTGAGCATCTAAAGGGCGCAATTTCTTTCCGATTTGAATGAAATTTGGCATGACGTGTTTCGTTATGACTTCCAACTACCATGCTAAGTATGATTCAAATCGGTCCATAACCTGATATAGCTGCCATATAATATAAAAATTTGGCATGACGTGTTTCGTTATGACTTCCAACTACCGTGCTAAGTATGGTTCAAATCAGTTCATAACCTGATATAGCTGTCATATAAACCGACCTGGGGTCTTGAATTCTTGAGCCTCTAGAGGGCGCAATTCCTATCCGATTTGAATGAAATTTGACATGACAGCGTTCTTTATGTCTTCTAACAAATGTGCTAAGTATGGTTTAAATCGGTCCATAACCTGATATAGCTGTCATATAAACCGATCTGGAGTCTTGACTTCTTGCGCCTCTAGAGCGCGCAATTCCTATCCGATTAGGCAGAAATTTCGTGCAACGGCTTCTCCCGTTGCTTTACCCCATCTTTCATCTTTACCCCCAAAACACCACTCAAAATCAAAGGTGGACCGATAAGGACAATATGATAAACATATTACAATGAAAAGTATGCGGGAGATTAGATAACGAATCTGGCATACAAGTACATGTCCAGTATAGAGGGTCACCCCACCCCCACAAAAACGCCCATGGCACAATAGCCAATCACGGATATATGGGACTCGGTTTGTTAGTTCCGTATAGACTCAAAAACGGTAGAACCGATTTTCTTGAAATTTTCGCATATTGTGTAGGTCGGTCTGGAAAGAAACATAGGCTATATAACCTTTCGATATCGAAAGGAGGAAGGACCCTCCCCCTTATGCTAAAAACACCACCTAAAATCAAAAGTGGACCGATTGGGACAATATAGGTATGAAATGAAAGGTATTGGAGAGTAGAATACGAATATTGCCTTAAAAATTGAGTCTAAGTACCCATCAGACCGCCCCAATCCCAAAACTCCCCAAAACACATATAGGACGTTCATTTCAATATGGGGCTCAAATGAAAGGCATTCGGGAGTATATTTCGAATCTGACACAAAATCAGATCGAAGTATAGGGGCTCAATCCGCCCCTCAAAAACGCCATTAGACCCATTATGACTATATGATACTTGGCTGAACCGATTTTCTTAAAATGTTCATGGATTGTGTACGTTTGCCTGGAATGAAACATAGGCTTTATAATTCTTAGATATCGGGTGGAGGCGGACATGGTAAATCTTTCCTAGCCCATAGATTCCCACTTCGCCAAATCCAATTTAAAAGTTTCATTTCTATAGAAAATTTTGTTAAAATTTCATTTCTATAGAAAATTTTGTTAAAATTTCATTTCTATAGAAAATTTTGTTAAAATTTCATTTCTATAGAAAATTTTGTCAAAATTTCATTTCTAAAGGAAATTTTGTCGAAATTTCATTTCTATAGGAAATTTGGTCAACAAATTTTTTTAGGTCACCTTTTCCTGAACATTACCTAAAAGCACATGTCCGCTTATGGGTTATTAGAGGTAGTGCGACGAAAGGCGTGATCAAAGCAATATGGTGTCTCAAATGGAATGTATATCGAATCTGACATAGAAATATAGGGCCTGGGTGTCATCCCAGCCTCTAAAACCGACGACCTTGATAAGGTAGTACTCAATTACGAGGGTTTTTAAAGCATGGTATCAACCACACATTAAAATAGAATTTCATTTCTATAGGAAATTTTATCAAAATTTCATTTCTATAGGAAATTTTATAAAAATTTCATTTCTAAAGGAAATTTTGTCAAAATTTCATTTCTATAGGAAATTTTTTCAAAATTTCACTTCTATAGGAAATTTTTTCAAAATTTCACTTCTATAGGAAATTTTGTCAAAATTTCATTTCTATACGAAATTTTGTCAAAGTTTCATTTCTATAAGAAATTTTGTCAAAATTTCATTTCTACCAGAAATTTTGTCAAAATTTTATTTCTATAGGAAATTCTGTCAAAATTTCATTTCTATAGGAAATTTTGTCAAAATTTCATATCTATAGGATATTTTGTCAAAATTTCATTTCTATAGGAAATTTTGTCAAAATTTCATTTCTATAGGAAATTTTGTCAAAATTTCATTTCTATAGGAAATTTTGTAAAAATTTCATTTCTTTAAGAAACTTTGTTAAAATTTCATTTTTATACGAAATTTTGTCAAAATTTCCTATAGAAATGAAATTTTGAAAAAAATCTTGTAGAAATGAAACTTTGACGAAATTTCCTATAGAAATGAAATTTTGATAAAATAGAAATTTTTTTCAAAATTTCATTTCTATAGGAAATTTCGTCAAAGTTTCATTTCTACAAGATTTTTTTCAAAATTTCATTTCTATAGGAAATATTGTCAAAATTTCATTTCTATAGGAAATTTTGTCAAAATTTCATTTCTATATGAAATTTTGTCAAAATTTCATTTCTATATAAAATTTTGGCAAAATTTCATTTCTATATAAAATTTTGGCAAAATTTCATTTCTATATAAAAATTTGGCAAAATTTCATTTCTATATAAAATTTTGGCAAAATTTCATTTCTATAGGAAATTTTGTCAAAATTTCATTTCTATAGGAAATTTTGTCAAAATTTCATTTCTATAGGAAATTTTGTCAAAATTTCATTTCTATAGGAAATTTTGTCAAAATTTCAATTCTATAGGAAATTTTGTCAAAATTTCAATTCTATAGGAAATTTTGTCAAAATTTCATTTCTATAGGAAATTTTGTCAAAATTTCATTTCTATAGGAAATTTTGTTTTGTTGGAAATTTCATTTTTATAGGAAATCTTGTCAAAATTTCAATTCTATAGGAAATTTTATCAAAATTTCATTTCTATAGGAAATTTCGTCAAAGTTTCATTTCTACAAGATTTTTTTCAAAATTTCATTTCTATAGGAAATATTGTCAAAATTTCATTTCTATAGGAAATTTTGTCAAAATTTCATTTCTATAGGAAATTTTGTCAAAATTTCATTTCTATATGAAATTTTGTCAAAATTTCATTTCTATATAAAATTTTGGCAAAATTTCATTTCTATATAAAATTTTGGCAAAATTTCATTTCTATATAAAATGTTGGCAAAATTTCATTTCTATAGGAAATTTTGTCAAAATTTCATTTCTATAGAAAATTTTGTCAAAATTTCAATTCTATAGGAAATTTTGTCAAAATTTCAATTCTATAGGAAATTTTGTCAAAATTTCATTTCTATAGGAAATTTTATCAAAATTTCAATTCTATAGGAAATTTTGTCAAAATTTCATTTCTATAGGAAATTTTGTCAAAATTTCATTTCTATAGGAAATTTTGTCTAAATTTCATTTCTATAGGAAATTTTGTCAAAATTTCATTTCTATAGGAAATTTTGTCAAAATTTCATTTCTATAGGAAGTTTTGTCAAAATTTCATTTCAATAGTATATTTAGTAAAAATTTCATTTCTATAGTAAATTTAGTAAAAAGTTCATTTCTATAGTAAATTTTGTTGCAACTTTATTTTATCAAAAAAAAAAGAAAATGTTTTCATATGTAAAAATTTAAAAACCTATCTGCAATCTTTCTTTTGATTTATCTTTATATCATTTTTTCTTAAATGGGGTTACCTCTTTAATTCCCAATTTCTTAAAGGTTCTGGGTTCACAATGTTTTTTTTTTTTTTAATTAAGCCAAAACGATCTTAACCAAGCGGCATTTCCGAACGAAGTGCAATGAAGATTAAAATCTTTTTTTCAATTACTTAGCTCTCAGTTACAATTGCAGTGGTAAATTGATTTGTCTCCTTCGTTCCTCTTTGCTAAAAATGTGTTGTTGCCTTTGCAACTAGCGCCTTTTTAAAATGTCGCTGAGTACATCTATCTACTAAAATAACACTTCAGTTTGTTGTTATGTAGTTCGCCACCACTGCAATCGAATTCGCCGTATATTGGAATCATGTTAAGATTCTGTTAAGATGTTAAGATTAAGAATATAACACAGCAAACATAATAACACCAACACCAGTGTATTATTTATTGTGTTCAATGTTGGCTTTGGTAAACTTTAAATAAGCTGATAGCAGCATGTTGCTGAAACATGTTGCTGATCGTTGACAGCATATCACACACATACTATACTTTTAGCTTATTGCTGTGTTGTTATGTGCATTTGCTTTTGTTTTCGGTTGCCCAAGTGCTGCGGTGTTAAGGTGTAAAGGCAAAACAATTTCAAACGGCATACTTCTACTTCCAAAGTAAAGTTCGTTAACAACTGGAGTGGTAAGTATAAAACATTTGCTGTTTAGCACTTTTAAAGAGGTAGTTATGTCGGTAGTGGGTGGGGGAAAACGATAAGAATGAGAGATCGAGAAAGAAGAGATGGAAAAATACATTTCGTAAATGTTTCATGAGAAATTATTATGGCAAAAATGATGCCAAAAAATAGCGGTGCTACAAAAAGTTAAATATTAGGGAAATTTGCTATTTAAATTATGTTAAGGCTTTGGGTACTGAGGCCATCAGCTAAACACTATTTTATTTTTATTATTGCGATATTTCGATTTTACAAAAAAAGCACTCTAAATATTACAAGGAACTTCATGGCAAAGTGAGCCCGTTTTGAGATGCCCAGTTTTTGCCAATCTGTATAAATGATGTATAACATTTTAAAGAGAAATGCTTAAAAGGACGAAAATACTTGCAGATGCAAAATTTTGGCAAGTCTTACGCTTTAACACTTTTACCTAAAATTTTCTAGAAACTTGTTTCTAAATTCAATTAAAAGCTCGTAACAAATTTTCTACTAACCAACTCTATTGCTGGATACAAAACTCTTATTTGAGCTTTTCAATGAAAACTGAAGTTCTCATACATATATACTTGTATGAAGCGCAAAGGATTTATCTGTGTCAGTAATTATCTGCTAAATTTAATGTATCAATTTTAGATGCAAAACCATGGTCAAAAATGGTGCAACTGATATGAACCATCAATTAGTTGCTTCTGTTTTGCACTCCGAAAAATGTACCATTATGGAGCAAAATCTCATTTTAAAAAAAAAAATGGTCTTAAATCCCGATTTTATATATGGCTTTTAAAGCTTATAATGCGTCAAGTAAAATGGTTATAAAACTTTGCAGGCACATAATGGATTTTAATATTATTTTCATCAGTATGAAAAAGCATTGCTTTTGTTTTGCACGACACTGTATGTATGTATATATGTATATGGTAAGCCGTCCACTCCCTTTTGCAAAGTTGACTACACATTATTGAGCTAGTAGTCTATTCCATTAACGAACACATGCTAACTTGTCGCATATCAGTAAGTGCGCAGGTAAACGTAAAATTTAAGAGACCACTTTCCGTGTTTAAGGTTTTGGGGAAAATTCTCTCTCAAAATGCATGTTAACTATACGTGCTGCTAAACATGCATACAAACAAAATAACTGTTAACATTTTTCTCTTGTCGTCTTCTGCATTTGCTTTTCTATTCTAAACACACCACCTCTCACTGTGGGCTAAACATTTTTAAGGAGCACATTTTGCTTTTCGTTTATTCAACAAAACACAAAAATACAATACAATTCAGTTAACCACTCATTGCACGTTTATCGCGACCACGAATAAAACCGACCGATCTTTGCTAACACACTTTTGAGACGGGTATGTTAAGTAGGGGAATGCAATTGCTTGCTCGTAGGATTTTGGTGAGAGTAACATAGTAGTGTGGGGAAATAACAGTGAGAGTAGCAGAGGACATTCTATTCAATTGGATCCAAAAGAATTAATACCATTGTGTGTTAGGGGAAAGAGATGAACAAAAGTGAATACAACAAACAAATGATGGCATGAAAAGGCAAATACATTAGGATGAAACCCTTTGTTAAGAGTTCATTTTTGAACATGGCTTCGTTTGCTGCTTTTTTGCTGTTTCGCAGTGGTGCGTTAAATAGGAGAGGAAACTAAGTTACACGTTGTTTAGAATTTCTTGAAATTTGGTTTTTCGTATTTTACTTGAAGATTTGTTTTTTGGCAAATTGGTTTATAAACGTTGTAGCTGCCCTGCTTTGTGAAAAAATATTTCATAGTCAATTTGAATTTACAGGTAGATACCGATATTTTTTGTATCCCTTTTGGGAGCTCTGACATTCAATGAATAGGTATATGATCCAATTAAAAATAAAAACCCCATGACAAGAGTTCATTTTTAAATTAATTTATCTCAAATTCTTGTTTCTAATTAAAATAAATTTTGAATATGTGAATGTAAGTATGCGTCTTACCTTATGCTTTTGTGCAGTTTTATATGCTATTTGTCGTTGCCTTTGCAATTACGTATGGCACCAAAGAAGACGAAAATTACGTCACGTACCGAAATCATGTCATTCGCGAACGAAGTGCAATGAAAGAATATGAAAATTTTTGTTGTAATTGCCTTTCACTTTACTTTAGCTTTTTCTTATTTTTTCAGTTTCATGCAAACACACCTCACACGCACTGTACTAATCATATCACTTTTTTTATTTAATAATCGCGAGCCCGACGAAACGCGAACGATCTTTACGAAGGTTCCAGCAAACTAAAATGCTAAATTCCAAATGTCAATTAGGGTGGTGGGGGATATTCGAGAGGGCATGGGAGTAGAAATGTACAAATTTTGCGAGTATGTAAAGTAAAGCTCCAGCGGGGGGGGAGATAGGGAAAATAGCAAAAGGCTTATGTGGTTAAGCCAAAACAAAACTGCCATCCGTGCAGTTTTATATTGTTGTTGCTGCAAAGGCAACATTGCTCCAAAGAAAACGAAAGTTACGAAGCGAACCGATATTATGTCTTGAAAAAGTGCAATTTGTGAAAATGAAAATTGTTGTAATTGCCTTTCCCTTTGCAAAATATGATTTTCAGGCGAGAACCTTAAACGTTTAATTGTTGCCTTTTCTTATTTTTTCCGTTTCAAGCAAACACACCACACACGCACTGTAGTCTAAACAGATAATTGCAACAAACTTTACTTTTTTCTTCCACTGTAGTCTTAGTCTTATTGCAATAAACAATATCCACATTAAATATTTATTTTAATATTCATTGCACTTTTTATTTAATAATCACGAGACCGACGAAACGCGACCGATCTTAACGAAAGTTCTAGCAAACTAAAATGCTAAAATCCAAAAGTCAATTAGGATGGTGGGGTTATTCGAGAGAGCATGAGAGTAGATGAGTAGTATGAAATTACGTATTGAATAGCTCCAGCGGGGGGAGATAGGGAAAACGGCAAAAGTCTTATGTGGTAAAGACAAAACAAAACTGCCCATCAGTGCAGTGTTATATTTGTTGTTGCTGCAAGGGCAACATGGCACCAAAGAAAACGAAAATTACGTCGTGAACTGATATCTTGCCTTAAACCAAGCGCAATTAGTGAAAATGAAATTAGTTGTTGTAATTGCCTTTCCCTTTGCAAAGTGTGTTCTTCAGGTGAGAAATTCAATCGC
Source organism: Stomoxys calcitrans (assembly GCF_963082655.1). Taxonomy (NCBI): domain Eukaryota; kingdom Metazoa; phylum Arthropoda; class Insecta; order Diptera; family Muscidae; genus Stomoxys; species Stomoxys calcitrans. The sequence continues at coordinate 117,352,145 of NC_081555.1, forward strand.
ATTTTTGTTGTTGCTTTTTCTTATTTTTTCAGTTTCATGCAAACACACCACACACGCACTATAGTCTATACAGATAATTGCATTCATTACAAACTTCATTTTTTTCTTCCACTGGAGTCTTGTTGCAATAAACAATAGCCACAAATAAAGACTTTTTAACTAATCATTGCACTTTTTTTATTTGATAACCGCGAGCCCGACGGATACACGACCGATCTTAACGAAAGTTCTTGCATACTAATATGCTAAAATTCAAAAGTCAATTATGGTGGTGGGGGATATTCGAGAGAGCATAAGAGTAAAAGAGTAGTTTGAAATTATGTATTGTATAGCTTCAGCGGGGGGAGTTAGGGCAAACGGCAAAATGCTTATGTGGTTAATCCAAAACAAAACTGCCCATCCGTGCAGTGTTAACTTTGTTGTTGCTGCAAAGGCAACATTGCACCAAAGAAAACGAAAATTTAGTCGCGAACCGATATCATGTCTTGAAGAAAGTGTGTGCAATTAGTGAAAATGAAAATAGTTATAATTGCCTTTAATGAAAATTCTTGCACACTAAAATTTTAAAGTCAATTAGGGTGGTGGGGGATATGCGAGAGAGCATGGGAGTAGAAATGTAAAAATTGTGCTAGTATGAATTGTAAACTTAAGCGGGGGGAGGGGAGACCGGGACAATCAGTGTTACCGATGTGCAACTAAAATCTGAAATACCGAACCTTTTTGGGGCGATTGTCTATCGTGGGATATCTCTAAATTTACGACATTTTGCTATAACAACCACCGAAGGATGGGGGTATATTCATTTTGTCATTCCGTTTGCAACACATCGAAATATTCCTCTAAGACCCAAAAAGGATATATATTTTTGATCAGAGTAAAAATTTAAGACAATCTAGCCATGTCCGTCCGTCTGTCTTTTGAAATCACGCTACAGTTTTTTTTAAGAGAGATATTGAGCTGAAACTTTGCAAAGATTCTTTTTTTGTCCATAAGCAGATTAAGTTCGAAGATGGCCTATATCGGACTATATCTTGATATAGCCCCCATATAGACCGATCCGCCGATTTAGGGTCTTAGGCCCATAAAACACACATTTATTATCCGATTTTGCTGAAATTTGGTACAGTAAGTTGTGTTATCGGTCCAGAATTGTATATAGCTGCCATATAGACCGATCTCTCGATTTAAGGTTTTGGGACCATAAATTTCCGATTTCGCCAATATTTGGGACAGGGAGATGTGTTAGGCCAGCCGACATCTTCTTCAATTTGGCCCAGATCGGTCCAGATTTGGATATAGCTGCCATATAGACCGATCTCTCAATTTAAGGTTTTGGTCCCATAAAAGGCGCATTTATTGTCCGATGTAGCCGAAATTTTGGACAATGAGTTGCGTTAGGTTCTTATATACCCGAGGTGGTGGATGGATAGTTCGGCCTGGTCGAACTTAACGACTTTTTGTGGACTATTTTGAAATTCTCAACGATAACGCTGACTTACCTTTACATTAGTTGGCTATGACGGAACATTTGTTCCACTAGCCGAACGTAAAACAGCGTTCCAAGCTCCTCGATCTTCTGCGCTCATTTTATAATCTGTGACACCAAGTTTCGAGGTGTATCCTACCACTTGATCTTTCCAACGGACTTTTGATCGTCCCAGTTTTTGTGTACCACCGTGTTTGCCTTCAAAAGACTTCTTTGCTGGAGCTTCTTCAACCATTCTGACAACATGACCTAGCCAACGCAGCCGTTGTATTTTGATACGTGTAACTATGCTATCGTCATCATACAGCTCGTGGTTTATACGACGCCTATATTCTCCATTAACGCAAACTGGTCGTGAGGTGGCCTTGCTTCGAAACTGCTTACTAAACTCCAAGGTGGCATCTGTTTGCAAGTGTTATTATTCGCTTTATTTCAAAACTGGTGCCATTCGTTTCGGTTACGGCGGTGCCTTGGTAGATAAAGTTGCCGACTATCTCAAAGTTGTGGTTCCTAACTTTCTTTATTTTCTTTATCTGATCGGTTATACAGGGCGTTTTGGGAGTTGTTGCCATTCATTTCGTCTTATGTCCATTTACTGCCCATTTTCACTGACTCTTTATTGATTCTTTCAAAGGATGCCCTTATTACTTGCGGTGACCGACCTATGATATCGATGTTGTCGGCATTTGCGAGTACCATTTGTCGTCTCGTTGTTGTCTCAGCACCAAAGCCATCGGTTTGATGTTTAATTCTTTGATAGAATTTCCGGACTACATTCTGACTTCTGTACATCTCAATTGCTCACACGTCTTTCCTTTTTCTTTCTGAGGAATAGACGTTTCTCCTTTCTTCTTTTCTCCCGTTACCTCTCCTTCATCGGGCGCTATGCTACTGATTGCAGTGTTGCTCTGTATGCAGCATTCTTGCCTTCCATAGCATCTCGACACTCTTGGCCGTACCATGGGTTTCTCGGGGGAGCCTCTCGGTACCCAAGTTCGTATTCCGCGGCATCAGTGCGAAAATTCGAACCGTTTAACTGTATGAGAGACTTTCATGAGAGGTTGATGTTCCCCTCCATTTGTCAAGATCTATTCACAGTTTTGCTTTATAGGCAATCTAGGCAGTTTAAATGGGACCTATATGAGGTTCAAGACCATGTTGGACCATACTTAGAAGTCACAATAAAATAATTCGTGCATATTTCAGCTAAATCGCATAAAATATGCGCCTCCCAAACCTTATATCGGGCGATTTGGACCATAATTACAAAGGATGTTGGAAAACATGACAAGATGCTATGTGCAAAGTTATTAGCCGCATCGGATAATATTTGAGCCCCGAAGGGGCAATAATTAAATCGGAAGATCGGTGTACAAGGGGGCTATATGTATACATGAACCGATTCCCCCTTTACAATCCCAACTAACCTTCTTCAATAGGACATTTTTATTTAAAATTTTGAGGGTCTATCTCTTCTCCTTCCAAACCTAGTGAGCTTGTTTCTTTCTTTTGGGTTTAACGAAAAAATTAACTGTGTTATAATTTCCTGTAGGGTATAGAAGTTTTGGTTTAAATCACATATGGAAGTTTTTGGGCCGCTTCTTTCCTGAGAGCAGTTTCTTTCCTTGTTATGATTTAGGAATTTTGAGCTTTTTACAAAATATATTAAGAACATTTAATATATTGGGTTGCCCAAAAAGTAATTGCGGATTTTTTAAAAGAAAGTAAATGCATTTTTAATAAAACTTAGAATGAACTTTAATCAAATATACTTTTTTACACTTTTTTTCTAAAGCAAGCTAAAAGTAACAGCTGATAACTGACAGAAGAAAGAATGCAATTACAGAGTAACAAGCTGTGAAAAAATTTGTCAACGCCGACTATATGAAAAATCCGCAATTACTTTTTGGGCAACCCAATATATTACACAATTTCATCACTTTTTTTTAGAGAAATAACATCATAAACAAATGTGACTAAGATTACGCAATTTTAATTATAATTCAAAATGTCTATTTCGATCCTATATTTTTGCAATCCATCCGACCGAATTTGGTAGCAAAAGTGCAAAACGGCAACCCTGGTTGGTAGAGAAGTATTTGAGTGTATGCGTGTTCGTACTCAATACAAATTTGCATAAATTGTAATTTAAAGTCGGTCGCGAATTCTATTTTTCAGTTGAAGAGAGCGGGGAGTGAGCGAGACCTTGGAACATTTTGAGAGTTTGATATTTGAGAGCTTGCAAATTTGTACCAGGGATGAGAAATGAGTTTGGTGAAATGGTATAGAAAACAATTTAACAAGGTACTTTTTGTGGGCAAAAGGTATAATTTTTTGCTCTTTATGGCCGTAACTTCCGCTCACAACCTAAAAAAAAAATCGTTCAAAGACATTACAGTGGGGATTGCATATAAAAAGTATTGCATGCAGGCCATTTCGCTCGTGTATAATGCAAGTGTTCTTTTGCCACAAACATTTCTTTAAAGAACAATGTGAATAATTTTGTCATGTCTATGAGTTCAGTCTGATTCAAGTTTTTAGTTCTTTGTTAAGGGAGTCCTTGTTATGGCCGAGTTTGAACTCGAATTATATTTCGAGAAAGCTCCCATATAAACCGAAAATTATGAAATTTTACCCTTTGAAGGCACATAAAGCGTATATTTCATTGGATTAGTTTTAAATAGGGAAACATTAGTTGTATTCGCCGATTCTATATCTTTTCCAAACAAGGTCCCCAAGGAACCCGATTTCGATACCCATGTTTCAAGTATTTTCTACACAGGCTCAAATTTCGATACTGCCGTAATATACTTGATCAACTTCTTAATTTTGCATTTTGTGCTCACGAAGGGTTAATTTCTTAGATTTCAATGAAACGCTCACAGAGGTGCAAACTACACCTTATAAAAAAAAAATACAAAAAGATGAATAATTTTTATGATTAAAATGCTCTTTTGATTGTCCTTTATAATTAAAAATTATTTGTGATGCCACTCAAGAAAATTATTTCCTACCAAAATTTAAGAAAAATCCTACCAAACTCGACCAAAACCTACCAAGTGTTCTACAAGCCAAAAATGCGGTACATACAAGTCATAAAGATGCGGGCTTTAACGACTCAAATTGGTAGTACAACCAATTCGTGTCGTTAGAGTAAATTTTTTGGACCCCTCAACATCTTTGTATGCGGCTGCCACATGAGCCTGTTTTCCGATTGAAGGCTCAAAGCCGCCCAGAATTTACGAAATTTGAAAGAGATCTTTTAACACTCGCACCAGTTACAGTCAATATCGGAACTTACGCCCTTTTTATCGAAATTTAAAACAGTGATACCCCTTGTAACAGTATTTGGTCTGTCAACATCCATGGTTTTGTTCTGCTCTCTTTACTAATACGTAGAAATGACAATAAGTGAGTTTTTTGAGTTATCACCTGTAATTAACAATGCCCAATGCCTATTATGTCACCCTGTTACGCAAATAAAATTTCTTTTGATCTGCGTACCTTTAAGTGAAATTTTCAGTAACGATATCGAAACCGAAAATTTCGTTTACGATATGTCAATGCAAAAATTTTTTTGCAGAGTGCATATTGCCCTTAAAGTTAACATATGAACGAGTTCAGTACCTTGCTCTCTTTAATTTGAGCATTTCGACCCGTCCAAATACATGTATTTGTTTTAAGAAGTTCCATCTCTGGCAAATTGCTGACATAACGGAACTTCCCCTGCCACTATTAATTTAATTTCTCTCTCTTATGTTTTTCAATTGCATTGTACTACGTCATTCTCCTTCTCTCCTTTCTTTAAAAACAAACTCTTCAAATCCTACATTTGCTTCATATTCACCATTCTTGTTATGGGAACATATTGGTAAACCGTGGTAGGGGGCCACGATGTATCGTTGATCATTGGTATGTGTACACATGATTACAGTTCTCTTTATATATACATTGTTTAACACATAAGTATGTGTATACAGAGGACTGTTAATGTTTTTTTTTTTTTAAACAATAAGGTGTGGTGAAATTTTGATGAAGAGAAATAATGAAAAGTGCTACACGAATTTAAGTTAAGTGAAGACCAGTATGTGTTTGTTTCCCCATTGTGCTACGTTCGTAATGTTTCGTTGTTGTTCGTCGTCGAGTGTTTGTCAATCACTTCTCTGGAAAATTGCTGTCTTATTAAAAAGGTAAGATTATGAAATTTCCACATAAATACAATAGTTAAGCCATAATATTGAATAATGTAATCTGTATAAAATTACCACTGAGAACATCCGTATTCATGTCATATTTAGCGAACCATTGAAAGAATAAGCGAAGTAGTATTCCAGTGTGGGTGTATTATTTAGAAAATGTTGAACATAGGGGTCTTGTAAAGTTTCTACTAAAAATCAAATTTCAAAAGATAATAATAATAAACATTTTTTAATTTAGCTAAAAAAAAACATAAAAATTCTGTTTTATTTGAGTCCCATCCAGTGATAGACAAATTTTCTGGTTAAAATATTAGTGCATGGTTGTACTGGAAAGTTATAGATGACATGCAATAACAGATAGAAAGAAACGATTAATCGTGATTTGCACTAATAGTACTAAAATAAAATACAGCATATATTGAAACAGAGTTGCTTGTGACTCAGTTTTTGAGTAATTAATTTGACGCTGCGACATGTCGCTTGCATTTTGCTTATAGAACTCAATACCATAGAAATCTTGTCTTCAGAGAAAATTTCATAAAAATCTTGTCTTTTAAGAAAATTTCATACAAATTTCGTCTTTATGGAAATTTTCATATAAATTTTGCGTCTAGAGAAAATTTTATTCAAATTTTTTGGTCCATGGATTCGCTCGGAGTTGAGTTTCAAAAGTGTTTTTAGTTATTTTCCCCCTTGAACTCGCCATAGATATTTTACTCCAACGTCAATGATGGTCCTAAGATGCTACATGCAAATTTTTAGCTGCAACTATTTGCAACTTTCAAAGTTTTGATCGAAATACTAGAGATACCTTCATGTTTTTTTGCCAGTTTTCTATTATATACATACTAGGGTGAGGCGATTAGTATGGAAGGAAAAAAAATCTTAATAGGCCCTTCGCTTTTCTGGTTTTTGGGATTGAACTGAGCGAAAAAGTCCACTAGACCATACATGTACGGTGAAAATCGAGCCTCCAGTTTTGATTTCTCAGACTTTTGTCACCCCCAGGGGAAATGGGACAGGTCCCAAACCTGTCACGTAGTTCTTCCGGTGATAGGGACCGGTCCCGGTTCTCATCCCCTTACATGGAAAACACCTATCACTTTTATAAGGGTTTGTCGCTCAAGGTGACGAATTGCCACCATTCTAACACCGTAGTATAGGTCCTGGGACAGTTCGTAAAGGATGAGTATACTTTGCAAGTATTTTTAAGGAAGATAACAATAATAAGCAAATATATTTAACGGAAAAGCAATTTTTAAGAATAATTAAGCGATTTTTTTTACAAATAATCAAGAATCATAAGTTATGACAACTGAAACTTTTCATTCCCTGTAGGATATGTCCTGTGACAAGTAACAAATTCTCCAGTTAAGGGCTGGTATATTTGGAGCAATTAACTACACACTTCCCGTAGGGACGTTTTTGTTTGGATATTTTGGCCCATAATGCCAAACCATTGAGATTTTCGATCCAATACAGAGACAAAAATGTTAGCCAAGACAATTGTTAAAAATCTCTAGTACATCGCAAATGCTTTGGAACGCTCCTTCAGGCAGTTTTGGTCTTGTAAAAGTCCAAATTTTGTGTAAAAATATTGGTAAATTACTATGAAGGAAAAATTACAACTGAAAATGGTCTCGACGGATCGGTCTATATGGCAGCTTTATCAAAATATAGTCCGATTTGGACCATATTCGGTTCGGATATCGGTAGGCTCACCGTTTCAAAATTTAAAGAAATCGAGTAATAAATTCAGCAATTATGGACTTAAGACAAAAAATCGGCAGATCGGTCTATATGGCAGCTATATCGAAATATAGTCTGATTTGGATCATATTCGGTTCGGACATCGGTAAACATAGTACAACTCACCGTTCCAAATTTTAACGAATGTGGGTAATAAATGCGGCAGTTATGGCCTTACGACTAAAAATCGGCTGATCGCTCTATATGGCAGTTATATCGAAATATAGTCTGATTTGGATCATATTCGGTTCGGACATTGGTAGGTATAGTACAACCCACTGTTCCAAATTTTAATGAAATTGGGTAATACATGCGGCAGTTATGGGCTTAAGACTAAAAATCGGCAGATAGGTCTATATAGCAGCTATATCTAAATACAGTCGGATTTGGACCATATTCGATTTGGACATCGGTGGGAATAATACAACTCATCTTTCCAAATTTAAGTAATTAATCGGGTAATAAATGTGGCTTTTATGTCTTTTTGGCCGCTTTTTCCCTATAAGTCCGACCACAGTGCACTGCTCCGGAGTTTCTTCGTCTTTCCCACATCCCCTCTATATAACTTCGCTAGTCGCACCAATCTGGCAAAGATGAGCCTATAATCCTAAGTGATGCGTAAAATGCCTAAAGTCGTACTGATCCCGTTTGTACTTTCCCCAACTTTGGAAAAATGTAGTCCTAACTTTGTTCCACTTGCCTTTAACGTTATGGACACAGCTTTGCTATGAAATCCTTCATAACTAAATGCCTTCTCCACTTGTATCATCTTTGTTTGTTAGACAACTTCTCCTAGCTTGAAAAGTTACTATCTGCTTCTTTCTTCAGAAAATTACAAAGGTTTTCCACTTGGCCAAGTTTGTCATGTTTCATATGTTAGAACATGTAACTACATATGTATTATCTTCATATATACTTGATGAACAAGATTAAGGACCTATTTTACTTTTGAACATGCATATATGTATGCAAAAGACTACAACACAAAACAAAGTCACTTTTTAATATCTTGAACACAATAATGATCGATCATCTAGTTTATTGCTTTCCACGTATGACATCGTTTTGTTGAAAAGCCTACTGAAGGCAAACATTTCTTTTTTATGACAACTCAACAGTTTTCAATTGTATTGCGCTAGTATTGGCTATGCATTTTTTATGCCCTCCACCATATGATGGGGGTATACTAACTTCGTCATTGTGTTAGTAGCACATATCGAAATATCCATTTCCGACCCTATCTTATATATAAAATTCAATTTGTGTTTGTTTGTTTGTTCCGTATAGACTCAAAAACGTCTGAACCGATTACCTTGAAAATTTCAAGGGAGGGGTCGGACCCTCCCCCCTCACGATATCAAAAGTACTACCTAACCACAAAAGTACTACCTAAAAATAATATCGGGACAATATCGGATTCAAATGAAAAGTATTCAAGAGTAGAGTACGAATTTCATAACAATAAATGAAGGGTCCAAGTACCTAGGGGGCCGCCCCAGCCCCAAAACCCCTTAAAATAGGTTTACAATCATGACAATATGGGACTCAAATGAAAGGTATTTGGGAGTAGATTACGAATATGGTCAGGAAGTAGGATTAGTCTTTATAATTTATTGATAACGTTAGGGGGCGGACCCTCTACCGTTACCCCAAAAACACCACCCAAAATCAAAAGTGGACCGATAAGGAGAATATGGATATCAAATGAAAAGTATGCGGGAATAGATAACGACTCTGGCATACAAATTCTTGTAAAAGTATAGGAGATCACCCCACCCCCACAAAAACGCCAAAAACGGGCACATTAGCCAATGACGGATATATGGGACTCGGTTTGTTTGTTCCGTATAGACTGAAAAACCGATTTTCTCGAAATGTTCGCATATTGTATAGGTTTGTCTGGAAGGAAACATAGGCTATTTAATTTTTCGGTATAGGAAGGGGGACGGACCCTCCCCCTTATGTAAAAAACACAAGCCAAAATCAAAAGTGGACCTATCGGGACAATATAGGTATCAAATAATAGGTATTGAAGAGTAAAATACGAATATGGTATTAAAATTTGAATTTAAGTACCCATCGGGCCACCCTAACTCCAAAACTCCCCCAAACAGACATATTGGACGTTCATTTCAATATGGGGCTAAATACAAAATCAGATCGAAGTATATGGGGTCACGCCATTAGACCCATTATGACTATATGTTACTTGGCTGAGCCTGATTTTCTTAAAATTTTCATAGATTGTGTACGTTTGTCAGGAAGGAAACATAGGCTATATAATTTTTAGATATTAGATATGGAGGCGGAAAGTGGTCCGATGGGCACAATTAGGGTATCAAATGAAAGGTATTGGAGAACAGAAACCGAATAGGGTATTAAAATTTGGGTCCAAGTACCCAGCGGGGCAAATTCTCACACATCAGTGAATGCTTTCCGATTCAAGTTTAAACTCAATGATAAGGGACCTTTTTTTATAGCCGAGTCCGAACGGCAATGCGGCACCTCTTTGGGGAAAATTTTTTAAATAACCATGTGTGTCGCCAATATTAAGAGGAGATAAACATCGCTTTTTTCGATGTTCTCGCCAGGATTCGAACGTGTTCAGCGTCGTAGGCTACAATGGTACGAATGCGATATTCGCATTCAGGGCGAAGTGTCCCTACCCTAAAAAGATATTAGAGAGTTAAAGAAGGCGTAGCGGAGCGGGCCCGGTTCGGCTAGTAAAGTATATATATTCTTGATCAGCGTGAAATTCTAAGACGATCTAGCCATGTCCGTCCGTCTGTTTGTTGAAATCTAGCTACAGACTTTAAAAATAGAGATATTGAGCTGAAACTTTGCACAGATTCTTTTTTTGTCCATAAGCGGGTTAAGTTCGAAGGTGAGCTATGTCGGACTATATCTTGATATAGCCCCTATATAGACCGATCCGCCGATTTAGGGTCTTAGGTCCATAAAAGCCACATATATTATCCGATTTTGCTGAAATTTGGGACAGTGAGTTGTGTTAGGCCGATCGATATCCTTTTTATACCCACCACCGATGGATGGGGGTATATTCATTTTGTTATTCCGTTTGCAACACATCGAAATATCCATTTCCGACCCTATAAAGTATATATATTCTTGATCAGCGTAAAAATCTAAGACGATCTAGACATGTCCGTCCGTCTGTCTGTTGAAATCACGCTACAGTCTTCAAAAATTGAGATATTGAGCTGAAACTTTGCACGTATTCTTTTTTTGTCCATAAGCAGGTTAAGTTCGAAGATGGGCCAAATCGGACTATATCTAGATATAGCCCCGATTTAGGGTCTTAGGCCCATAAAAGCCACATTTATTATCCGATTTTGCTGAAATTTCTGACAGTGAGTTGTCTTAGGCCCTTCAACATCCTTCGCCAATTTGGCTCAGATCGATCCAGTTTTGGATATAGCTGCCATATAGACCGATCCTCCGATTTAGGGTCTTAGACCCATAAAAGCCACATTTATTATCCGATTTTGCTGAAATTTGGGACAGTGAGTTGTCTTAGGCTCTTCGACATCCTTTGCCAATTTGGCCCAGATCGGTCCAGTTTTGGATATAGCTGCCATATAGACCGATCCTCCGATTTAGGGTCTTAGAGCTATAAAAGCCACATTTATTATCCGATTTTGCTGAAATTTATGACAGTGAGTTGTCTTAGGCCCTTCGACATCCTTTGCCAATTTGGCCCAGATCGGTCCAGTTTTGGATATAGCTGCCATATAGACCGATCCTCCGATTTAGGGTCTTAGGCCCATAAAAGCCACATTTATTATGCGATTTTGCTGAAATTTCGGACAGTGAGTTGTCTTAGGCCCTTCGACATCCTTCGTCAATTTGGCTCAGATCGATCCAGTTTTGGATATAGCTGCCATATGGACCGATCCTCCGATTTAGGGTCTTAGACCCATTAAAGCCACATTTATTATCCGATTTTGCTGAAATTTGGGACAGTGGGTTGTCTTAGGCTCTTCGACATCCTTTGCCAATTTGGCCCAGATCGGTCCAGTTTTGGATATAGCTGCCATATAGACCGATCTCTCGATTTAAGGTTTTGAGCCCATAAAAGGCGCATTTATTGTCCGATTTCGCCGAAATTTGGGACAGTGAGTTGTGCTAGGCTCTTCGAAATGTATCTGCAACTTGGTCAAAATCGGTCCAGACCGACATCTCGAAAGCCTTGGCCCAATAAAAGGCGTTTTTATAATCCGATGTCACTGAAATTTGACGCTGTGACGTATGCTAGGCTTTTCGACGTCCGTGTAGTTTATGGTTCAGAGCGGTTTATTTTTAGATATAGCTACTAAAAAGAGCAAAATGTAGTTTTAGACAGTTGAACAATGACTTGTACTTATTAGTATTTGGTCCAAATCGGAACATATTTCTATATAGCTGCTAGGGGTCATAAGGTATGCATTTTTACCTGGATTTGACGGAAGGTGGTTTATATATATACCCGAGGTGGTGGGTATCCAAAGTTCGGCCCGGCCGAACTTAACGCCTTTTTACTTGTTTAATTTGGCTCAGATCGGTCCAGATTTGGATATAGCTGTCATATAGTCCGATATATCGATTTAAGGTCCTGGGCCCATAAAAGGCGCATTTATTGTCCGATGTTGCCGAAATTTGGGACAATGATTGAAGTTAAGCCCCTCGATATCTTTCTGCCATATGGTGCAGATCGGTCCAGATTTGGATATAGCTGCCATATTGAACGATCTCTCGATTTAAGGTTTTGGACCCATAAAAGGCGCATTTATTATCCGATGTTGCTAAAATTTGGGACAATGATTTAAGTTTAGCCCCTCGACATCTCTCTGCAATATGGTCCAGATCGGTCCAGATTTGGATATAGCTGTCATATAAACCGATCTCTCGATTTAAGGTCTTGGGCCCATAAAAGGCGCATTTATTGTTCGATGTTGCCGAAATTTGGGACATTGAGTTAAGTTAAGCCACTCGACATCTTTATGCAATATGGCCCAGATCGGTCCAGATTTGGATATAGCTGTCATATAAACCGATCTCTCGATTTAAAGACTTGGCTCCATAAAAGGCGTATTTATTGTACGATGTTGCCGAAATTTGGGACATTGAGTAAAGTTAAGCCACTCGACATCTTTCTGCATTATGGACCAGATCGGTCCAGATTTGGATATAGCTGTCATGTAGACCGATATCTCGATTTAAAGTCTTGGCTCCATAAAAGGCGTATTTATTGTCCGATGTCGCCGAAATTTGGGACAATGATTTAAGTTAAGCCCCTCGATATCTTTCTGCAATATGGTGCAGATCGGTCCAGATTTGGATATAGCTGCCATATAACCGATCTCTAGATTTAAGGTTTTGGACCCATAAAAGGCGCATTTATTGTCCGATGTCGCCGAAATTTGGGACAATGAGTTAAGTTAGGCCCTTCGACATCCCTCTTTAATTTGGCCCAGATCGGTCCAGATTTGGATATAGCTGTCATATAAACCGATCTCTCGACTTAAGGTCTTGGGAACATAAAAGGCTCATTTATTGTCCGATGTCGCCGAAATTTGAAACAATGAATTCCATTAGGCCGTTCGACATCCTTCTTCAATTTGGCTCAGATTGGTCCAGATTTGGATATAACTGCCATATACACCGATCTCTCGATTTAGGGTTTTGGACCCATAAAAGGCGCATTTATTGTCCGATGTCGCCGAAATTTGGGACAATTAGTTGTGTTAGGCCCTTCGACATCCCTCTTTAATTTGGCCCAGTTCGGTTCAGATTAGAATATAGCTGCCATATAGACCGATCTCTCTATTTAAAGTCTTGATTCAATAAAAGGCACATTTAAAATCCGATTTCGCAGAAATTTGACACAGGGACTTATGTTAGGCTTTTCAACATCCGTGTCGTATATGGTTCAGATGGGTCTATATTTGGATATGGCTACCTAAAAGACCAATATTTTGTACTACAAAACTGAACAATGACTTGTACTTGTTTGACCACTCAATATCCGTGTTGAATTTGGTTCAAATCGCTATGGGTGCATAAATTATGCATTTTTCACAGGATTATGACGAAAGGTGGTTATTATATATCCGAGCCAGTGGGTATCCAAAATTCGGTCCGGCCGAACTTAACGCCTTTTTACTTGTTTATTATTGTAAGCGATTTTGGGTTTTCCACCTCGTAGGAGGTTGACAAAGTAAAAGAGCATGTCCTTGTTTTGGGCATCTTGCCAAGTTATTGTTTCCTTCTGCCATCTTTTTGGCTGCACATAAAATTTATTTCGTTTAATATCTAGCATCCTAAGAGGGTGTTACATATGTTGCCAAGTTCTGTTTATTGCCTTAACACTTTCTCCATGTTGTTTTGTACTATGTACAATCGACAAAAATTGTCTTTTAATCAAAAGGCTTATTGAATTCTTCAGAAGGCGGAAAGAAAGAGAATGAGTGGGAGAGGAATGAATCAAATGCAATCAACGTACATATCTGTTATGTCATTGCAAAACAACTTGTGAGTGGTGGTTAAGAAAAGTGCCCGAAGAGACAATTTGTTATTCTCAAGGATATTGTATATAAGGCTAAAGATAATTTGTTGTTGAACTTGTGAATAACGACTTGGGAACTACCGTGATGAGGTTTAAAGAAGGGCCTAAATATGTAAAAAGTCATTGGTTGGTAATATTTGAAACAGAGATATCTCTGGCCTTTTTTTGAAGGAACTCATAGTTTGAATGTAGATTGGGGGGTCAAAAGATGTTTGCCTCGCAACATGAAACTGTCAAAAGTTATAGCTTTGCTCTATTATCGCTGACCCGACTTTTGATTGTCGCATTCCAAGCCAAACAAATTGAATTGATGTACGTATTAATTCAAAAGCTTCATTTTTAAATAAACTTGATTCGCCATAACCATCGATCAAAGAAACCAACGCATTTCAACTTAATAGTTTCATTTTTAAAAGCTGAATATCGTGCTATCCCTCAAACCAACGATTGAGAAAACCAAAGAGAAGGCAATTCCTTAAATCATCAGAAACATCAATGTCCTTGACAATTATTGAGGTCTTCGAGGGATGCGATGTGCAAAATTTCTCTTTTCATCCCGTCTCATTCGTATATTCCTTTATAGACCTTCCATATGATTTCTGTTGAAGAAAACCTTGAATTTCAGATTCTTTTATGGACAAAGACTAAATGTGACGTTGATTGTCAATGTTAAGTGCAAACTACAAAATAAAACACAAGAAGTGGGTGAAATTGCAACAGCAAAGGAAGATGACTGAGTTGTAAGAAAGAAAAATCCATTTCAAGTACAAGTTTTTGTTTGTGGCTTTCCCGTTATGTTGCATTAAGGTTAATGGAGAAGGGCAATGTGAAGGTTGGTTAAATAATTTCGGTGAAATAGTTTTTTATGAGAGATTTTTATAGAATTTCTTTGATTCTTACAAACTACACCACCACTGTGGTACACTACAAGGGCAGTAAAACTTACAGCATTGTTGGTAACACCCAGAAGGACGAGATGTAGATGGAATGATAAGCATACGGATCCACTCAGTATCACTTTCTGATTCGATTTAGCCATGTCCGTCTGCAGAGATGGTCTGTATGTCGGTTTTTTAAGTTTACGACTGTTGTTAACGTCTAAAACACCATATCTTATAAAGGGTGATTTTTTAAGAGCTATAGGAGTTTAAAAAAAACATAAATTGCAGAAAAATTCATGATTCGAATCGATAGTACGGTCCAAATAATTTAATGTTTGAAGATTATTTCATGCAAATTTTGCGCCTCGAATGGTCAATCGGCTTAGACCAATTTAGGCATACACTTTTCAACATTTCCACCGGTATCTCACGAATAAATTTCTTCCAATGCGTAAATTGAAGCGGGCTTGTCTGTATAGACATGAGCATTAACATAGTCCTACAAAAAATTGTCTAAAGGCTTTCAATCACACGATCTAGTTGGCAAATGTTCACCGATTACGCCTTTCAATAATTTCATTGTTACGCATGCTGTGTGGCATGTGGCACCGTCTTTTGAAACCACATGTCATACAAATCCAACTCTTGCATTTTCGGCAAAAAAAAGGTGGAGATCATCTCACGGTAGCGCTCACCATTCACAGTTACATTGCGATTCGCATCATCTTTGAAGAAGTACGATCCAATGATGCCACCAGCCTATAAACCGCACCAAAATGTGACTTTCTCTGTATGCACTGGTAGCTCTTGCAATGCTTCTGGCTGATTTTCAGTCCAAAATCGACAATTTAGCTTATTTATATTTATGTTACGTTACGATTAAACAGACCATAAAATGGAAGAAGCGTGCGATGAACGTTCTTGGCAGAGCACGCATTATAATAATAAAATTCAATAATATGCAAGCGTTGTTCGTTCGTAAGACTACTCATGGTTAAATGAAACAAAACACGAAACGTGCGTGAGCTGTTAAAACCAGTGTTGTCAATAAAGTAATAGCTAAAAAATCACCCTATATTTAAAAATCAATTTGTGTTTTGTGTTTGTTTTTTCCATATAGACTCAAAAACGGCTCAACCGATTACTTTGAAATTTTCACAGATAGTGTAGTTTAATCTGGAAGGAAACATAGGCTATAGATTTTTTTGATATTGGAAGGGGGGCGGATCCTCCCCCTTACCCCAACAACACAACCCAAAATCAAAAGTGGACCGATCGGGACTATATGGGTATCAAATGAAAGGTATTGAAGCGAAGAATACGAATATGGTATTAAAGACAGGGCCTTAATACCCAGGAAGTTTAACTTACCCCAAAACTTCTCCGAGTAGACAAATTAAACGTTCGAATCAATATGGGGCTCAAATGAAAGGTATTCGAGTAGTTTACCAATCTGGCATAGGGGGGACCCATAACCCCGCGAAAATAACCCAAATAACTATATGGGACACGGTGTATTTGTTTGTTCCGTAGACTCAAAAACGGCTGAACCGATTACCTTGAAATGTTCACAGATTCTATAGACTATATAAAAACACATCCCAAAATGAAAATTGGACCGATAGGCACAATATGGGTATCAAATGAAAGGTATTGGAGACTAGAAAACGAATATAGTATTAAATTTTGGGGCCAAGTACCCAGTGGTCCGCCCCAACCCCAAAACTCTTCTAAACAGATATATTCGACATTCTTATCAATATGGGACTCAAATAAAAAGTATTCGGCAGTAGGTTACAAATATGAAAAATAAAATTAGATAAAAGTATTGGGAAGTCGCCCCACCCCAAATACCCCCAAATAGACATATTAGCCGACTATGGCTATATTGGACCCAAATGAAGTGTGTATGCGTAGATTACGAATATGACATACAAATTTGCGTTCAAGACTAGGTGGCGCTTTTTCTCCTAAAAATATGTCAAATATGTTAATTGACCGATTATGACAATTAAAACTCTAATGAAATGTTTTTGAGAGTAGAAAACTAATTTAATATCCAATTTTGGGGCCAAGTGTAAACTGAACTTCATTTCCGATTAAGGAAATATGGGGCTCACATCATCGGTATTTGGGAGTAATGAACGAATTTAATATTTATTTTCAGGGCAAAGCCCTAAAACACCCTCCAAACGTTTCACGTTTACCGACCATGGTAATATGGGGCTCAAATTAAAGGGATTTGGGAGTGGAGTACAAATTTGATATCGGTATTAGAGTCGAAATCTCTGAGGTGTCATTCCTCCCCATACTTCTCAATACCCTGATTTTCAATAAAGCCAGATTTCGGAGATTGGTAGTGTGATTCGTTCGAAATTTTTTTTTTTGACTCTAACAGTCACCTAAAGCAGTACATGGTTTCTATTGTTGGGGTTGGGTGCCTGGGGGCCGCTAAAAACACGCCAAATGGATGTATAGACCTATCACAACACTGTAGAGTAAACGAAAGGTGTTTGAGAGAAAAAAAAAATTTATATCCAATTGAAGAGCCATGTTCTTGTGGGGTCGCCCTATCCCCAAAATAAGTTCCTAATCGGAAGTATTTACCGACCATGGCAATATTTTACATATATAAAAGTTATTTGGAAGTAGAGTGCGAAATTGATACTGTGTTTCACCACAAAGACCCTGGGTCCATCTCCCCTCAAACAGAACTTATTTTCCGTTCATGCCAATATACGGCTTATATAAAATGTATATGCAAGTTGAGAGTAGTGGCTACCCCACTCCCGAAATACCCCCCAAACAGGATATATATACCAATATGGTAATATAGGACTCAAAAGAAAGACCTTTGGGAGTGCGCATGAACCGATCAGGGGCAAACTTCGCACACATTAATGAGTGCTTTAAACTCAATCATAAGGGACCTTTTCTTATAGTCCGAACGACTTGCCATAGTGCGACACAGCTTTGGGGAGATTTTTTTACATGACCATGCGTGGCATGGCAAATGTCGCCAGCATTAAGAGGGGATAACCACCGCTTTAAATTTTTTTTCGATGTTCTTGCCAGGATTCGAACGCAGGCGTTCAGCGTCATAGGCAAACCTGGGTGGCACGAAGTCGATATCCACATTCAGTGCAAAATGTCCCCACTCAAAATTTTCATGGTGAGCAAATACGTCCTATTTGGGGTTAGACGTCCCTTAGACAGTTGGTCTCGAATGTTGATATCAGATTCGTGGTTTTCTCTCAAATACCTTTCATTTGAGCCCCATATTGCCGCTGAAAATATATATCAGATTCGTGTTCTACTCTATACCCCATATTGCAATGGTCAGCAAATACGCCCCATACGGCCCCATAGACACTTGTTACGAATATTGATGTCAGATTCGTGCTTTACTCCCAATTTCCTTTAATTTGCATCATATTGCTGCGGTCATAAATTTGTCCTCTTTGAGGAGTGTTTTTAGAGGGGAGACCCCCAAATACTTAATCAAATATTTGGATATCAGACTCGTATTCTACACTCAAATAACTCTTATTTGAGCTCCACATTGCCATGACCAGTATATAAGTCCTGTTTGGGGGGAGTTTTGTGGAAGGGGTAGGCCACCAGAATCTTGGTCCCACATTTGGATATCAGATTCCTATTCTACTCTTAAATACCTTTCATTTGAGCCCAATATTGGCATATTTGGTAAATATGTCCCCCAAACACTTGCTCCGACAACAATGAAATTACCTTTTTTACGAAAAAAATTACAAAAATTTACTTTTTTTACATTTTTTGATTTGTAACTCGCATAACTTTTGACTGAAGAATTTGACCTTAGCATATATCGCGACAAAGAAATAGCTTTCCAAATCAGTTGAAAAATTTGAAATCAGCTCAGAAATGCTTTCACAAGCAACAAAATGAGAGACCAGCCTCTGCGAAAATTTGAAAAAATTAGTCAAATTTCTAGGACATTATAAAAGATATCCCGCACATTTAAGCTTGTTTTTTGTGGGGCCTTTTAAGCACTTTCCAGCAAAAAATTGAAAATCGGACCATAAATGCCCATGACAGCCCGAACAAATTTTGTAGGGCCGATGTGACCAATTTCGAAGGCCCACCAATGGGCCCCTGGGACTTCTAGGGCGCTGACATTTTGCATATAAACTGGATAATACCTCAACTGAAGCCACTTAAAATTTTATGAAGATGAAGATATCCATCCCACTGTGCATTGGACGGAAGCAAATTGAAAATGTGAGCCCAATATATAAAACTGCGAAATAAACCGATTTCTGGCATCAAGGTATTTGGATATGAAATAAATATTTATGACTTTTTTCAACCTATTTTGGAGCAGTGAGTTGTTAGACAATATCCTTTTCCAATATGTTTGCCGGCCGACTATAATTTCTCATCGCGATATAGGCCAATTACTTCTAAGGTTCATAAAAAATAAGTTTTAACTGATGTCAGGGTAGTTTTGGGTATTCTAAGTTTGATCAGGCCAAGCTCAATGCGTTTTTACTTTTTTTATTTCAATTTTGATTACTTAAATCTCTCGCTTTTCTTGCTTAAAATTGAATGTCATATTGTTCAATCCTTCATTCGATGTATGCGATTTAAAATTCTACCAAAAATTTCATACGTTTCTCACACGTATGCCAGTGATGATTTAATATTCAAGGCACTGCATTGGCTTTTCCAATTTTTCAATGAGCTCTCTCCAAAGGCGGCGAGTGTGTGGCAAAAGATAAATAATCCAATTACAAGAAAAGCTGCAGTAACACTAGTGAGAAAAATTAATTTTCAACAATCCTTATGACACACACAAGACTTACTCAGCCATTTGCTGCAACACACACACAAAAACTACGCCGCAGTATACACTTAAAAAATGAAATAAGATACTACTAGAGAGCGAAAAAAGCCAAGTAAAATGACAACAATGCAATCGGTCGGGAAGGAAGGTGATGAGAGATGAGTCCATGAAAACAAATATGGACAATTTTTTTGTTTTGTGTATGCGAAGGTGAAAGGATTCATATTAAGTGCATATGTTGTGCCAAAAAGGATATCATTGCTGTCATACTCTCGAATGGGAAATAAAATGGAGTGAAAAAAAATGAGATGTGAAAACAATGCTGGACCGACCAGCAGAGCTGACACTTTAAAGGAGTTAAAGTTCACTAGGCTTAATGCAACTCAACAAGGTAGTGAGATATAAAAAGATTAAAGGATTAATTGTTTGAATTATGAGAGGAGGGTTTCATAAAATATCATATATATTGTAAAAGAAGACTTTTTGGGTTGAAATAATATACATATCAAATTTTTTGGTTACTTAGGTAACATTTGTAGAGGACGACGAAGGCTTTCAGGAAAGTGCTGCTGTAGTTCCATATATTTAATACAAGGTGTCAAAGTTGAGCTCTTTTGACTTCTCCAATCTTCTGGGGGCCATAACTTTTGATCTACTGAACCGATTTGCAAGAAAGAGCTTGACAAGATCTAAAAAAAGGTGTAGACATTTTTTTTAGAATAAAATTAATGCTTTAAATATTCCCAACAACTTAAGGTATGTCTCGCCATATCCTAGACATAAATGAGGTCGTGGCAACCAAAATTCTAATAAAAGTCGATTTCCAAGTAGTGCTATACTCACTGTTAAAAACCAAGTATTATGTCACATTTTATTGCACATACGTATGGAAACTTGTATTCGGTATCACTTCTTCTACAAAACACAAAAAGAATCATGCAAATATTTCTATTCCATCCGATTGTATGTACCCGGTAAAATAAAAGTCAATTTTTCAAGTCGAAGCCGAATTTTCCAAAATTTTTGTTGTCGCCATTATAAGTCATGAAAAACGACCAACTTACGCAAAATACCGTATTTTAAAGGAAATTTCCATACCTCTCTAAAGATGTATAAAACATTTCCCAATTCGGAATTTATCTACTCTATCCTGAGCCAAACGTACATTTCTACGACAGTGAATTTAGTAACGTAAACCATAGTAGTAACAACACCTCACCAGATCTACGTTTTGATCTTGAGCGTTTTGAACAAAGCGATATCGTTAGCACTGTAGAATCGATTAAGTCTAATGCCATTGGTTCTGATGGTATTGACCCAAGATTTTTTAGGATAATTCTACCCTTTATTCTTCCGTATATGTGTTATATTTTGAACAATAATATTTTAAGGAGTTGCTATCCACAGTCTTGGAAACGGGCAAGGATAGTCCTAATACCAAAGAATAACCAGGAATTTAGGCCAATAGCAATACTTCCATACGTCTCTAAGATATTTGAGACTCTAGTCAACCGGAAAATATCTAAATATATTGCGAATAATTCACTGCTAACAGATTTTCAATCTGGTTTCCGGCCAAAGCACAGTTGCACTTCTGCACTTTTGAAAGTAGTTGAAGATGTAAGGAGTGATATTGACAGCGATAAAGTTACCTTACTTGTTCTTTTAGATCATTCGAAAGCATTTGATTCCGTTGATCCCAATATACTTTGCCTTAAACTGAAACATTATTTTAATTTTCTGAAAGAACAACGGATCTTATATATTCCTATCTTACGAATAGAAGCCAATCGGTATGTGTTGATAGCCGCTGTTCTAGTTATCTTCCAGTCTCAAGAGGTGTTTCAAAGGGGTCTGTATTGGGCCCACTCCTTTTTTCCTTATATAGCAATGACCTTCCTGGACAGTTGCGCAACTGTGGTATTCATATGTATGCCGACGACGTACAAAGTGTATATGAGCTCCTCGCCGGAGAGGCTGATCGATGGCGTACTTCGACTAAATAATGACTTGGATAGGATAAACACATGGGCAAACGCCAACGGACTAGTTTTAAATCCAACAAAGTCAAAGTGCCTTGTAATTGGTAGAAATCGGGTGACAATGCCGCCCAATCTTGATGTGGCAATTGCTGGAACCCCAATTGAGATTGTTTCATCTGCAAGAAACCTTGCTTTGGAGTTTGATGATAGACTTTCATGGAAGAATCATATCAGTATGACAGTGGGCAGGCCCTACGGCGTTTTACGAAACTTATATACATATGAGTCGACAGTATACCCCTTTGTCAATAAGAATGCTTTTGGCTAGGACATTTATTCTGCCGAAACTATTATACTCTTGCGAGGTTTTTTACGGTTGTGATGTAACTCATAGGAATAAATTGGACGTGGCCTTTAACGATGTCGTTAGATACATTTTTGGTTTGCGTAGAAGAGACCGGGTATCTGACTTTGCCAGACAAGTATATGGTGTCTCTTTTAACTCGTTCCTTAAGATACGCTCGTTGCAAATGATCCACAAGATAATTTATACCAATGAACCGTCATATCTGGATTCTGTATTGCGTTTTGCCAACTCTACAAGAGGTAAACAAGTAATACAAATACGTCATCAATATCGTGTATCTGAACAACAGTTCTTTGTTAATGCTATACGTCTCTGGAATAATCTTCCCAATAGTATTCAAATTATAAGTAATGAACGATAGTTCAAATCTTTGATTTATAATCATTTTAATTAATTATTTGTTTTGTTTTTTTTTTTATTAGTAAAGTTTCTTTTTCTTCTTTTTTTATTTTGTTTTAACCTTTTTTTTACTTAAATATTGTATCAGTAACTTTGCTTAAATTGTTAAATATTTTGTACCAATTATTGTTCTATTTAATTGAAAACTTGTTGAACTCATTGTATTTATCAATTTACTAACCCATGCTTTATATAAGACACTGTCTTTTGTACGGGTTTTACCATTATAAAATACAAATACAATCCGTATATTCAATCTAGACTTTACTAAACTAGGTGTACAAATCGATTCGTCCATGGGTTGGAATATACTTTTTAGTGCAATAAATTAAAGAAAAAATCTGTGGTGCGCCCTATAAAGTGCAGATTTCCTTTTATAGAGTTTGAATCCAAAAAAACGAGTTTTATCCGATTTCGATATATTAAAAAGAATGAGTTATTTAGGGCCTCTAAATTATTTATGCAGAAGTTAAAAACTGTGTCGGGTCTTAGCGCCTTGCATGCATTACAGGTTCTTCAGCATTAGTGTGGAGATTCCGTTGGTACCTGGATCCTTGGGCAACTTGACGCTTCGGATGACATTCGCAAATATGTCCGCGATAAATTATGATGGTTCTTCATCGGGTCGGCGATCATTCACCCGAAGAGTGGATCTCCTTCTCTTTCCATTACCCTTTGCGTATTGACCTATATGCCTTACGTGCTTGCTATTCAAAATCATGGAGCATTTAGTGACATACATGATAAACAGTAGGATACCCAGCAAATTGTTCAGATATACAATGAAACAAGTAAAAATGAGCTAAGTTTGTGACCATATCAATTACTCTGGATATATACCCATGGATTTTTGAGAACATCACGGAATTTTTGGCATAGACTTCTCCCGGGTGACTTTTCGGTATTTAAAACGCACAACAAGCCAAATGTTGGCTAAGGTAGTGATCCGATGGTGGTATGGCACAGTTAAAAATCCACACCATCAGCAACCTAACCTGAGCTAGCCCACCATGCCTTTTGCCACAGTTCTAGGATAACTTGACATTGGATTGCTTGCTAAGGTATATGATCACAATTGCATGGGGCGGTTTCTAATTCGCAACCTAACCTATTGAACCTTTTTCCTGGATTCAACAGTAAATTAACATTAGACCAAAACTTACCAATACCAGCCCTTTAGTTTCAATGTTTCAAGTCAAGGGCTGTTATCCATGCTTATGTTTAAGCATTAAAGAGCCAGAACTGACATAAATGAGAGTACATAACTAGGTGTCCACCGTCTCCTACATCAACCATAAATATTTATATTTTTTCAAACATGTACTGTTTTTTTTAAATATAAATTCATTTATTTGTTTGAATAAAAAAACACAAACGTTTAAAAATTACACATAAAATTCAATTATTTGGAAATTGTTATTCAGATTGCCCAAATATTTCATAAGCTTTTTATATTCAGAAATATTTATGCAAAATGTTTTCGATTTTGTCTCTTTCTCTGAAAGAATTAAATTTTTCCCATACATACGCATTGCACAAATTGCAATTTCAAATTTTTTCCCACATAATATCCAATGGCATGACACCGGTTGTCCTTGCTTATGCATATGTATTGTGCATACCTTTATGGGATTTTAAGTGCGCTATCATGTCACAGTAAAAGTGTTATAATAATTCGACATATATGCATGTGGGGTGACACATGTCCAGGTTAACATGGTATTTGCATATGTATGTTGTTACATAACCTACCCCGCAACTAGCATAAAAACCGCCAACAATTAAACCTGCAGTCACATTTCAGAACAAAAACCTATCATGAAATTCAAGGTGTTCCGCTTTTGAACATCACAATTTGCCCAGAATATTTGTTGGTTTTTGTGTGCGGTGCGGTACGTGCTGGTGAACAAAAATGGTCACTCTTGGTGCATTGTTGTTTTTTTTTTTTTTTAAACAACGGACAGTGGTGCAGATTTAAACAGAATCGAACTAAATATAATTTAACTAAAGGGTGATTTTTTTGAGGTTAGGATTTTCATGCATTAGTATTTGACAGATCACGTGGGATTTCAGACATGGTGTCAAAGAGAAAGATGCTCAGTATGCTTTGACATTTCATCATGAATAGACTTACTAACGAGCAACGCTTGCAAATCATTTTCAGTGAATGGGCCCTAGAAAAGTTGGCAGAAAATCCGCTTTTTTATCGACAAATTTTGTTCAGCGATGAGGCTCATTTCTGGTTGAATGGCTACGTAAATAAGCAAAATTGCCGCATTTGGAGTGAAGAGCAACCAGAAGCCGTTCAAGAACTGCCCATGCATCCCGAAAAATGCACTGTTTGGTGTGGTTTGTACGCTGGTGGAATCATTGGACCGTATTTTTTCAAAGATGCTGTTGGACGCAACGTTACGGTGAATGAACACATTTCGAAACGAACACTGATTTTGGTAATAAAATTCAATGATTTGCAAGCGTTGCTCGTTAGTAAGTCTATTCATGATGAAATGTCAAAGCATACTGAGCATCTTTCTCTTTGACACCATGTCTGAAATCCCACGTGATCTGTCAAATACTAATGCATGAAAATCCTAACCTCAAAAAAATCACCCTTTATTTAAAAATTAAACTATGCATACCTCATTTACGGTACACTGTACATTAGCTCTTTCTCCGGAGTCTTAAATCACGTAAATCGGTTCAATCGATCAACAGTCATAGCTCCTTAGCTCCATATCCTCCTCCTCTGCAAAAGTCTTAAACATTTTTTGCCACTAAAATCACAGGTAAAAAGTAATGGGCTTATTTCCAATGTTTTTGCCCCGTTTGTTTCACTTTGCGACGATGGGGACCAATATCTTTTTGGACAGCCAGGCAGCCATTAAATCTCTGGGGAGCATATTTCTGAATTCGAAAACTGCCCTTGACTGTTGCAGATCTCTCAACGAGATGGCTGAATAGTTCAAAATTCACCTGTTCTGAGTGCTGGGCCACAGAGACATCCCAGGCAGTTGTAGAGCAGGCGAGCTTGCGAGACTGGGAACAACCTTACACATACCAGGGGAACTGGAATCTGTGGTTATACCCCTAGCGACACATAAGCTAAGATCAGGCCCGAGGGGCAACGAATGAAAGATCGTCACAAAGATGGGTTTCAGCACATTCCAATATTGTTTAGTCCAATTTAGACTTGCAGAGCTACCGCTTTGCTGTCGCTGGCTAAAACAGACGTCTCAGTCATTGTGTCTGTCATGACAGGCCACTGTATGATCGGAAAACATGCTGAAAGACTAAAGGTTGCTAGTAGAGATGTGCACGTGAGTGACTTTTCACTCAGGCTCGCGAGACAAAAAAATTATTCACGCACGCTCACGCTTCAGCCATAGTGTCCGTCATGACAGGCCACTGTAAACTGAAACATGTTGAAAGACTGAAGGTTGCAAGTAGAGATGTGAACGTGAGGGATTTTTCACTCACGCACGCTCACGAGACAAAAAAATATTCTCTCACGCAACTTTTTTATGTTGACTCATGTTCACGCACGTTCACGAGACCAAAATTTTACAAAAGGACGCTCACGCACGACTCACGAAAAACTTGAAAATCACGGTTGAGCAAATATTTTTCAATGAAGCGAATAATATTTTTTGCAAACGTCAGCAAAAATTAGAAGAAAAATAAGCTAACAATTAAAAATGTTAGCGACTTTTCCGAAAGCAGAATAGTATACCAAACCTAAGTCGTGATATCTCGTTGTTCGTAATTTTCTAGTGAATCGTGATTAGCGTTGTGAGCCGTTATTCACGCTCACGCACGAAGAATTTTATTTCAATGACGCTCACGCACGATCACGTGATTAGATTTGGATCTCACTCATGAATCACGGAACTTACCCTTGACACGACTACTCACGACTCACATGCACACCTCTAGTTGCAAGTATCGACTTTGGCAGAAGCTGTGGGTCGCCCAGGAAGAAGAGACTATAGAACAGCTGCTGTATGTGTGTCCCGCACTAGCAGTCAGAAGGAGTTCCACTTTTGAATCTCATTTCTTTGAGAACTGGTCTGATTTACCGGATGTGAACATTCGCAAGTTATTGGGCTTTTTAAAGCGATCTGTATGGTTTAACGGTAGGAACTAGAAGGCACCTTCCTTCTCCTGTTCCTATGGTATCACAATGGACGAAAAAATCTAAGTGAGTCTGATGGCAGACTGCCTCTTGAGCCTAACCTAACCATCCGGTCGACGATCAACAGCAGGCCAGAGAGTATTGCAGTTCTACATCTATGTAAAGACTCCCTTTCCGTCAACGCCTCCCCCACTTCTAGGTTCAGTAGTTCGACAAGTGGTCTGTTCCTACGGTATCACAATGGACTTAAACGTCTAAGTTGTGAGTCTGATGGCAGACTTCCTTTTTAAACCAAACCTAACCTTCCAGTCGACGACCGACAGTAGGCCACAGAGTACTTCAGTTCTACATTTATGTAAAGACTCACTCCCCGTCAACGCCTCCCCCACTTCTATGTTTAGTAGTTCGACAAGTGGCAAGTAAGCCAAACCGCCGACTGTTTTGCCCCCAGTGAAGAAGTTCGTCCTGGAATATTCGTCCATCATCTCGCTTTCGGAAATACCATCGTTTCCGGGAACACAAGTTAGCGCTATGTCCTGAGCCTGGAGTCTATTCAGGGATTCCAAACACTCCGCCCCACAATTCGACCTGACGGTCTTCGAACCACCATACTGCCCAAATAAATCCTGAGTATCGAAGGCGTTAAATCCCTTCCGAGGGTTATTTGCAGCTATGGAGGTTTTTGGAGGCCACCGTAGCGTAGAGGTAAGCATGTCCGCCCATGACGCTAAACGCCTGAGTCAGAATACTGGCGAGTACATCAGAAATAGTTTTTGAGGTGGTTATCTTCTCTTAATACAGGCGGTATATGTGAAGAACTATGGTATTTGAAAAATGGTAAAGCAGCCATGTAAAATCTTCTCCCCAATAAGGTGTCGCACTGCGGCACGCCGTTCGGAATCGGCTATCGAAAGGAGACCCCTTATCATTGATCTTAAACTTCAACCGGACAGCATTTTTTGATATGTGAGAAGTTTGCCACTGTTCCTTAATGGAATGTTCATGGGCAAATTTGCCAAATGAAGGATTTGGCACAGACCTCTGCCTGAAAGACCGTATACGCCTCTAGTAATGTCACGTACCGATGGCGAATCTCTCTCAGTAGATTCCCAATGCCATTCTTGACTCTACCCTGGAGCCATTCCCACACCTCCCTCGCCGGAAAATGGACCCCTTAAATCCTTTGTCGAATCGGTCGCTGTGCCAGATAATCTGAGACCCTTCTCAGCTTAGACATCGCATCTGTAGTCTCCAGAACATACCCGCTCATCGTCAGTCCAAGAGCAACTTTGGCTACATATTGGGTTGCCCAAAAAGTAATTGCGGATTTTTTATATAGTCGGCGTTGACAAATTTTTTCACAGCTTGTGACTCTGTAATTGCGTTCTTTCTTCTGTCAGTTATCAGCCGTTACTTTTAGCTTGCTTTAGAAAAAAAGTGTCAAAAAAGTATATTTGATTAAAGTTCATTCTAAGTTTGATTAAAAATGCATTTACTTTCTTTTAAAAAATCCGCAATTACTTTTTGGGCAACCAATAGTTCATTTTCAGGCTTACCATCGTTTTCTATCGCACATCCCCCCACAGGAGTAGAAGACGAACAGTGCCTTTCGTCTTCTTTCCGCCCTATTGCTTTTCTAGGATATTTGCAAATAGAGGACTAGGCTTAGAAGTTTTTCGAAAAAAGAACACATACAATTTAGAAAAAGTAGGAAATCTTTATTTGAATCGATAGTACGGTTCATATTATTTAATGTTTGAAGATAATTTCATGCAAATGTTGACCGTTGCAGCACCTCAAATGGTCCATCAGCTTAGTCCAACTTTGGCATACCCTTTCCAACATTTCGTCCTGTATCTCACGAATAAATGCTTTAATGTTGTCTTCCAATGCGTCAATTGAAGCGGGTTTGTCTGTATAGATATGAGCTTTAAAAATAGTCTAAAGGCGTTAAATCGCACAATCTAGGTGGTCAATTGACCGGTCCCGAACGTGAAATAAAGTGTTCACCTAACTCGCCTCTCAATAAGTCCATTGTTACGCAGAGCTTGACTTGCATGACTTATTGAGCATGGTGAGTGCTCACAGTTACGATTCGCATCATCTTTGAAGAAGTACGGTTCAATGATGCCACCAGCACATAAACCGCACTAAACTGTGACTTTTTCTGGATGCTTTGGTAGCTCTTGCATTGCTTCTGGCTGATCT
Source organism: Stomoxys calcitrans (assembly GCF_963082655.1). Lineage (NCBI taxonomy): Eukaryota > Metazoa > Arthropoda > Insecta > Diptera > Muscidae > Stomoxys > Stomoxys calcitrans. Next base: position 117,380,938 of record NC_081555.1, read on the forward strand.
TCACTCCAAAATCGACAATTCTGTAGATTTACGTACCCATTAAGCCAAATAAGATTGAACAAGTATAAACGTGGTAAGTTAGGCCGGGCCAAATCTTGGGAACCCACCACCATGGATTCTGCTAAAAAATTATAAAAAATAAATTTAGTTGAAGGGCATAATTTTATTCTACATACCAAACTTCTGTTAAACCAGCAAAAATTAAAGCTTCTAGGAACCGAACAAGGATGATCAAGAGACCGGTTTACATAGGAGCTATTGGGTTGCCCAAAAAGTAATTGCGGATTTTTTAAAAGAAAGTAAATGCATTTTTATTAAAACTTATAATGAACTTTAATCAAATATACTTTTTTACACTTTTTTTCTAAAGTAAGCTAAAAGTAACAGCTGATAACTGACAGAATAAAGAATGCAATTACAGAGTCACAAGCTGTGAAAAAATTTGTCAACGCCGACTATATGAAAAATCCGCAATTACTTTTTGGGCAACCCAATATATAAGTTTATAGACTGACGTAACAGAAGAAGTGAAATCGGGAGATCGGTTTATTCGGAAATTCGGATATTAGATTAAAAACTAATTTGGACGATAACACAGATGTTTAAAGTTATAGCAAAACTCCACGTCCAAATCGTATAAAAATTGAGCCATCTATAGACCCAAGAGGTGAAATCAGGAGATCGGTTTATATGGAAGCTATATTAGGTTAAAATCTTATCTTTGGAGTAAAATCTAAAGATGGTTTTATATGGCAGCTATATCAAGACATTGGCCGATTACCAATCCCCGACGCTTATAAGAAATATTTTTGTGCAGAATTTAAGAGCTTATCATTATTCCTTCGCCAAGTTCTTTGACCGTCGTCTCGTTATAGGCAAACAAAGGATAATAGATACCGATTCGGACCATAATGTGAACCGATTCGGACCATAATTGGCATGGATATGGCCGATCATAGTAGAAGCCATAGTTTAAAATTTCAGCCCAATCGGATAAGAATTGCGACATATAGGGGCTCAAGAAGTAAAATCAGGATATATGTTCATATGGGAGCTATATCAGGTTGTGGACCGTTTCAGACCATATTTGGCACGCATATTTAAAGTCATAGGAGAAGTCGTTGTTAGCCAAATCGGATAAGAAATGAGTACTCTACAGGCTCAAGGAGTATAATCGGGAGATCGGTTTATATGGGAGCTATACTAGGTTATAAACTGATTTAGATTATACTTGGCATTGCTGTTGAAAGTCAAAACAAAAGACAGCAAACAAAACATTTTCAACGAAATCGAATAGCAATTGCGCACTACAGAGACTAAAGAAGTAAAAATCAAAGACCGGATTATATGGCAGCTATATCAGGTTATTATCCGATTTAGACCATATTTGGCTCAGTTATTAGAAGTCATAACAAAACAGCTCATAAAATATCTCAGTCAAATCGGATAAAAATTGCGCCCTCTAGAGGCTGAAGAAGTATAATCGGGAGATCGGTTTATATACGGGATTTATATAAGGTTATGAACCGATTAAGACCATACTTGGCACGGCTGTTGGAAGTCTTGACAAAACACCACATAACAAATTGCGCCCTCTTGAGGCTCAAGAAGTATAATCGGGAGATCGGTTTATATACGGAATTTATATAAGGTTATGAACCGATTTAGACCAGACTTGGTACGGCTGTTGGAAGTCTTGACAAAACACCACATAACAAGTTTCAGAAAAATCGGACATTAAAACATGGACCGATATAGCCCATTTACAATCCCAACCAGTTGTGGGAAGACGTAAAAGAACACCGCCAGCAAAATTTCAACCAAATCGGACAAAAATTGCGGCTTGTAAGGGCTTAAGAAGTCAAATCGGGAGATCGGTTTATATGGGTGCTATATTAGGTTATAGACCGATTCGGAACCTTCTTGGTCCAGTTGTTGGAATTCATAACAGAACACTACAATCCAATGGCAGCCGGTTGTACGTACTGGATTGACCCGATGGAGTCCTTCATCGACAAGGACTGCCCCCTCAGTGTACAACACACTGCTACAACAACAACAACATGCTAAATTTCAGCCAAATCGGACAAAAATTGCGTCTTTTAAAGGCTCAAGAAGTCAAATCGGTAGATCGGTTTATATGCGAGATATATCAGGTTGTAGACTGATTCGGACCGCACTCGGCCCAGATGTTAGAAGTCATAACAGAACACTACATGCAAAATTTCAGCTAATTCGGATTAAATTTGCTGTTTGTATGGGCTCAAGAAATCAAATCGGGAGATCGGTTTGTATGGGAACTATATCAAAATCTAAACCGATATGGTCCATTTGCAATCCCCAACGACCTACATCAATAAGAAGTATCTGTGCAAAATTTTAAGCGGCTTGCTTTACGCGTTGGACCGCTGTCTTGATTTCGACAAACGAACGGACGGACAAGGCTAGAGCGACTCAGAACGTCGAGACGTTCAAGAATATATCTACTTTATGTGGTCTTAGACAAATATTTCGAGGTGTTACAAATGGAATGATTATATTAGTATACCCCCATCCTATGGTTGTGGGTATAATTATACGGAAGATACAAAATATGGTTAAGTTTGCATATATGTTTGCATTTGACACAATTTTGTCTATTTTGAGCCACAGTATATAAATGTGGTTTATTACGCAAAATACATACTCGTATATGTGTGACCATGCAAATTGTGAAGAGTTTTGGTATTTGATTACACATATTGGCAAAGGTCATACTGTTCAACCGCATTCACACAAATTCACATAACTGAATGCTATTTCATAATATGGGGGTAGAATGATAATTTTGTTCGTTTTTAAATTAAATTTTTCGTACAAAATATGACTAAACAATTCATTGAACAATTGGGAAGAGGTGTACAAAAAACAAAAGGGAGAAGTATTGGTTGCCCAAAAAGTTATTGCGGATTTTTTAAAAGAAAGTAATTGCATTTTAATAAAACTTAGAATGAACTTTAATCAAATGTATTTTTTTACACTTTTTTTCTAAAGCAAGCTAAAAGTAACAGCTTATAACTGACAGAAGAAAGAATGCAATTACAGAGTCACAAACTGTGAAAAAATTTGTCAACGCCGACTATATGAAAAATCCGCAATTACTTTTTGGGCAACCCATAAAATATATATGTATGGCGTAATTAGCATAATTTTCTTGTTTTATACATTGAACCAAGGATCGGAAAAGACAATTCTCACCCAAGAAGACAAATTGGAGTATCGCTGAATGTGGTATCCATATTTGAGTAAAAATTGATTTTGACCAAGTTTTGTTGTAGATTCCAACATCCATGAAAAGATTTTTAGTGGAAAAACCAAATTTGATGTGAATTGTTGTTGTTGTTGTAGCCAGATTTTCATGTAGAGGTGGCGAACTTCGTTCCGTTCCAAAGGACCGATCGCCGCGGTAACAGGTTGGCCATTGGTTATTTAAAGGCGCCAATAACTCGCCTTGTCCTATCGAGCATCATAAGCACTCAGTATTTGTGCAAGAGCCGGTGCAGCCCGGCCTCTCACTAAAATTCTCCGCTCGATACCGCTGATTGTCCGCGATTGCCGTTGCAGCTACTCCGTATGGAGCATTCCACTATCCGCAAACGCGCCTGGTAGCTCGCTACTAAGCTTCTCGTGACAGCAATGAACTCCACACAATTCGGACCTCCATGTTGTAGCCTATGTGGTGCTCACAGCTATCCCGTGCTCCAGGTGCTCAACAGGTAAAACCTGAGGTTCACCTAAGAGCATAAATACACATGCATCGGTTTGGTCCACTTTAAATCCCCATTCTGAAGCCAACGCATTGTTAAGGCTTCTTCATTTCCAATGTTTCTTAACTCGAAAAAAAAAACTTCTAATTTAACAAAATTTTACCAAGATTTTTCTCCGACACTTTGAATTACCCAAATGAATATCTCTTCAATGACAATGCTCATTTGACCATAGTAACACCTTGTGTACAGGAACCTGAATGTGAAAGTGTGCATATGCATGTGCATGAGTGTGCGTATCACTGCATTAAATTTCATCATCTCGTTGTTATCACAGAGGTAAATTAACGCCTTTGCAATGCCATTTCATACCCATACGTGTGGGATAATCGCATTGACATTCACATTCACACTTGCAGCGGTGACCTCTCGTTGGCTCCCTATAGTTGGACACACGGGTATTTGTTTAACACGGCAATACACCATAATTTGTGGTTTTCCACCACACTGACACACGCGAGAGTGCCATTTCATTGAAATAAACAAAAATCCATTAAAATTAATTTAATTTAAATATTTGTTCAGTTATGCTTTTTATATGAAACTTTGTATTTCATTTACGTGGCTTAGTTCATGTGAGTGTACGTTTGAGTTGTTTTATAATTAAAATAGGTTTGTATGTGCAGTGCATACGTTTTGCTTTAATTGATATTATTATATAAAATCATATTAATTTTTGTGTAATTAAACAAAACAACATCACCGATGGAAATCTCGACAACATTTCAATGAGTATACCACTATGTAATGCAATGAGAAAATGCTAATCGACATTTACACACATATTGCAAAGTTAGTTCTCTGGTAATCTGGGTCAAAAAAGAATGTTTATCAGAAAATACAATTAACTTTAGATCTGTATGTTTAATTATTAAAATTTAAATACAATTGTATTGGTAAGGAAAGACACTTTAAATAGCCAATTTTGATGTAAAATTTCAAGCCGATAGGTTCATCCGTTTGTACGCTATCTTGTTTGGGATATGTAGGCGACTAGGCCACATCAACTAAGAATGGATTGAAGTGAATTTTCGTTTGCAGCCGTACTCAAGAATCTTGTATCCATTTATGGACCAGAGATTTGCACGAGACCCAAATTATGGCCCTCAATAGACACTTTGGCCAAAACAATTGTTTGTATCGCATGCCACATAAAAACAAAGTTAGCTAGAAACACACGCACATATACAATAGAGTGAGAGATGCGCGACGGTTTTAGTAATCGTTCAGTGGTTATGATTTTCAATTTGGTCAACGGACATCGTGTGTTGTTTTTGCAAATGAACTCCACTCAGATGAGTACCATATGAAGCCAAAACAAGCAGGGGAATGAGACATCAAGTTTTATTGAGCGGCATAGGTATACTCCGTTGTTTTGGATAGCTTCATCCGTTTGAACGCTATCTAGTTGGGGATATCTAGGCGACTAGGCCACATCAACTAAGAATGGATTGAAGTGAATTTTCGTTTGCAGCCTTACTCAAGAATCTTGTATCCTTGTATGGACCAGAGATTTGCATGAGACCCAAATTATGGCACTCAATAGCTACTTTGGCCAAAGTAATTGTCTGTATCTCATGCCACATAAAAACAAAGTTAGCTAGAAATACACGCACATATACAATAGAGTAAGAGATGCACGAAGGCTTTAGTAATCGTTCAGTGGATGTGATTTTCAATTGGTCAACGGACATCGTGTGTTGTTTGCGAATGAATTCCTCTCAGATGAGTACCATATGAAACCAAAGCAAGCGGGGATATAACATATCAAGTTTTGTTGAGCGGCGTGGTATACTCCGTTGTTTTGGATGAAAATTGCTTGGATGAAAAATCTCCGTCTGTTTAAAAGTGACAGACTTACTTCAATTTTTATACCCACCACCATAGGATGGGGGTATACTAATCTAGTCATTCCGTTTGTAACACCTCAAAATATTGATCTAGGACCCCCATAAAGTAATTATATTCTTGATCGTCTCGAAATTCCGATTCGAACTAGCCATGTCCGTCCATCCGTCTGTCGAAATCACGATAGCGGTCGAACGCGTAGAGCTAGCCACTTGAAATTTTGCACAGATACTTTATATTGTTGTAAGTCGTTGAGGATTGCAAATGGGTCATATCGGTTCAGATTTGAATATAGCTGCCGATTTGACTTCTAGAGCCAATGGAAGCCACAATTTTTATCTAATTTGACTGAAATTTTGCACATAGTGTTCTTTTATGACTTCCAACGACTGTGCCAAGTACGGTCCAAATTGGTCAAGAACCTGATATAGCTCCCATATAGACCGATCTCCCTATTTGACTTCCTGAGTTTTCCATCCAATGATATAACCTGTATAACCTGATATAGATTCCATATAAACCGATCTCCCGACTTGACTTCTTGAGCCCCTAGAAGCCGCAATTTGGCTGAAATTTTGTAAATGGTGTTCTGTTATGACTCCTAACAACTGTGCCAAGTACGGTTCAAATCGGCCAAGAACATGATATAGCTCTCATATATACCGATCTCCCGAATTGACTTCTTGAGCCCATATATCCCGGGATTTTTATCCGATTTGGCTGAAATTTTGCATATAGTGTTCTGTTATGACTGCTCCAAGTACTGACCAATGCGGTCTATAACTAGATATAGCTCCCATATTTTAGCAGAATCCATGATGGTGGGTTCCCAAGATTCGGCCCGGTCGAACTTAGAAAGCTTTTTCTTGTTTTGTTTAGCCTAGCCATTACAAGCGCACAAACTTTAAAGTAGCTGAGTGTGTGTGTCTTATATTCAGTGTCGTTCAATGTGAGCCATCATGTGTATTGCTTAAAATAAAAAATTGGATTGGCAATCATTTTATGCTCATCGGTAAAAACACTTAAACTAGCTCAACGAATTTAAAGAAGCATTTTATGTTTTGGCTGTTGAGAGTCGCAAGCGTCAACAACGATTGCTGGTATAAGGTGTGAGCGTGCCATTCGCTTCACGTCTATCGTATGCACTTATTTTTAATGTGGCTTGCTGCTGGAGGCCACCCTAGCGCAGAGGTTAGCATGTCCGCCGACGCTGAACGCCTGAATTCGAATCCTGGCAAAACCATCAGAAAAAATTTTCAGTGGTGGTTTTCCCCTCCTAATGCTGGCAACATTTGTGAGGTACTATGCCATGTAAAACTTCTCTCCAAAGAGGTGTCGCACTAGGGCACGACGTTCGCACTCGGCTATAAAAAGAACGCCCCTTATCATTGAGCTTAAACTTGAATCGGACTGCCCTCATTGATATTTGAAAACTTTGAACATGTTCCTTAGTGGAATGTACATGTACAAAATTTGCGTTTTGCTGCTGTTCTCTGGTATGGACACATATATTTTTTGGGCCAAGTACTAGTGGTGTTGGTATCGCACCAGGCTACATGGGCGTCCACGGCTATGCAAATTGAAATTTGACCATGAACTTTCTATTAAGAAAACTCTCACATATCAATGATTGCTGACCGATTCAAGTTTAAGCTTAATCTCTATGTCCGAGCTTAGAAGACATTGACGACAATGTCAACAGGATTACGACTGCACAATTGGAGTCTGTCGAAGATAGTTGTCCTCCTCGGGAAAGGGAATCAGCCCAAAAAAATCCTAAATGACTGGGGAGACTCGCAACTTTGAGAAAGAGGTCCGCAGACTTTATAACAAAGCTCGTCGTACAAAAGCTGAAGTTTACTGGGATGTGTACTACACACGGAATATAATGACGCTCTGGTAGCGGCAAAACGAGCCCCATGCAAGTTTTCTGCGAACAGATCGATAGATAAAAAGTTGTTCTCAAAACCCAATGTCCAAACTGAAACGTTAGTAGACGACATGGGAGTGAGACAACGGAGGACACATTCAGGCTTTTAAAGAAAAATCACTTTCCGCATGATACGACGGGACTCGCGTAGACACCGGAATCTTAGAATAATGAGGTTGATCGAAGGCTTATCATAACGGAATTTGGGGTAAACGAAGCCTTAAGGGGCTTCAAACCATTTAAGCCACCCGGACCTGATGAAATATTTCTGGCGTTCCTGTAGAAGGAGGCGGACCCATATGGCCTGTATTTTCACAGCGTGCCTAAGTCTTGCATATACTCCGAAAGCCGGGCAGGACGAAAGGCAAGGTAAGGCAAGTTATGCTACACCAAAGGCCTACAGACCTATAAGCCTTACGTCTTTACTACTCAAAACCATGGAACGTATTGTGGATACGATGATAAAGAGTAGAACATCCAGCTAACTGCTCAAATACGAACAGCATGCCTAAGTCAAGGGAAGGTCGGTGGAGACTGCCATGCACGAGGTTGTGCCTAAAATAGAAGAATCTTTCTATGCCAAGACGTACACATTGGCGGTTTGCATTGACATCGAGTGGGCGTTTAACAATGTGCGGGCATTGATCCAATCCTTAGACAAGTACCGGGTGGATCGAATCTTTAGAGACTAGATAAACCCTATGATAAGAAACAAGTGGATAAATTGTATAAGGGAGAAAGTGGCACAGGGCATGCCACAGGGGGACATTTTATCGCCACTACTTTGGATGACCACCATAAAAAACCTACTGCGGATGCTGACTGAGGAGGGATTTGATAATAATAATACTTCTTAGAGGATCCGAACCATCTATGCAGAAGGGCAAAAAAGATCGTGCATATGGCATATGACTGGGCTAGACCCAGGGGTCTCAATGTTAACCCAGAGATGACCGAAATATGCCTATTCACGAGGAAAATCAAAGCTAGAGGACAGAGTGGGGCTGGGAGTCTACATTGAGAACCCAGGGACTGAGATCTGTTTTAGACTGTTGACCATAATAGGATACTGTGGGCATAGATCCGGGCGACTAGGGAATGCGTGGGGTGGTGTGGTGTTAATGCGAGGACGCCGAGTGTGAACATCTTTACGGACAGTAAACTTGCTATTAGGTCAATAACAACCTGGATGGTAAGGTCGCGAACAGTCTTGGAGTGTAAGAAAGAGGGTACCGCCTTCTGTGAGGATGGCTCAATCAGCATCGTTTGGGTGGCAGGCCATAGTGGAGTAAGGGGGAATGAAAGGGAAGACGATTTTGCAGTGAAGGCCAGAGGACTGCCGTCAAAAAACTTGGTTAACCCGAAGCCTTTCGGGTTGACGCAGCCCCAGTTAAGGGCGTTGACTACTATCGCGCATCTAACACTGTGGAATATCGAAATGGTCGGTAGGACGGCGAAAATCCTATGGGGAGATCCCGATCGTGAGAAGACGAGAATATTTTCATGGGAAATTTGCATAGTACTCATAGTTTCTACCTTTCCTCCTTCTCTTTTGGAGGAAGGAAAGCGTTGTACAAAATTTTGGAAAGATTGGTCAATAAATGCTCTTGCAGTGGCTCTAGGAGTAGAAATCGAAATTAAGCTAACTTCCGAAGGAGTAAAGCTAGCCGCTTGAGTGCGCAATTCTTATCCGATTGGGATGAAATTTTGCACGACGTGTTTTGCTATGATATCCAACAACTGTGAGAAGTATGGCCCTAATCGGTCCCTAACCTGATATAGCTGCCATATAAACCGATCTTGGGTCTTGACTTCTTGAGCCTCTAGAGTGCGCAATTCTTATCCGATTGGAATGAAATTTTGCACGACGTGTTTTGTTATGATATCCAATAACTGTGGCAAGTATGGTCCCAATCGGTCCATAACCTGATATAGCTGCCATATAAACCGATCTTGGGTCTTGACTACTTGAGCCTTTAGAAGGCGCAATTCGTATCCGATTTGACTGCAATTTTGCCATAGTGTTTTGATATAACTTCCAACGAATGTGCGAAGTATGTTCCTAATCGGTCCATAACCTGATATAGCTGCCATATAAACCGATCTTGGGTCTTGACTTCCTAAATCTTTAGAGAGCGCAATTCTCATCCGATTTGGCAAAAATTTTGTACAACGGCTCCTCCCATGGCCTTCAACATACGTGTAAAATATGTTCAGAATCGATCTATAGCTTGATACAGCTCCCATATTAACCGATTTCGCGTCTTGAGCCCCGAATCGGACTATAAATTGATGTAGCTGCTCCTCCGTCCTTATTCATTATACTTTGTTTGCCTAAAAACATTTACTGCGCAAAGAACTCGACTGATCCGACCATGGTATAAGATTCGGCCCGGCCGAACTTACCACGCTCTTACTTGTTTCAAGTATTTTATTTTGTCGGGGCAGAGCAGATTTTTAGGATGGAAACCGCTCTGCTCCCACTCCGCTCCGTGTTCTAAAAAGTTCGCTTCCGCAAAAATATGCCTGCTCTGCTCCGTTCCACTCTCCACTCCGCGCTGAATCCTTGGTTAACGGTTAACGGAGACCACCGTAGCGCTGAGGTTAGCATGGCCGCCTATGACGCTGAACGCCTGGGTTCGAATCCTGGCGAGACCATCAGAAAAATTTTCAACGGTGGTTTTCTCCTCCTAATGCTGGCGACATTTGTGCGGTACTATGCCAATGTAGAACTTCTCTTCAAAGAGGTGTCGCACTGCGGCACGCCGTTCGGACTTGGCTATAAAAAGGAGCCCCCTTATCATTGAGCTTATACTTGAATCGGACAGCACTCATTTATATGTGAGAAATTTTGCCCTCTGTTCCTTAGTGGAATGTTCATGGGCAAAATTTGCATTGGCAAAGATCGCTTAATTGTCATTATTATATATCGGTAAAGTGCTTCAGAAGCTGCTTTTGCCAGCAACTTTAGGTTTAGGCCATATTGAGCCAACCAACAATTTGGTTTATTAAGTAAGTATACAGTAAATGTGGCATTTGGCAAACTATAAATTATTGTGCTGACATATACTTACTCGTAACTTACCTCAGAGTCTTATCACATCATAATCACTCAGATTATCTTGGCATGCTAGGCTCACAAACCTTATACTGCAGAATTACTGATAGTTTCTTAGTTCTTCTCATTCATCTAGAGCCTCTTAGGGGATTAACAAAGGCTTATGTTTAAATTTTGCCACACATTTAGTTTAATACTTATTTCTTTTGTAAAACATTAATGGAAATTCATGCTTTCTCTTAACTATGCACATTATAAACACCTAATATACTCGTATTTGATCCTGATAACCGACACTTTGTGCTATGAAATATGTATTTACCAATACATACATATATATATATATATTATTATAGTTATTTTATAATTCCATATCACACAAATACATTTGAAAAATAAACATTAGCATTCATATGCCCATTTATTTGTATGGTCTAAAATGTATTCCTTGTGACATATGGGAACGAAAAATGGGGATATCAAATGGAATATGGGAGGTGTATATAAAGTGCCTGTAGTAAAATACATTGTCACAAATTTTCAAAAATTTTAAAATTGTCAACACTTATGTGGGTCATTTTGGCATTTGGGAAAATATTATTGTTTCTACTCATGAGTCTACTTTTATAGTTTCAAAGGGATATTGAATAAGGTTAGACATCTTTGTCACTTACTACATCTGATGAAAAATACGCCCATAGCACATAGCTCTCATGCTATACCTCTATTACCAACAATGACTGTTGCCTTTGTCCTTGTATCCTATGGCATATTTAACAGAAATTATACAAATACATCAGAGAGATGTCCCAGAAATATGCCCTATTGACAACAGAAACAAAAGCAAACACACAAAGGACGATCAATTTGATGTGTATGTTATTCGAATGGGTTCTCAGTTCATGCAAATATACCATTTTGGCAGCGTACATGTATCTAAAAAAACTACAAACACATGCACATACATATGTGTGTATGTATATTAGGGTGATGCCTTTTTTAAAATCTCATATCCCTACATCATATTTCGATGAGTTTTTATTTAATATAAGATAAAATCTTACACTGAAGGTGTTTCGACAAAAAACCTCACCAAAAAAAAAAAATGATTTTAAAATTTTTATTTCGGCATTTTGGGCAATTTTTTGAAGTAACTGTGGCTCTAAAACTTGAACACAATTTTTAGAGCCGCATATATGTACGAACATCATCTCGTAACATCATCAGGAAGTTAAATAACGTTGTCATTGGTGAGGATGAATCTTAGTGGAAGGTTGTCCTTGTCGCGGCATATAATAACTTCGACCGCACCACAGTGTTGCCAAATCGAAAATCTTGGAAACAATTCTGGAACTTTTGAACGCATAAAGATATGTCCACCAAACTTCAATCTTCAAACTTCAGTCAATGTTGACGTTTCAACTGAAAAATCGGATTTCAAAATGTGATACAGGAAAATTATTGTAAGCAATCTAAATCTGTCTATAAATTGAAAATCGGTGGACTAATGTCTTCGCAATAAAAAAACACGAGATCAGCCTACAACAAAATTTTTGACTCCTCCTGCGTAGTTTTTCACCTGAGGTGAGCAATTTGGAAATAAAATTAGGTGGAAAACCTTATACTTTTATGTATGTGTTATCCATTTTTGTAAAAGGAGTTCAGAGAACTATTGCAATAAAAAAATTGCGTGGAAAGATTCCGAACCTGATTTATATATTTGAGGTAGGTTGGGTCAGTCTGCCATCAAACTTACTTAGACGTTTTCGTCCATTGTGATACCACAGGAACAGAAGAAGGAAAATGCTTTCTAGTTCCTAACTTTGAACCATCCAGATTGCTTTAAAAAGCCTAACTCGCAAGTTGTTATGTTCACATCAGCTAAATCAAACCGGTTTTGCAAAGAAATGAGAGCCTAACTGACTTCTGACTACCAGTGTGGGACACACACACAGAAGGTGTTCTATAGTCTCTTCTTCTTCGATGTCCTCACAGCCTTTGCAAAAGTCGTTGCTGGCAACCTTCAGTCTGTCAGCATGTTTTCCGATTAGACAGTGACCTGTTATGACGAGACGTCTAGCCAATGACAGCAAAGAAGTAGACCTCTAAGTCTAGATTAGGCCACACAGTTTTGGAATGCTCACAGCCCCCTCTTTGTGATAATCTATCATTCGCTGTCAGTCGGGCATGGTGCGGAAACCTTAGCTTACATGTCACTAGAGGCATACCCACAAATTCCAGTATCCCTGGAATGTGTAAGGCAGTCCTTAGTCTCGCAAGCTCGTCCGCCTTACAATTCCCTGGGACATCTCTGTGACCCGGCACCCAGAGCAGTTGAATTTTGAACTGTTGAGAGATCTGCAACAGTCGTTGAGAGATCTGCGACAGTCGAGGGCGCTTTTTGTGTTCAGAAATACGTTCTGACTGGATTTAATGGCTGTCTGAGAAGATATTTATGCCAATTGTCGTAATGACATTATATCTTAGCCATTTCACCACGTCCATAATTGCAAGGTTCCCTGCTTGATACACACTGCAGTGGTCGGGTAACCTTTTCGATATCACCAGTTCAAGATATTTACAGTACACCCCAAAGCCCACCTGGTCGTTTAGTTTGGAACCATCCGTATAGAAGTCTATATAACTTCTGTTACCAGGGATATCGTAGTTCCAATCGGTTCTATGAGGAATAGTGGTACAGAACTTTTTATCAAAAAGCGGCTCAGGTAGGTTGTAATCCACACTGCCTGGAGCATCGGACATTGTATAAAGGAAAACACAGGGTTCCTAGCCGCTACATGACCAAAGAGAAAGCTCCCTTAGCCTCACGCCAGTGGTTGCAGCAATTTGTCTTGCCACAATGTCCACAGGCACAAAATGAAGCATTAAATTCAGTGCATCGCATGGTGTTGTCCTAATGGCGGCTGTGATATACAAAGGAGACATCCTTTAGGTCCGGTTAAGTATTGAGCAGTAGGTGGATTTTTGAAGCGCCGTCCACCAGACCACAACACCATATAGCATAATAGGTCTGACAACTGCAGTATATATCCAAAGCATGACACCCGGTCTAAATCCAAAACTTTTGCCAGGCCTTTCTCTTGCAGGTGTATAGGGCAAGAGTTGCCTGTCTTGCCCTTTCCAAAGACTTGGATTTGAAGTTAAATTTCCTGTCCAGCAAAACACCCAGGTATTTTGCGCTTTCTGTAAATGGAACATTCTCTCCAACCAAGGAGACAGGTTCCACTGTAGCCAACTTTTATCTCCTGCTGAATTGCACGAATTTATACCCAGGCCACTTTCTGTAGTCCACTTTGCTGTTGCACGTAGAGCTTCCTGAAGTACATCTCTTAGAGTGCTGGAAAACTTTCCCTAACCACAATTGCCACGTTATCAGCATACGCGACCACTTTTACGCCTTTTTCTTCCAGAGACAATGAAATATTGTTAATGGCTATATTCCAAAGTAGAGGAGACGGTACACCTCCTTGAGGTGTTCCTCTGCTGACCCATCTTTTTAGATGCTCAGATCCCAAGCCTGTCGTAATGCATCTTTTTGTATATAAGTTAATAATAAACTTTCTTACGGTAGAGTTGATGCCTAGAAACTCCAACTCCTTCATGATTGACTTCGGTTTTATATTAGTGAAAGCACCTTCAATGTCACGTAGCCGACTAGGTCGTGAAGGGCTGTTTTAGTGGATTCGCCTTTATTATATGTATGCATGGTGCTGCCGTGACAGGCGATCTCCAGGGATCTTTGCCCTTAGATATGTTTCTATCAACCTCTCAAGAGTCTTCAGCATAAACGATGACATACTAATAGGACGAAAATCTTTCGCCTTCGTATCGTGGAGTTTTTCTGCTTTCGGAATGAAAATCACCTTCGTGTCCCTCCATCCCACAGGTATATATAATATTTTGCTAAGCCAGGGAACCAGTCTATCAGACACAGCTTGTAATTCAACCGGTAATACATCTTCTATGCCAGGCGACTTAAAATATATACAAGCAGAGCTAAAATGGCCCGCGACTTCCAGCGTGTATTGCAGATGTTTGAAATCTAGTTAAACTTTACAAAAGGGAGTTCACTTCTCTCGGTGAAGTGACGGAAGACACGAGTGAAGTTCAATAGAAACTTCATATCGTCTCTCCAGCCGCCTGTTGCTTTAATCTAAGTTTTACCATTTCTCAAGGCTGCGTCCAAATATTTTTCATAATTAGTTATCAAGTCCTACACAATGAAGTACTGCATGTTTGAGGATCTAGTCGATCCATAGATCGTTGATAGAACGCGAAGAAGGCGATCCAGCACATGGTGCTGGCAATAAATTAACTTGGTTGTGAGGTGACTTTTCTCTTCGAACATTTGCAGCAGTCGAACTAAAGCTCACACATTGAACTCATCTAACATACTCTGTAGTTAGGTTAGGTTGAAAAGATATATTTATCCGCCCAATGTTACTATGGACATACACTTAGCCAGAGCGATCAATAAGCCGATTATTGTTGTGCGCTCTTAAAACTAAAAAGTAACCTCGAAAAAGAAAAATGTATGTTAGGAATTCCCTGCTATTACAAAACCCTTAATTTTTTCCGTACCACTCCCCTAAGTTGGTACATGTCTGGTATTGTGTCCCCACCTAAGTACAGGTGGCTTTTTAGCCGCGAAATCCAGGCAATCACAAAGGAAATGCTCCAACATCTCATAATCTTCACCATATGCCCTACACATGCTATCTTTTGCCGCACCGATTTTGCATAGGTGAGCACGTGAGCATGATACCAAAAGCTTTACTGACCTCCTTCTTACTTTCTTCCAGTAAAAGCCTCGTCCACTTACGATCCGGATCACCCCATAGGATTATCGCCGTTCTACCAACTGTTTGCGTTCACGGCCCACGCCCGTAATCGGACTGCGTCGATAGGAAAGGCTTCGGGTTAACCAAGTTTATTGACTGCAGTTCTCTGGCCTTCACTACCAAATCGCCTGCCCTTTCATTCCCCCTTACTCCGTTATGGCCCGGCACCCAAACGATGCGGATTGTGCCATCCTCCTTCTTACACTGCAAGACTGTTCGTGACCTTACCTACCTGGCTTTTATTGCCTCGTGGCCATTTTACTCTTCGTCCTCGCGTTAGCATTACACCACCTCACGAATTCCGTGATTGCCCGGATCTCCGCCTGCAGGACCGTATTATGATCAGGCAGTCTACAACTGATCTCAGTCCTTGGATTCTCAATGTAGATCCCCAGGCCCACTCTGACCTCTAGCTTTGATCCATCTATGTAGCATGAGCTTCCAGATGGCAATACTAGGGTTCCGTCAATTCAAGACTGTGCCGCTGGCAGCAGTGCCTCGCACTCGACCTCAAGTGTCGTTTTAGGTATCCAATCGGAAACCTCTTCCCTTCCTTCAAGGTTTTTTATTGTCACGTCTATTATACCTCATTGGTATGACATGCTCCCATCCTCAATCCATTCTCCCAACGCCTTAAGTCTCATAGCCACAGTCGCTTAATCTTTATGTCAATGGGTCGGATATCTAGAATAGTCTCCAGTGCCCTAGTGGGCGTGGTCCTCATCACTCTGCCTATGCCAATACAACACGATCTCTGAACTTGTTGTATTGTCCTTATGCTGCAGTCCACCATACCGGTGTCCATAGCCGTCTTGACTTCTTGAGCATCTAGAGGGCGCAATTCTTATCCGATTTGGCTGAAAATTTGCACTTGGTGTTTTGGCATCACTTCCAACAACTGTGCTAAGTATGGTTTAAATCGATATAACTGCCATATAAACCGATCTGGGATCTTGATTTCTTAGGCCACTAGAGGGCGGAATACTTATTCGAATTGGCTTAAATGTTGTACAACGGCTTCTTCCATGACCTTCAATAACGTGTCCAATATGGGTCTATAGCCTGATACAGCTCTCATGTAAACCGATCTCGCGATAATGCGAAGGCTAAGGCGCAATTCTTATCCGAATGCACTGAAATGTTACACAATGACTTCTACGATGGTCTTCAAAATTCAAATAATTTATAGTCCGAATCGGACTATAACTTGATATAGCTCCAATAGCATACCAATTCTTATCCATTATTCTTTGTTTGCCTAAAAAGAGATATCGCACAAAGAACTCGACAAATGCGATCCATGGTGGGGGTATATTAGATTCGGCCCTGCCGATCTTAACACGCTCTTACTTGTTCAATATTTTACTAACAGGTATTCAGCGCGAGATGGTGGGGTGTTAACACGAGTACGTCGAGTATGAACATCTTTACGGAAAGTAAACAGGCCATAAGGGATACCAGGAAGGTAAGATCACGAATAGTCTTGAAATGTAAGGAGATTTACGCAAATTCGGGGGATGGCATGATCCGCATTGTTTGGGTACAGGGCCATAGTGGAGTAACTGGGAATGAGAAAGCAGACGATTTGGTAGCGAAGGCCAGAAAACTGCTGTCAATAAATTTGTTTAACCCGAAGCCTTTCGGGTGGACACAGTCCGAGTTAGGGACGTGGGCGATGAATGCGCATATAACCCTTAGGAACAACGAAACTATCGGTATGACGGCGAAAATTCTATAGGGAGATCCAGATCGTGAGAAGACGAGGCTATTATGAAAGGAAGTATAGCTTTCGGTATCATAACGGGACACATAGGACTACGAGCTCAAAATCGGTGCAAGTGATAGCATGTGTAGGGCATGCGGATAAAATGATGAGTCGTTGAAGCATTTCCTATGTCATTGCCCGTCTTTCGCGGCTAACAGATACCGAAACTTAGGTGGGGACACAATACCAGACATGAACCAACTTAGAGGCGTGGCATGACAAACAATAAAGAATTTTATAAGCAGAACGGAATTCCTAGCTCAATTTTTTTCAAGGTAACTTCTTAGTATTTTAAGCGCACAAAAAGCCGATTACTGGTTAAGGTGTATGTCCATAGTGGCATAGTACCTAACAGGTATTTTTGAGTGGGCGCTTCTTATTTTACGGTAGATATATTCCTGAGTTAGCACGTTTATGTAGCAAATTTTTCAAAACCTCCAATTTAATGACCCCTCATAAATGTGGTTTTTGTAACAAAATCATCCTAAACAGGTAGCCAACGGAAAACACACACATCAATAAAAAAATGTAGTGGTTAAAATGAAAAACCCAATAGGCAATATTTTCTTAAATTTTTGGGAGTTTATTAGTTTCCTACCACAATCATAATAATAACAAAACCTTTTGATCCTCACTAATTTTCTTTAAATCTGAGAATCGTAACAAAGTCGTAAAAAGGTTTTCCAAAGATGATTAAAAATGAGGTACCTTGCTTAATTGTTAATAAAAACGAAGTATGTAAACCGATTTTTACGATCAATATCTCATTTTGTCCATAGGCTATGTAGCTCGCGAGAGTTATAAGACTTGATACATTTTTCCATTTTGGATTTGAAAGACTAACAAAAAAAAAAGAAAATTTAATATTTCACAAAAATAGAATTTCAAAGTGGTTTGTGTTTGACCGTTTTTAACATTTAAATGAAATAAACCTGTTTTTAGTCATTAACATTGAAAAACTCATTCATTCGTGGATCAGGAAATAATTTTTAATAAAATAAGCCAACAGTCATCATCCTAATGTATACATGGACTTGGACTGGTACTGGCATACAAATTTCTTCAAGGATATTGAAATACAGTAGGAGCATAGAATATGAGTATCATTTGTTCAGCAATCATATTCACATACATACATAGATTTGCCTTTAAGCTATGTACATATGTTTGGAGTTCTTCGCATGTATTTGCATAACATACTCACACACAAATGATTATCTATGCATACGAGGAAGCAATTTTGGTAGCAGATGCTACTAATCCGCTCAATGTGTTGATTCTTCTTGGGGCATTACCATAAGGCATGTCAAACCCTTGAACTGGCCTTTTTAATGACACAAGGAATTAAAGCCCCAATTCGTAAATATATTTTTGCAAACGCAATGGTTGAATAATAAAGATTTTTGCTTCTTAAGGAAGTTGCTTTGGAAGTTGTCAAAAGAAATGAGACGACATTTTTTTTGTCTTAGACAAGGCATACAATTTCCAAATTTCAGCGAAATCGGGTAATAAAAGGTCCTTAAGTCGGGAGAACTTCTATATGGCAGTTATATAAAAATATGGTCTGTTCTGCACCATATTCTGGAAGGATATGTTTACGCAAAAAAATAATTCATTTCACATCAAGGAAACTTTCGCCAAGTAAACTTCTTTTCTGAAAAACGTTGGACTTTGTTCATGATAAAAGTACATACATGTTTTTTGCGATACATTATCCTGGCAATACCTTTCATTATTGAAAGCTTATTGAAAATGATGCCAAATTCAATGTAATGTTGCTACATAATTCAAACTCAATATTTCACCAATTATAAGCAGATTTCAGTTTGTAATTCAAATTCTTTCTGAGGTATTTGGCACAACTCTAGTTTTGTATTATGATCTGCTGTATTTGTTATGCTTTAAATATTGGGTTGCCCAAAAAGTAATTGCGGATTTTTCATATAGTCGGCGTTGACAAATTTTTTCACAGCTTGTGACTCTGTAATTGCATTCTTTCTTCTGTCAGTTATCAGCTGTAACTTTTAGCTTGCTTTAGAAAAAAAGTGTAAAAAAAGTATATTTGATTAAAGTTCATTCTAAGTTTTATTAAAAATGCATTTATTTTCTTTTAAAAAATCCGCAATTACTTTTTGGGCAACCCAATATCACAAACAAATAAGAACGTGCAAAGTTTGGCCGGGCCCAATTGTTTATACCCTTCACCATGGATCGCATTTGTCTAGTTCTTTGCGCGATATCTCTTTACAGGCAAACAAATGATAATGGTTAAGAATAGTTATGCTGTTGGAGCTAAACGAAGTTATAAACCGATTTGTAGCCATACTTGGTTTGGCTGTTGGAAACTAAAGTAAAATTCACTGCGCAAAATTTCAGCCAAATCGGATAAAAATTGTGCCCTCTACAGGCTCAAGAAGTATAATCGGGAGATCGGATTATATGAGAGCTATATCAGATTATGAACCGATTTAGGCCATACTTACCACAGTTGTTGGGGTTCAAAAATCTAATTGCGCCCTCTAGCAGCTCAAGAGGTCAAGGTCTGGGTTCTATGCGAGCTATATCAGACAATGAAACGATTTGGACCATACTCAAGAAGTATTCGAGCAAAAATTCAAGCGCCAAGCTGTATTCCTTCGAAAGATAGCTTGCTTTCGGCAGACGGACGGACAGGGCTAAATATACTTGAAATGTCAGGATGAAGATCAAGAATATGTTGACTTTTTTGGGTCTCATTTCCATATTTCGATATGTTATAAACGGAATGGCTAAATTGTGGCTTTTTTATTACCTTCAACATACATGCCAAATATAGCCTAAATCGGTCTATAACCAGATATAGCTCCCATATACACCGATCTGCCGATTTCAAATCTTGAGCCCCTATAGGACGCAATTCTTATCCGATTTGTGCGAAATTTTGCTCAGTGACTGCTTCTATGACCTCTAACATACTTACCAAATATGGTCTGATTCGGTTCATAAGCTGAAACAGCTCCAATAGCATAGCAATTCTTATAAATTTTCCTTTGTTTGCCCATAAAGAGATACCGGGCAAAGGACTTGGCAAATGCGACCCTGTTGGAGGGTATAAAAGATTCGGTCCGGCGAACTTAGCACTCTTTTACTTGCTAAATTTGGTTTTATGTGGTCTGTGTATTGATATTGCTTCTAAATAAATCGATCGATCAATCTGTCATTCTGTTTGTAACACCTCGAAATATGCGTCTAAGACCCCACAAGGTATATATATTCCTGATCGTCATGACATTCTAAGTCGATCTAGCCATGTCCGTCCGTCCATCGGTGTGTCGAATGCTCGCTAACTTTCGAAGGAGTAAAGCTAGGTGCTAGAAATTTTGCACAAGTACTTTTTATTAGTGTAGGCTCCTTGGGATTGTAAATGGGTCAAATTGGTCCATGTTTTGATATAGCTGCCAAACGCAACCGACCTTGGGTCTTGACTTCTTCAGCTTTTGGAGGGCGCAATTCCTATCCGATTTGGGTGTAATTTTGCACGTGGTGTTTTGGTATCACTTCCAACAACTATGCTATGTATGGTCTGGGATCTTGACTTCTTGAGCCGCTATAGGGCGCAATTCTCCTCCGATCTGTCAGAACGGCTTCTCAATATACGTGTCCAAAATGGTCTGAATCAATCTCCCGATTTTGCTTCTTCAGGCCCTACAAGGCGCAATTCTTACCCGAATGTATTGAAATATTAAACAATGACTTCGACAATGTTCAGCATTCAATTCATTTATGGTCCGAATCGGACTTTAACTTGATAAAGCTCCAATAGCATAACAGTTCATATTCATTATTCTTTGTTTGCTTAAAAAGAGATACCGCGCAAAGAACTCGCCCTATGCTATCCATGGTGGAGGGTATATAACATTCGGCCCGGCCGAACTTAGTACGCTCTTACTTGATACTTCTCATTTTCGTTTGAAATATAGTTGATAAGAATTAAACAATAGTATCGATTCTATCGATATTTATTATTAGAAATATCGAAAATATTTAATGTTGCAATTATCGATAGTTTGCCAACTTTAGATTCTACCCGTGTTGCTATATAATTCCGAGGCATGGGTACTTGTGGAAGAAGACGAGGCAGTGCTGGCAGTGTTTGAGAGAAAGATTCTTCGTAATGTTTATGGACCTGTTTGCATTGATGGAGAGTATCGGTGTCGTATGAACCACGGATTGTGTGAACTGTATGATGACGTAAGCATAGTTAACGAAGAAGTTCCAGCAAAGAAGTCTTTTGAAGGCGATCACTGTGGTAAACGCAAATCGGGACAAGCAAAAGTCCGATGGAAAGATCAGTTGGTGAAAGACATCGCGAAACTTGGCTTCACAGATTTTATAAGGAGTGCAGAAGATCGAGCCGCTTGGCTAATTGGAAAAATTTTCTATCATAGCCTTAAGGCGACCGTAACGCAGAGGTTAGCACATCCGCCAATGGCGCCTGAATTTTTTCAGCGGTGGTTATCCCCTCCTAATTCTGGCGACATTTGTGAGGTACTATGCCATGTAAAAACTGCTCCCCAAAGAGGGTTCGCACTGCGGCACGCCGTTCGGACTTGTAAAAAGGAGGCCCATACCATTGAGCTTAAACTACAATCGGACAGCACTCATTGATAAGTGAGAAGTTTGTCCGTGTTCCTTAATGGAATTTTTATGGGCAAATTTGTATTTGCATAGCCAACTAAAGAAAAGGAAAGCAAAATTGAGGAATTCAGACCTTATTATTTTTATACCCTCCACCATAGGATGGAGGCATACTAATCTAGTCATTCCGTTTGTACTTTACTTTAATTGGCTATGACAGAATGTTTCTTCCACTAGCCGAACGTAGAATAGCGAAATCTGAAATCTCTTACACCAAGTTTCGAGGTGTCTCCCACAACTTGATCTTTCCATCGGACTTTTAGTCTTCCCGGTTTGCGTGTACCACCGTGTTTGCCTTCAAAAGACTTCTTTGCTGGAGCTTCTTCATCCATTCTGACAACATGACCTAGCCAACGCAGCCGTTGTATTTTGATGCATGTAACTATGCTATCGTCGTCATACAGCTCATACAGCTCGTGGTACGTCGCCTATATTCTCCGTTAACGCAAACTGGTCCATATATTTTACGAAGAATCTTTCTCTCAAATACTCCAAGCACTGCCTCATCTGCTTTCACAAGTACCCATGCTTCAGAACCATATAACAGCACGGGTAGTATCAGTGTCTTTTAAAGTGTAGTCTTCGTCTGTCGAGAGGTGGCCTTGTTTCTAAACTGCTTACTTAGTCCAAAGTAGCATCTGTTTGCCAGTATTGTTCTTCGCTTTATCTCAAAACTGATGTCATTCGTTTCGGTTACGGCGGTGCCGAGGTAAATAAAGTTACTGACTATCTCAAAGTTGTGGTTCCCAACTTTCTCCATGTTCTTTATCTGCTCGGTTATACAAGGCTTTGTAAAATCTCAAAATATTCATCTAAGACCCCATAAAGTATATAAGCTCTTGATCGTCTCGACGTTCAGAGTCGATCTAGCCATGTCCGTCCGTCCGTCTGTCGAAAACACAATAGAGGTCGAACGCGTAAAGCTAGCTGCTTGAAATTTTGCACAGATACTTAATATAGATGTGGGTCGTTGGGGATTGCAAATGGGCCATATCGGTTCTGAGTTAAATAAAGCTCCCATAAAAACCGATCTCCCGATTTGACTTCTTGAGCCCCTGAAGGCCGCAATTTTAATACGATTTGGCTGAAATTTAACATGTAATGTTCTGTTATGACTTCCAATAACTGTGCCAAGTGCGGTCTAAATCGGTCTATAACCTGATATAGTTCCCATATAAACCGATCTCCCGATTTGACTTCTTGAGCCCCTGGAAGCCGCAATTTTTGTCTGATTTGGCTGAAATTTTGCATGTAGTGTTTTGTAATGACTTCCAACAACTGTGTCTAGTACGGTTCAATTGGGTCTATAACCTGATATAGCTCCCATATAAACCGATCTCCCGATTTGACTTCTTGACCCCTTACAAGCCAATATTTTTGTCCGATTTTGCTGAATTTTTGCATATAGTGTTTTGTTATGACTTGCAACAACTGTGTGAAGTACGGTCCAAATCGGTCTATAACCCGATATAGATTCCATATAAACTAATCTCCCGATTTGACTTCTTGAGCCATTAAAAGCCACAATTTTGTCCGATTTGGCTGAATTTTTGCATATAATGTTTTGTTATGACTTTCAACAACTGTGTAAAGTACGGCCCAAATCGGTTAATAACCTGATATAGCTCCCATATAAAACAATCTCCCGATTTGACTTCTTGAGCCTTTAAAAGCCGAAATTTTTGTCCGATTTAGCTGAAATTTTGTACATAGTGTTCCGTTATGACTTCCAGTAACTGTGCTTAGTACGGTCCAAATCGATCAATAATCTGATATAGCTCCCATGTAAACCGCTCTATTGATGATCCTTGTTCGGTTCCTAGAAGCTTTAATTTTTGCTGGATTGACAGAAGTTTGGTATGTTGAATCAAATAATGCCCTTCAATTACATTTATTTTGTACAAATTTTTAGCAGAATCCATGGTGGTCGGTTCCCAAGATTCGCCCCGGGCGAACTTAGCACGCTTTTACTTGTTTCATCTGCTCACTTCTGCTCTGTGGATTATCACGAAAGGCTAAAATGGCCTTCGAGTGATTTCTCCTACTCATTTAACCCAAATATAGCATCGACAGACTAAAACAGGGCAACATTTGCCATTATGTTTCTAAACCATCCCACATGCTAACAAATTGTTCTAATCGACACATTGTAAAATTGCCACTAATTACTATCGAAAAGCGTCTAAGCATAATAAGTCATATCCGCTTGTTTGCATGCATTATAAAATAAATGTTAACTCCACCATGTAAATTCGCAAAAAAAAAAAACTATCAACACCCGTGCGTGTAAGCCATTAAAAATGGTTTAAAATAATGGACATTTAAAGCCGTCATTTCAACACCTTTTTCTCTGAACGTCCATTTACAGCCATCAAAGTGTGGTCATCACGAACACAACAAGTCAGTCTAAAGTGAAGGCTTCAATAAAAAATTGTGAAATAACATGCTAGCCATAATTAGCGGTCATAAAATGGGGGTTTTTTTAAAGCTTAACCTTTTATCGAAGGAGCAAAACATTATCGTTGCCCTCGAATATGGGTTAAATAAAAGCACAACCCATAGAGCTTCCCTTTTAGCATTTTGCCTTTTCCAAGTAGGGCAAAGGTAGAGCTATAAATAAGGAAGGCTATATCTCTTCGCACATTAAATGTTTGCCATAATTGCGTTATTTTGCATAAAGGCCCCTTTTTTTAATGTAAAATAATCGTTTTCAGAATGAAAAATTTGCATTGGCTTAATAGCGAAAACAAATTTAAAATAAATCCTTAACGATTTTCTAACAGTTCGGCGATTTAAAAAACACCACCTATGAAATCCCTGACCATAAATTTTTCTGAAATTTACGAGAAATGGTCAACATTAATCGCACGCACAGTGCATTGAAAAGTATTTTGGATGAAAGTGCATGGGCATAGACATTATTACATATTACAACATTTTATCGACTTTTAATCATTTCCAAATTCGATTTAGCAATACTCATCGGCCTGTCCCTAAATATTTGTAGTCCAACCTACAGGTCGTATGTGTATCGATTTTGGTTGAATGGGTAAACCACCATTAATGGTTAAACCACCTGAACGTCTAAGTTCAAACCCTGGAAAGAACATCAGAAAAAAATGTTAGCGGTGGTTTTCCCCTCCTAATGCTGGCGAAAATAGCACCACAGGCGAAATTTTTTCTCTAAAAACAATCAAAAAACTAAAAATTTTTTAAATAAAAACCTGAAATTTTTTCCTGGTCAACGCTATCGTCCAAAAGGAGTTTAGAATTCTCAAGACCCTGCAGCCTCGGTAGTATATATTTCGGTTTTGGTTGATTGGTTAAACCACCATTAAGGGCTAAAACACCTGAACGCCTAAGTTAAAATCCTGGAAAGAACATCAGAAAAAAAATTTTAGCGGTGGTTTTTCCCTCCTAATGCTGGCGAAAATAGCGCCAAAGGCGATTTTTTTTTCTAAAAAAATCAAAAAATTAAAAATTTTGCAAATAAAAACCCCAACATTTTTTCCTGGGCAACGCTATCGTCCAAAAGGAGTTTAGAATTCTCAAGGGCCCTGCAGCCTCGGGATTGACTTTTATGGCTCTTTTCATCAAATTCGTATTCTACGCATTTAAATTAAGTACCATATTACTTATGCGAGGGTTACCTTTTATATTTCGGGACTAGAGACATAAACAAATATTAAGTATCGAAAATCGCTTTATTATTTTTCAAAATTTTCCCCATTAAGGTCTATACACTTTTGTATACGCTTGAACCAATTGTCGAAGCACTTTTGCCACTCTGAGGTATCTCTAAAACATGCACCTCTCATTTCATTTACTACGTGCGGGAATAAAAAGAAGTCTTTTGGTGCCAAGTCAGGACTATACGGTGGATGACTTATCAAATCGATGTTTTGAGTGCTCAAAAAGGCAGTTGTTTGAGCCGATGTCTGAGAGCTCGCATTGTCGTGGTGAAGAGTGCTCCGACTTCGGCGGTTGGTTTTCCTGACTTCTTGGAAGACAACTGGCAAACAAATGATTGTGTACCACTCGGACTGTTCTGCGTTGTTCTAGTGGTACGATTGCGACATGTCCAGTTTTTTTTCTCGAAAAAACAGGCGATCACTTGCTTGGAAGTGCTTCGTGCGCGGGTCACTTTTGTTGGATTTGGCCCATCTTGAAGCACCCATACAGTCGACTGCTCTTTTCTTTTGGGCTCATCTGCGTATATCAACTATTCATCACCTAGCACGATGTCATAGACGTATTTCGAAGCATTGCCGTCGTTCTTTGGAGTCTTTTTTTTCGACCAGTCGACACGAGCTTTTTTTTGAGCGATTGACAAATTGTTTTTACGGTCAAATGTTCATGCAATATTGAATGTATGCTAGTCCCACTAACGCTTAAGGTTGTCTCTATCTCACGATAGGTCACATGACGATCTTGCTATATCAGTTGACGCACAGCATCAATGGTTTGTGGAACAACAACTGAATTTGGACGACCTTCATGAAATTCGTCTTGGAGTGAAGTACGACCTCGGTTGAATTCATCATATCATTGATAAACACTGGTCCTTGATGGAGCTTCATCACCAAAAATTGCACTAAGTTCATCGATGCATAGTTGTTGAGTTAATCCACGTCGAAATTTGTAAAAAATAATCGCACGAAAATGTTCACGATTCCATTTTTTGGGCGAGATGAATCTTTTAAATTACTGTAAAATACACAAATAGCGCTCGTATGTCAAAACGATCTGAATAAGTGTTGGGTTGCCCAAAAAGTAATTGCGGATTTTT
Source organism: Stomoxys calcitrans (assembly GCF_963082655.1). NCBI lineage: Eukaryota > Metazoa > Arthropoda > Insecta > Diptera > Muscidae > Stomoxys > Stomoxys calcitrans. The sequence continues at coordinate 117,407,673 of NC_081555.1, forward strand.
CAAATAGTCGGCGTTGACAAATTTTTTCACAGCTTGTGACTCTAATTGCATTCTTTCTTCTGTCAGTTATCAGCTGTTACTTTGAGCTTGCTTTAGAAAAAAAGTGTAAAAAAGTATATTTGATTAAAGTTCATTCTAAGCTTTATTAAAAATGCATTTACTTTCTTTTGAAAAATCCGCAATTACTTTTTGGGCAACCCAATATAACTTCAAAAATATCAAGATTTACGATAGAGCTGTCAGTTGGCAGATTGCAACACAAGGATTTTCAATTCCGAAATATAAAAGGTATCCCTCATATGGGGCGTCATTTCAACTGATGAGGGGGAACGCCCGTTTTGGGCCCCACAGGCCCGAGCCCAAAAGACGGACTTCATATTCGTGTTTATGGGGTCAATTTAGGGGAGTGTGCAAAAATTGGATTTTTTTTTTGCCATTTTTCCCGGAAATGGCACTTTTACCGCAATCATATGCAATTTATTAAAAATTTAATAACTTTCAAAAGCTGAGTTGTTTAAAAAATATCGTCGTACCTATTTGCTAAACTATACATAGAAAAATGTTCGGCTTGCAAAAATCTCGACTTTAATGTATGGCAAAACTCCGATTTTGGTTTCGTCTCTAGTGATATCACAGAAAAGGAGGAATTCCTTTACATAGAAAAGTAAGACTTCCTTGACATAGAAAAGGAAGATTCCTTGTAGTTTATATTGTTGCACCAGCCCGTTTGATTATTAAAGTCTAATAACTTGGGAATGTTCACATCCGCTAAGTCGAACAAATCATCAAAGAAATGAAAACACAGGGTACTTTTTCGCTTTCATACCCCTATGTCCAGACGCTTCTGTATAAATCATTACTTGGAACCTTTGGCCTATAAGCAAGTATTCCAATTATACAGTGACCTTCTTTGTAGATACTACCCCATCCAGGCATGCTCCACTGTGTCCTTTTTTTGGGTCTTGGCTTCAAAGGTTTGTGTACAATATTGCAATAAAGTTTCACTCACACAAATTTTTTAGTAAAATCAACACCAATTTTTGGAGTAACAACAGATCTTCGCCGCCAGCGTAGGACACAAGCAGCTGCGTAAAATGTTCGTTCCATACCCTTACATGCTATCTGTGTCAGTTACCCGATTTCCTTTTTTGTCTCTGCAGGAGGATGTGCCTGCATCAAAGCCATCAGCGTGATGTTTAATGCTTTGTTAGAATTTTCAGACTTCATTCTGACTCCTGTACATCTTCATTTGCACACATTCACGTCTTTCCATTTCCTTTTTCTTTCTGGGGAATAGACGTTTCTCCTCTCTCCTTTTCTCTCGATACTTCTCCTTCATCTGGCGCGGTGCTACTGATTGCAGGGTTGCTCTTTACGCCGCCTTGTCTTCAGTAGCATCTCGACACTCTTGGTCGTACCATGGGTTTCTTGGGGTAGGCTTCTGGTACCCGGTACGGATTTCGCGGCATTTTCCTTGGAGTGGGTAATAGTTTACCACTGCGCCATTATATCATCGGAACAAGGAGTGCTTCCATCAAGCAGTTGGATTAGTCGAGTGGTGTATGCCGTTACCATCTGTTGTGTTTGCAGCTTTTCAATGTCTAGCTTCCGTGCAGTGTCAGCGCGTACTTTCCTAGCCATGTTCAAACGGGTGCGAACCTTGGCTGCAACAAGGTAATGATCCGAATCTACATTCGCTCCACGGATCGATGGTACATCTAACACGCTGGATGAATGCCTTCCATCTATCACAACGTGATCAATTTGTTTCCTCGTATTTTGATCGGGTGACAGCCATATGGCTTTGTGAATATTTTTATATTGAAATCTGCTGCTACTAACTACGATGTTTTTTGCTGCGGCGAAATCTATCAGCCTCAACCCATTACCGGACGTTATCTCGTGGAGGCTAAACTTTCAGACTGTTGGATCAAAAATATCTTCATTCCCTATCTTCGCATTAAAATTTCGCATTTTAATATTATGGGCGGGGCAGTGGTCATATTCTGTCTCTAGGCGCTCGTAGAAAATATTCTTGGTCTGCTCGTCCTTGCCTTCCGTAGGGGCATGAACACAAATAAGGCTGATGTTGAAAAATTTGGGTTTTATGTGAATTGTGGCTAGCCTTTCATCGACCGGAGTAACACTTGAGACAAGGTGTTTCAGCCTCCGACTTCCTACAAATCTACAGCCAAATCCATGTCTCGTGTTATGGCAGCTATAGTATAGTTTGTCACCGTTCGGTGTTGTTGTGAGGCCATTCCCAGTCCATCGCACTTCCTTGTAAGGCGGTAATATCTGGCTTGTACTTCTGTAATACATATGCCAGCGCGTATACTGCACCATCTCTTCAGAGAGTGCGAACATTAGCTAGTCCGCATAAAAACGGAGCTTTCCACCATCCGCAACCTGTGGACGCGACTGGTAGCTTTCAGCAAAGCTTCCCGTGATAACGATAGAAACCATACAAGTCGAAGCTCAGTCCTAAATTCCATTGCAAGTAAAATCTTTGATCATTAAGTCCAACTCTAAATAGATATAAACACAACAAAATAGGAATAAATATTCTGAAAAGCACCTGCGCAGATAATTTAAATGAAATATTCAATTACATTGCAGTCTCAAAAATTATAATTTAAAATAAAAGTGATTAGCTGATGGCCTCAGTAGCTAAAGCCTCTATTTTATTATGTACCAACTTCTATACACACTAAGCTCAGTATTTGTAAAATAAAATTACAAATAAATAAATTTTTAAACATAATTTTAATAGTAAATGCCCCTAATATTTAACTTTTTGTTCACCGCTATTTTTTAAGCATATTTTTTGCCATCATTTCTTATGAAACATTTACGAATATATTTTTCCATCTCTTCTTTTTCGATCTCTTTTTAGTTCTCTCATTCTTATCGTTTTCCCCCTCCCCCTCGCAGTACCAACATAACTACCTCTTCAAAAATGCTTAACAGAAAATGTTTTATTTTTACCACTCCAGTTGTTAACGAACTTTAACTTTGGTCGGTCGTGCCGGTGTCGTGGTCGTGATTAATAATTAAAAGTGCAATGATTTAGTTAAGATTTTGCTGAAAACTGTGTTTATTGTTGACAAAGTGAATAAAATTAAAGTTAAATGTGAAAAGTGCAAGTGATTTTAAAAGAAATAGCAACATATCGCGGGTGAAAAAATTTTTGCTTTCGTTCCTTTTCGCAAATGTGCAAAAAAACACAACACAAATAGAAGCTGACAGTGTGTGTGTGTGTGGAATGCTGTCCGCGATCAGCAACATGTTTCAGGTACATGCTGCCTATTATTTACTGAGAGTTTACCAAAGCCAACATTGAAACACAATAAATAATGCACAAAATGTTGTTGGTATTATTATGTTGCCGTGTTCCCGACATTTTTAACGCAAAATCTTAACATGATTCCAAGATACGGCGAATTAGATTGCAGTGGCGAACTACATAACAACAAACTGAAGTTTAATTTTAGTAGATGGGCTGAGCGACATTTTAAAAAGGAGCTAGGTGCAAAGTTGGATAACAACAGATTTTTGGAAGAGAAAGCAATTTACCAACCCAATTGTAATTAAGTGTCATGTGAGTGAAAACAAGATTTTTAATGTTCATTGCACTTCGTTCGGAAATACCGTTTGTACCGTTAATATCGTTTTGGCTTAATTAAGAAAAAAACATTGTGAACCCAGCATCGATTAAGAAATTGGGAATTCAAGAGGTAAGTCCTTTAAGATAAAATTATATACCTATTTCTTTGATTATAGGTTATTAAATTTTTACATAGGGCAACAATTTCTATAGAAATTACTAAACTACCATTTTTTTGTGATAAAATATAGTGTCGAAAAAATTTTCTAAGAAATGAAATGAAAAAAATTTTCTATAAAAATTAAATTTTGACAAAATCTTATATATAAAAATCAATTTGTGTTTGTTTGTCGGTTTGTTTGTTTGTTTCGTATAGACTCAAAAACGGCTGAACCGATTACTTTGCGATTCTCACTGATTGTGTAGGCTATATAAATTTTTTAATATCGGAGGGAGGGCAAACCCTCCTTCCTACCCCAAAAGTACTACCCAAAAATAAAAGTGAAGCGAACGGGACAATATGGGACTCAAGTGAAAGGTATTCAGGAGTAGAGTACGAATTTCATATTAAAAATTGGGTCCACGTAACTGGGGGGCCGCCCAACCCCAAAACCTCCTAAAATAGGTTTATTAGACGATCATGACTATATGGGACCCAAATGAATGGTATTAGAGAGAAGATTGCGGATATGGGCGGGAGGGAGGCACAGGTTTTATAATTTATTGATATCGGAAGCGGGCCGACCCTCCCCCATAAACACCAACCTAAATCAAAAGTGGAACGATAATGACAATATGGGTATCAAATAAAAGGCATTGAAGAGTAGAATGCGAATATGGTATTAAAAATTGGGTCCAAGGAATATACCCTAACCCCAAATCTCCTCTAAGCAGACAAATTGAACGTCCAGATCAATATGGAGCTCAAATGAAAGGTATTCAGGAAAAGATTATAAAGGGTGATTTTTTTGAGGTTAGGATTTTCATGCATTAGTATTTGACAGATCACGTGGGATTTCAGACATGGTGTCAAAGAGAAAGATGCTCAGTATGCTTTGACATTTCATCATGAATAGACTTACTAACGAGCAACGCTTGCAAATCATTGAATTTTATTACCAAAATCAGTGTTCGGTTCGAAATGTGTTCATTCACCGTTCAGCGATGAGGCTCATTTCTGGTTGAATGGCTACGTAAATAAGCAAAATTGCCGCATTTGGAGTGAAGAGCAACCAGAAGCCGTTCAAGAACTGCCCATGCATCCCGAAAAATGCACTGTTTGGTGTGGTTTGTACGCTGGTGGAATCATTGGACCGTATTTTTTCAAAGATGCTGTTGGACGCAACGTTACGGTGAATGAACACATTTCGAACCGAACACTGATTTTGGTAATAAAATTCAATGATTTGCAAGCGTTGCTCGTTAGTAAGTCTATTCATGATGAAATGTCAAAGCATACTGAGCATCTTTCTCTTTGACACCATGTCTGAAATCCCACGTGATCTGTCAAATACTAATGCATGAAAATCCTAACCTCAAAAAAATCACCCTTTACATCTGACATGCAAAATCAGATTGAAGTATAGGGGGGTTTTTGTGACCCATCCTATTAGACAAACACGACTTTATGGGAATTGATTTGTTTGTTTGTTCCATAAAATTGAACCGATTACTTTGCAATTTTCACAAATTGTGTAGGTTGGTCTGGAAGGAAACATAGGCTATATAATTTTTCGATAGCGGAAGTTGAGGCGCACCCTCCACCTTACCCCAAAAATACCACTCAAAATCAAAAGTGGACCGATCGGAACAATGTGAGTGTCAGATGAAAGGTATTGGAGAGTAGTATACGAATGTGGTATTAAATTTTGATTCTAAATAACCAGCGGGCCGCCACAACCAGAAAACCATCCCAAACAGATATATTGGACGTTCATGTCAATACGGGACTCAACTGAAAGTTATTCGGAAGTAGATTATGAATATGGCAAAAAAATGAAGTTGATGCAATGGGAGGTGTCCCTACCCCCAAAATCCCCCCAAATGAGCATATTTGCCGATCACGGCTATACTGGACTAAAATCAATTTTATTTGGGAGTAGATATTCGCAATCAGTTCAAGATTTGCGATCAGGTCTAGGAGGCGCTTTCTCTTCTAAAAATACGCAAAATAGGTTCATTGACCCATTAGGACAATATAGGACTCAAATAAAAGATATTTGAGAGTAGAAAAGGAATCTGATATCCAATTTTGGAGCCAAGTGTTTGCGGGCACACCCTAAAGCACCTCCTAAACTGAACTTGATTTCCGACTATGGCAATATGGAGGGCAAATCAACGGTATTTAGGAGTAAAGTACGAATTTTATATCTATTTTCAGGGCAAAGTGCCGTAGAGCGTCCCATCCCCAAAACACCCTCCAAACGGTTCACATTTACTGGCAATATGGGGCTCAAATTAATATCGATATTTGAGTCAAAATGTCTGAGGTGCCATTCCTCCCCCAAAAAGCACTTCTGATTACCCTAATCTTCAACGACCGGGGCCAAGTTCGGCCGGGGATTTTGCAATTATGGGAGCCCATCTGGTTATAGACCGAATTGGACCGTACTTGGCGCAGTTGTTGAGAGTAATATTAGGACACTATATGCAAAATTTCAGCCAATTCGACGGCTTGTAAGGGCTCAAGAAGTCAGATTGGGAGATCTGTTTATATGGGAGCTATATCATGTTCTTGATCGATTTGAACCGTACTTCGCAAAGTTGCTGAAAGTCATAAAATTTCAGCTAAATCTGACATAAAATGCGGCTTGTAAGGGCTCGAAAAGTCAAATCGGGATATCGATTTATATGGGAGCTATATCATGTTCTTGACCGACTAAGACCGTACTTGACACAGTTATTGGAAGTCATAACAGAACACTATGCACAAAATTTCAGCCAAACCGGATGAAAATTGCGGCTTCCAGGGTCTCAAGAAGTCAAATCGGGAGATCGGTTTATATGGGAGCTATATCCAAATCTGAACCGATATGCAACATTTGCAATCCCCAACAACCTACATCAATATAAAGTATCTGTGCAAAATTTCAAGCGGCTAGCTCTACGCGTTCGACCGCTATCGTGATTTCGACAGACGGACGGACTGACATGGTTAGTTCAACTCAGAATATCGAGACGATCAAGAATATACATATACTTTATGGGGTTCCAGATCATTATTTCGAGGTGTTACAAATGGAATGAATAGATTAGTATATATATAAGCTCCTGCTATATCTATAGGAGGAAAGTACGAAATTGATACTCATTTTTGGGACAAAGACCCTGGGGTCCACTCCACCCTCAAACAGAATTTATTTACCGATCATGCCAATATGGGGCTTATATAAAATGTATTTTAAAGTTGAGCACTAAGCTTATATTTACTTGAAGGTCCAAGTGTGTGGGAGTCCATTTGGTATCCAAATTTCGGATGGGGTACCTAGGGGGGGGGGCGTCCCACCCCACAACCTACCAAAGAAATATATATACACCAATCACCACAATATGGGACTCAAATGAAAGGTATTTAAGATGAGAAAACGTATCATATAAATCATATAACATATCCAATTGTCGGACCAAGTGTTTGGGGGACCACCCCAACCCCCGAAAATCCCTTAAATCGGACATATTTACCGACCATGGCAATATGGGGCTCAAATGAAAGGTATGGGCGAGTAAAATACGAATCTGATATGCAAATTTGAAACAAAGTTTCTGGGGGTCCACCCCTTACCCAAAACACCCCCCAAATAGGACTTATTTACTGACCACGGCAATATGGGGCTTAATTGAAAGGTATTTGAGTGTAGAATACGAATCTGATATCCAGTTGTGGGACCAAGTGTTTTAGGGGCCGCCCATCCCCGAGAACATCCCCCAAAGAAGTCAAATTTACGACCATAGCAATATGGGGCCCAAATGAAAGGTCTTTGGAAGTAATTTGATACCAAGGATATTCAAATTGAATTTCATACCAAGGATATTCAAGGAATTCCGTACTACTAACATGTGTAGGGCATGTGAAGAAGATGATGAGACGTTGGATCATTTCCTATGTCTTCGCGGCTAACAGACGCGAACACTTAGTTGGGGACACAATACCCGACATGAACCAACTTAGGGTCGTCGTATGGAAAACAATTAAGGATTTTGTAAGTAGCACGGAATTCCTGACTTAGATTTTCCTTTCCTGGGTTATTTTTAGTATTTATTGCGCACAACGAGCAGAGTTTAGTATTTATTGCGCACAAGAGCAGGCTAAGTTGTCTGCCCATAGCGGCATGGAGAGGATTAATATACCCACCGTCTTTTCAACGTAACCTAACCTAATAAAATCGCTAATTGTTCTCTTTTTCAAGACGTTTTAAGACAGGTATTGGGTCCCCACCTAAGTCCCGGTGCCTGCTAGCCGCAAAAGCCGGATATAGGAAATGCCACAGAGCCTCATCATTTTCGCCACATGCTTTCATTTGCCGCACCTGTTCTGCATATGTGTGCTCGTTGTCTTATGAGTCCCTACTGTATGCTATACTGATCCTCTTCCCTTCACTATTAACCTCGTTTTGTCACATTGCGTCAAATTTGGATCACAGTGGTGTGGTCTTAATGGAATGTTTACGGGTAAATTTGCAATTGTGGTAAAAATTCTAGATTTTAAATTTTAACAAATTTTTATTTCGATGTCTTAACATACATGCCATATGTGGTGTAGGGTATCAATAGGTCGGCCGACTTTATCCCGTCCTTATTTGTTCCTTTCTATCTTTGTTCTAAGTTACGCATCAATTTGCTTAAACCGCTCCCTATTCTAACTATAAAATTTATTGCTCTATTTATTTTTATCTATGTACGCATGCAACTATAAACTTTGCAAACAAAATTTGCTACTGCATTACAATAACCCTTGACGTAACAAAAGACCTTTTAAAAAATTCAACAATTCCAATTGAACATGAGACCACTACCAAATCTGTTGATTGCAAAGGTTAGCCAATAAGACTAATATCATATTTATTGCAATCCCATAGCCTTTGGCATTTTAAAAAGATACACAAAAGCCAAAGAGAAAATTGTATTTTCAGTAACCAATTCTAGGATTCAGTTAAGTGTAGAAGAGCTGTAAGACAATTTCCACTTTGGAAAAGTTATAACAATTGCTTAGAGACGCACACTCATATTGAATTGAGTTTATCTCTACTAAACAATGGTCATTGCTTGCAGTCATTTTACAAAAAGAGTTGCCAAATATGTTGAAAAATTGTGAAAGGAGAAAGTTGTTATATTTTTTAAACCTTGGACAACATCCTATTTCATACATCCTCTAAACACACACTTTGCATAGCTGTGGTACTGAGTATTTTATATGGGGTACAACATAGAGTTGTACAAATGTATCAAGGTGTGATTAAAGGCATAGTTTTTTGTTTCGACTTCAATTTCGCGAAAGGATAACTGCCAGTTGCTAACGGGTCAAAACTTGTATGGAATTCTTTCACAATTTCATTCATAGTAGCACACATAAGAATATCATGGAGTTTCAGGTCTTAAAATTTATAACCAAATAGCTGAACCGGGCTCGCTCCCATGAGCCTTCTTTTACTTTATATGGAACATAATTATTTTTTGAATATTAATTTTTGACAATAAAAGAGCTTTTAGTGAAATACCATGCTAAATAGTACTTGTATTGGGTTGCCCAAAAAGTAATTGCGGATTTTTCATATAGTCGGCGTTGACAAATGTTTTCACAGCTTGTGACTCTGTAATTGCATTCTTTCTTGTGATAGTTATCAGCTGTTACTTTTAGCTTGCTTTAGAAAAAAAGTGTAAAAAAAGTATATTTGATTAAAGTTCATTCTAAGTATTATTAAAAATGCATTTACTTTCTTTTAAAAAATCCGCAATTACTTTTTGGGCAACCCAATATATCTCTTGACTAACAGTATACCATTATAAATGCCTTTAACATATTGATAGTTATTGGTCTACGAATTCGCTCGGGTCGTTTAGGGTCATTAACGTTCACTACTCCATTTTAAAAGTCTTTATTTCAGTCCGATATTGTCATGATGTCCGATTTAGGGGTGTTTTCGGGGGTGAGATGGCCCTGAAAAAATATCAGCATCGTGCTCTTCTCTCCAATAAAAAGTACTTAAACACCATATTGCCATTGGCTTAAGGGAAGTTTATGGGATGAGGCGTCCTCAAACACTTGGCCCCAAAATTTATACTCTTTGGAGGGAGTTTTGGGAAAGCTGTGATGCCCCATAAGCATGGTCCCACATTTGGATATCAGATTCGTATTCCACTCCCAAATAGCTTTATTTGAGCCCCATATCGCGATGGTCAGTAAATAATTGCTGATTGTGGGGTGTTTTGGGGAAGGGGTAGACCTCTAGAAAATTGGTCTCAAAAATGGGTATCAATTTCGTACTCTTCTTACCAGCACCTTTTATTTGAGCCCCACATTGACGTGGTCGGTAAATATGCCCGATTTAGGGGAGTTTTGGGGAGTGTTGTGGTCCTCCAAACACTTAGCCCTGAAAATATATCAGCATCGTGTTTTACTCTCAAATATCATTTATATGAACCCGATATTGTAATTGGCTTTAAAACTTTATATAAAATTCGTTTACTAATCTTAAATACCTTTCGTTTAAACCTTTTATTGAAAAGTTAGCGAATATGTCCGGATTGGGGTATGGGCTCTAAAAACTATAAATATCGATCCACACTCTTTAAGTCCCAAATAGTCATGGTGAGCTAATACGTCCTATTTAGGGGTTGTCATGGGGGTGGGACGTCCCTTAGGCAGTTGATTCCGATTGTTGATATCAGATTCGTGGTCTACTCCCAAATAACTTTCATTTGAGCCCCATATTTCCATAGTCGGCAAACTTCACCGGTTTGGCGGGTGTTTTGAGGGATGGGTCGGCCGTTCAGTGACTTGGCCCTGAAAATATATATCAGATTCGTGTTTTACTTTAAAATACCTCTTATTGCAGCACCATATTGGATTGGTTGGCAAATAGGTCTCATATGGGTGGTGTTATGGGAGTGGGTGGGCCTATAGACACTTTTTCCCGAATATGGATATCAAATTCGTGCTTTACTCCCAAAGACCTTTCATTTGATATCCATATTGCTATGGTCGTAAATTTGTCCTCTTTGGGCGTGTTTTTGGGAGAGACGGCTTCCCAAACACTTGGTTTTCACATGTGGATATCAGATTCGTATTCTACACTCAAATACCCTTTATTTAAGTCCCATATTGCCATGGTCAGTAAATAAGTCCTGTTTGGGGGGTGTTTCGGAGAGGGGGTGGACCCGCAGAAACTTGGTCCCACATTTGGCTATCCGATTCGTATTCTACTCGCAAATACCTTTAATTTAAGTCCCATATTGCCATGGTTGGTAAATATGTCCGATTTGGGGGTATGGTTGGAGGTTGGGGTGGTCCCTCAAACACTTGGTCCGAAAATTGGATATCAGATACGTTTTCTTATCCTAAATACCTTTGATTTGAGTCCTATATTGTCGTGATTGGTCTAAATATATATTTGGTAGGTTTTGGGAATGAGGTGGCCCCCCTAGGTACCCCATCCGAATTTGGGATACCAAATTTTTATTTTTATGTTATAATAAGAGAGCAAACAAAATTTCTCTCAAATCGCACCACCTATCTCCGAGATCTGGTGTTTCTGGAAAAATTAGGGTAAGGGGGAGGGTCCGCTCCCCCTTCGTTTTTGACGAAGGGTAAGGGGAGGGTCCGGCCATTAAAGTTTGGATGTTAGACATACTTCATTCTCTTGGTTTTGGTGGTGCATTGGAGTAGCCTAACCCTTTACCCCGAAAGTGTATATCAGATTCATACTCTACTCCCAAAAACCATATTTGTGCTACATATTGTTATAGTCGGTATATATGTGTGGATCAGGGGAAGTTTATGATTTGAATCGTCCCTGAAATACTTGGCCATAAAACAGATATAAGATTTGAGACGCTTTTTGCTATAATCCACAAATATGTCCAGTTTAAGGTGTATGTTGGGTGGGGCGGCCACCCACGCACTTAGCCCCGAAAAAATATCAGCATCGTGCTCTACTGTTAAATTCTTTTTATTTGAGCCGCAATTGCAATTGGTCTAGAGTGAGTTTATGGGGTGAGACCACCCCCTAACACTTGATCTCAAAATTGGATTTCAAATTCGATTTCTATTTTTGAGCCCCTTATTGCCATAGTAAGCAAACATGGCCGGTTTGAAGGGAGTTTAGGTTTAGCATCGTGATAGAGCACGATCTTGTTTGATCCGCATAATGTTAATCATTTTGTAGGTGACGATCAAGATATTCAGGACAACGGTTCCCGTTCAGATCCACACTAATTTTTTTTGTATTGGTAATCCACTTTTAAAATCATATTTCAAAGCTACAACTTGGGATAACACATTTTTAAAAATCCGCAGGTTCTCCTGTATCTATCCCAATTTGAAGGTGAAAAGTTTACTCTACCACCAAAGACCTTTTATTGCTGTCCTATTCTATCCCGATCGGCCTTTATATATTATTTGTAATACCTGTTTTGTTTGTGTTGGATGGGGGAGGGGGATTTCCTCTGACTCGTCCTTTCATTTGAGTACAATATTTTCTCGGTCGTCCTACATGACAGTTTGGTGTCCTTTTTATTGGGAGGAGAGGTCCCCCCGACGCTAAGACCCACAATACTTTTATTTGAGTCCTTTATTGTGGCGATCAACATGTCATGCTAAACGGCAGGACGCAATCCAGATACTTGAATTCTTATATCAACATAATATTCAATCCCGATCGAACAACACGTCTTATTGAAGGCTATTTAGTGGATGGGCCGGTCCCAGACTTTGTCCCAAATGTGTATATCAGATTCATGGTCAACTCTCAAAGACCTTTCATTTTATACCCATTTTGTGACGTTGGACATTCAAGAGCGTTTTGTGGGTTTTAAGGGTTAGAAAGGCCCCGTAGACACCTTGGACCTAATTCTACCCAACTTCCAAACACCATTCATTTGATACCCATATTGTCCCAATCGGTAAATATGTCCCGTTGAGGGATTTTGGGGGGTGGGGAGGCCCTTCAGACACCAAGGAATACATTTTAATGTCAGATTTGTGCTCTACTTTTAAATACCTTCCATTTGTACTCTACTTTTAAATACCTTCCATTTGACACCCATAATGCCCAAAGCGGTAAAAGTGTCCTGTTGGGTGGTGTTTTTGGGGGTTTGAAACCCCCCTGACACTTGAGGTGTCATTTTTATGCCAAAGTCGTAATCTACTCTTAAATACCTGTCATTTGATACCCATATTGTCTCAGTCGGTAAACATGTCCGTTCGGGTGGGTTTTGAGATGGGGCGTCCCCCCAGGTTATGTGACCCAAAAATTTTAAACCAATTGTGTGTGCTTTCACGGAACCTTGACATACAAAAATTTCGCTTAAATCGGTGCACCCATCTCCGAAATCTGAGGTTTTTGAAAATTAAGGTAAGGGGGAGGGTCCGCCCGCCTTCGGCTATCAAATAAAGGAAGTATCCAATTTTCACCGGAGGCTCAAACTCCATCATCTGTGAAAATTTCATGAAAATGGGTTCAGTCGATTTTGAGTTTATGCGGAACACACAAACAACGCAACAATTTCATTTTTATATATTGGGTTGCCCAAAAAGTAATTGCGGATTTTTTATATAGTTGGCGTTGACCAATTTTTTCATAGCTTGTGACTCTGTAATTGCATTCTTTCTTCTGTCAGTTATCAGCTGTTACTTTTAGCTTGCTTTAGAAAAAAAGTGTAAAAAAAAGTATATTTTGTTAAAGTTCATTTTAAGTTTTATTAAAAATGCATTTACTTTCTTTTAAATAATCCGCAATTACTTTTTAGGCAACCCAATAATAGATATGCAAAAATTAGGAATGTGGGTAACTCTTTGACTGCATTAATTTGTTTAATCATTGAGATATCAGTTGTGGTGGGTATGTAAGCTTCGGTCCGGCGTAACCTAATGCGTTTTTATTTCATCCTCTTGACTTTTTAACTTTGTATCAAAAATATTTTACAAAAAACATCGAAATACTTGGGCTACTCTGGCCGAATGTGAATGCATTTCACCTCCTTGTGTTAGATGCAATTGCTTGCTACATTGGGTCCATTTTTGGTGACCTATATAAATTTTGTTATATCTTGTCATTCTCATCCATGTATTCAATTGCATTACTACTAATACATGTACGTATACTGTGTTTGGTATGGGTGCCACCCACACATTTGAGAATATAACCAAGTGTATGTGTTTAGAATGGTCTTAAATGATTCCTTGGAAGTCGAAATCATATTCAATACAAGGTCGTGGGCCACACAATTTCAATGTTTGGGGATATAAGCGTGAATGCTCCTTGCATTGCTATACAATCTCATGTTTATGATGGCTAATTGTAAAAAGAATCCTAATTGAAAGCAAGATAAATTTCATTGTCTTGCATCTGTTGGTTATCAAGTTCAAATAGCTTATTAATGTCTACCATTAGACAAATACGAAATGTATTAATTGAAATTAATTTAAATAATTTTTGGCAAATCGGATTTGAAATAATTATTCAGCTCAGGCTATAGTGACTATCTATAACTTGGCTCAATTAGACCAAAAAGTGAATGTAAGCCTACTTATATCAATCATGTCAATGTGAAAACCTTTTGAACAGTAAACACATCTCGAATTTGTTTGAATATTAATACACTGATAGAAAAATTACGGTACTTTGCCAATACCGCCTGGTATTATTTTGTTCGCGTCATTGGCAAAGATTTTTAATACCATTTGGTATCAATTCAATACCAGGGAAAGGAGGATATTAAGAATTGACGGCGTCACATTCGTATTCTTGTCATCGCGCCATAAGTGTTGTTGAGTTTTGTACTTAAAATATTTTTTTTTTTTTTTTTTTTTTTTTTTATTTTTTATTTCTTAGACATAACAATGTTGCTTAAGTATAATACTACAACTAGTCATTTGAATTAGGACTAACTAGTAGTTTATTTAAATTATATAATTATGTATGATACAGCTTATGCTTTAAGGCACAAGTAGCTGGGTAAACCTCCTCTTCAGATCGAAGGGTTTATATCTATTGAGTCTTCGGGTTATATTTGCCTCCATAAGTTTTGGGATCTCCGGATTTTTGTGATGGTGCAGCCTTTTCTCATAGTTATCTGCTACTTGCTGTATTTCCTCTCTTACAGTGCTGATTTTAAGATCTCTATGTATGTCGCTATTTCTTATATACCATGGTGCCTTTACTATATCTCTTAAGATTTTGTTTTGGAGTAACTGTATACTTTGAATGGTACTTTCATTGGCACATCCCCAGAGTTGGATACCATATAGCCATATCGGCTTTAAGACTTGCTTATATATCATAAGTTTGTTGGAGATAGATAGTAAAGACTTTCTACCGATCAGCCATTTTAACTCGCGATATTTAATTTCTAGAGCTTTTTTTTTGTTTGCCACATGAGCTTTCCATTTTAGTTTGCTGTCTAGCGTCACTCCAAGGTACTTTGCCGAATCAGCAATAGGAACTTGTTTGCCTTTAATGAAAATGGGTTTATGGGTGGTTTTTGTTTTTTGTGTAAAATCTACATGTACGGACTTTGAACTATTGAGCTTAAGTCCCCATTTTTCAGTCCATGAATCAATTTTCGCCAAAGCATTTTGTAGTTTGATTGTTGATGTTTCGTTTGTTTTGCCTGTTGCAACTATGACTGTGTCGTCAGCGAATGTACCTATAGTACATTCTGAATGCGAGGGAAGATCATACGTATATAGTAAATACAGAAATGGACCCAATATGCTGCCCTGTGGAACTCCTGAGTAGATGGGGTAGATTTCCGAATACTCGTTACCCTGTTTGACTCGAAAAAATCTATCGTTTAAATATGACTCCATCAGCTTGCAATAACTATCCGGAAGTATTGACTTAAGCTTGTGTATTAGCGATGTGTGAACAACTCCGTCGAAAGCCTGAGAGATATCCAAAAATACAGCGGAACATACCTCCTTTTTTTCGAAAGCTTCTTCAATATCATGTGTTATCCTGTGAATTTGTTCTATGGTGGAATGACCTTTACGAAAGCCAAACTGATGACTTGGTATTAAATTCATTCTTTCAATAAAAGAGTTTAGACGTTTGCCTATTATTTTCTCAAAAAGTTTACCAATTAATGGTAGTAGTGAAATAGGTCTGTAGGAGCTTACTTCATTTAGATCTTTCCCAGGTTTTGGAACCATTATTACTTCGGCGACTTTCCAAGCTGTTGGCACATAGTTTAAACGAATAGCTGAGTTAAAGATTTTTGTTATTTTAGCTAATGCTTTTAGCGGTAAATTCTTCAATACTTCTGCTGTAATCAGGTCAAAGCCAGGTGACTTTTTATTTTTGAGGCATTTTATTTCCTGAAGTATTTCCTTTAAGGTAACTTTTGAAATTATTTCTTGACATGATAGACCGACGTTTTCTTCCTTTGAGTTTGACTTATTAGAAAAAATTGTGTACAAGTGTTTCGCAAAGGCATTAGCCTTCTCTAGATCTGTTTTTGCCCATTCGCTTTCAATTGTCCTTAAGGGTTGATTAAGGTTTTTAGGACAGTTCAATTTTTTTGTGGCTTTCCACAGTGAATAGTCTGTTTTACTATCATAAGTCAGTTTTGAAATAAACTGATTAAATTTTGAGTTTTTTAATTTCTTGATTTCTTTGCGAAGTTTTTGAGTTAACTTATTCAGAATTTGTTTGTTATGGGGAGATCTGTTCATCTGCCACTTCTTTCTTTGATTCCTTTTCTGTTTTACCATATTTCTTATGTATAAAGGATATGTGTGTCCTGAAGAAGGCTTTTTATAAGTTGGTGTGCTACTCCAGCATGCATTTTGTATTATTTTTGTAAGTCTT
Organism: Stomoxys calcitrans; assembly: GCF_963082655.1. Lineage (NCBI taxonomy): Eukaryota > Metazoa > Arthropoda > Insecta > Diptera > Muscidae > Stomoxys > Stomoxys calcitrans. The sequence continues at coordinate 117,424,305 of NC_081555.1, forward strand.
TGAACTTCATTTTCAAGATCATCCGTTGTTTCTATTTGGGTAAATGAATTAATACCCTTTTTGATCAATATTTCGAAAAACTCCCAGTCAGTATCTGGACTAATTAATTTTGGATTTGCTTTGTTCACAGTTAATGTTGTTTTGTAGATCAAATATATTGGAGAGTGATCAGAATTTAATTCGAACCCCTCCTCAACTTCCATAAGAGTTCGAGATATTTTGTTGGTAATAAAGAAATCAATTAGATCTGGACTTTTACTTTTGTCCGTAGGCCAATAAGTTGGCAAACAAGTTGACATTACGTTACAACCATATTGTTCTATAGCTTTGAGAAGTTCTCGTCCTTTTGTGGTTGTCAATCTTGACCCCCATTTAACATGCTTAGCATTAAAATCACCTCCTATTATAAACTTGTGTTTATGAGTTTCCAGTAATTTTACGTAATCCAAATGCTTTATATTGTGCTTTGGTGGACTATATAATGACGTGACTGTTAAGTATTGTTTATTTTCCATTATTGTAATTGTTGTAGCTTGAAAATGTTCAAGTTGGATTTTTTCTTCCTCCCAGTGGACTATTTTATCTTTAACAATGATAGCGCTTCCTCCTCTAGCTTTATTGCAAGGGTGAATAGTATGATATATCTTGTAATTTTCGAAAAATATATGCGATTCTTTTGTAAAGTGAGTTTCGCTTATGAGGCAGATGTCTATGTTCTTGGATTTTAAAACATAAAGTAGGTCAGCTTTGTGTTTTAAAAGACCATTTGCGTTCCACTGCATAATTCGAATTTCAGATTTCATTCGAATACCGAGCTAAAGTTTTCCTCTAACGAGAGTAAACGATGCTATTATAAAATATTTGTTACACAAATAAATAAATTGTTTTAATACAATTTTAGTGCGTAAAAACCTGTTCAAATACTTGAAAGCGGTTAGAATAGGACTACGAGGGTTGCCTTTCATAATTCGGGATTGGAGAACCCTTGTATTGCAATCAGCAAACTGACAGCTCTATCGTAAAGCTTATACGTACTCAGAACGTTTTGACATACGAGCGTTATTTGTGTTGTTTACAGTGTCTTAAAAGATTCATCTCGGCCAAAAAATGGATGAAGCTACATCAAGGACCAGTGTTTATCGATGGTACGATGAATTCAACCGAGGTCGTAGTTCACCCAAGACGACTTTCGTGAAGGTCGTCCAAAATCAGTTGTTGTTCCAAAAACCGTTGATGCTGTGCTCCAACTGATATTGCAAGATCGTCATGTGACCATCGTGAGATTGTTGTCTCAATCTTAGTAATTAGTGGGACCAGCCCATATTCAATATTGCATGAACATTTGAACGTCAAAAAAATTTGTTCGCGTTGGATTCCACACAATTTGTCAATCGCTCAAAAAAAGTTTCGTGTTGATTGATCGAAACAAATGCTCCAAAAATACGATCGCTGTGCTTCGAAACACGTCTATGACATCGTCAAAGGTGATAAATCGTGGATTTACGAGTATGAGCCCGAAGGTAAACAGCAGTCGACTGTATGGGTGTTTCAAGATGAGCCAAATCCAACAAAAGTTGGAAATGATCGCCTATTTTTTTCGGAAAAACTGAACTTGTCGCAATCGTACCACTAGAACAACGAAGAACAGTCAATTCTGAGTGGTACATAACCATTTGTTTGCCAGTTGTGCTCCAAAAAATCAGGAAAACCAATCACCTTAGACGGATCACTCTTCATCAGGACAATGCGAGTTCTCACACATCGGCTCAAACAACTGCAGTTTTGAGCACTCAAAACGTCGATTTGATGAGTCACCCGCCGTATAGTCCTGACTTTGCATCGAATGACTTCTTTTCGTTCCCGTACGTAAAAAATAAAATGAGAGGTCAACGTTTTTCAACACCTGAAGCCTGAACCTGAGGAGCGGTTGAGCTTTCAGAATGCTTGTTTTGCAGATACCTCAATCAGAGTGGCAAAAGTGATTCGACAATTGGTTCAAACGCATGCAAATGTGCATAGATTTTAAAACAATGAAGCGATTTTTGACGATTAGTATTTGTTTTTGTTCTCTTATCCCGAAATATAAGAGGCATCCCTATATGTTATGACCAACTTGCAAATGCAAATTTCCCCATGAACATTGCATAAAGAGCAGGGGCAAACTTCTCACATATCAATGAGTGCTGCCCGATTCAAGTTTATGGTCCATGATAAGGGGCCTCCTTTTTATATCCGAGTCCGAACGGCGTGCCGCAGAGCAACACCTCTTTGGAGAGAAGTTTTCACAGGGCAAACTACCTCACAAATGGCGCCAGCATTATGAAGGGATAACCACGGCTGACACATTTTCTCGCCAGGATTCGAACTTAGGCGTTCAGCGTCAACTAACATGCTAACTTCTGTGCTGTGGGGGTCTTCGCTGACCGACTTACTGTCAGCAAAAATGTTTACACTGAACGGTCTCGGACCCGATTTCTGCCTGTAGCACCATATACATACTATGGGTTGCCTAAAAAGTAATTGCGGATTTTTTAAAAGAAAGTAAATGCATTTTTAATAAAACTTAGAATGAACTCTAATCAAGTATACCTTTTTTACACTTTTTTTCTAAAGCAAGCTAAAAGTAACAGCTGATAACTGACAGAAGAAAGAATGCAATTACAGAGTCACAAGCTGTGAAAAAATTTGTCAACGCCGACTATATGAAAAATCCGCAATTACTTTTTGGGCAACCCAATAGATCGTCGTTTGTTGAAATCACTCTATTGCGTAAAGTTCAAAGATGGCCTATATCTTGATATAGCACCATTGATACCGATCTCCCAATAAGAAATCTTGAGTTCATATGTGTCGTATATTTTTGAACCGATTTCAATGAACAGCTGTGCCGAGTTTGGATAAACCGATCTTCCGATTTAGGGATTTGTTCCCAGAAATACGCGTTTAATACCCATTTTAATACCTACCACCGACATTTTGTCATTCCGTTTGCAACACATCGAAATATCCATTTCCGACCCTATAAAGTATATATATTCTTGATCAGCGTAAAAATCTAAGACGATCTAGCCATGTCCGTCCATCTGTCTGTTTAAATCATGCTACAGTCATTAAAAATAGAAATATTTAGCTGAAACTTCGCACAGATTTTTTTTGTCCAAATGCGGGTTAAATTCGAAGATGGGCTATATCGGACTATATCTTGATATAGCCCCCATATAGACCGATCCGCCGATTTAGGATCTTAGGCCCATAAAAGCCACATTTATTATCCGATTTTGCCCAAATTTGAGACGGTGAGTTATGTTACGCCTCTCGATTTCCTTCTTCAATTTGGCCCAGATCGGTCCAGATTTGGATATAGCTGCCACAAAGACCGATCTCTCGATTTAAGGTCTTGGGCCCTTGAGAGGCGCATTTAATGTCCGCTTTAGTCGAAATTTGGGACAGTGAGTTGTGTAAGGTCCTTCGACATCCCTCTTCAATTTGGCCAAGATCGGACCAGATTTGCATATAGCTGCCATAAAAACCGATCTCTCGATTTAAAGTCTTGGCCCCATAAAATTCACATTTATATTCCGGTTTCGCTCAAAGTTGACTCAGTGACTCATATTAGGCTTTTCGACATCCGTGTCATATATGGTTCAGATCGGTCTATGTTTGGATATGGCTACCAAAAAGACAAATATTTTGTTCTACAAAATTAAACAATGACTTCTACTTTTTAGACCTCTCAATATCCGTGTCGAATTTGGTCCAAATCGGACCATATTTCGATAAAGCTGCTATCGGGGCATAAATTGTGCATTTTTCACCGGATTATGACTGAAGGTGGTTTACATATATTCCCGAGATGGTGGGTATCCAAAGTTCGGCCCATCCGAACTTAACGCCTTTTTACTTATCGCCTTTATCAACATTTGAGTGTGTATCAGATCTGAATATATTTGTATACAGCTGCCATGTAGCCTTATTTTCCGATTGGGTGAATTTTAAACACACAAAATCCGCATTTCTTACCCAGAATTTAGGAAATTTGGAAGAGATCCCTTAACACTCGTATCAGTTACTGTCAATATCAGAACTTACGACATTTTTTTAAAATATATAAAGCAGCGAGGCGCCATGTATCAAAATCCATGGTTTTATTCTGCACTCTTAACGAATACACACAGATAAAAATTATTTCGAAAAGCAACAACTTTTGCCGAAAAAATAAACGACGAAATTTGTTCATTTTCCTGCAACAATTTATTTTGAACTTCAACGACCCAAAGTACAAATTTGTTGTTGAAAGGCACTCTTTGCAAGCCAACATATAACAACAACAATATGTCCATAAGCAAGACAAAAATCACTTTGCTGTACAGTTTCGGGGTGGTGGTGTTTTTATTTTCTTTCGCGCTGCTTGTTTTGTTTGTTTACTGCTTTGCTCTCAAGCTTTTTTTCTACCACTCTCTCTACTAATACCCTAAAATCCAATTTTGTTAATTTTGTTCCCGCGTCATTTCAATTCATGATTTCACGTTCGATAGTCTTGCACGCAGCCTCTAGCCTCCGACATCACGTTTTTCATGCCTAAATAACTCAATAAGCATTATTGCACAGTAATAAATGTCCCAATAAAATTCGACTTTAAATAAATATAAAAACCACTTTTAAAAATAACAAAACGAAATTTGTTTGACCGGCCGGGGGATTCGAACCTGGGTTAGCAAGTACTTAATGGTATGGGAATCTTGTATGCTACATGGTAGCACGAGTATGTAAACAACTAACTCAACAAAAGAATCCACAAAATTTTAATTATTTTGTCTGTCAAGTCTCTACAAACCTACTTCAACGTTGTGAATTTGAAGTTTCACATATAAATTCGATAGTTGGTTTTTTCTCGGAGTTATTGTTTCAGTGCAGAATCGACAAGAAATTAAATAATTTCGAGTTATTCGCTAGCCTACAAACCTACCAAGAGAATAAAAACCTACGAATTTTGGTAGGAACCTACCAAAACCCGCAACACTGAGTGTGACAGCTTCAAGGGCCGAACGTTGGTAGGTTGTACTTATATTGAATTCATTGCGAAAACGCCTCTATGATACAAATACAATATTAACAAAGCCTGACACCCTGTCTCCTAGCTTTTCCTTTTTGAATGCATTTGTTTGTGTGTTGTAGTGACAGACTTTATTTCTATTCAACTACATTACTCCCATGGCATACACACGTTTCTCTGCATCTTTCGAAGTTGTGTCAATAGACAACGGCATTGGCTCTCGCTGTTGCTCCGAGTGTCTAGGTTCGAATTCCTGACGGGCTCCGTCGAATTGTATGTTTTCTAATGTTTTTATTGCCTTCTAAGGCGAAGATAATTTTCATTTCTATTTCTTTTTCGAGACGATTTCAATGATCGGAGATTTTTTTATATTGTGTTTTTCTTTGAAATTTCAATATATTTGTCGAATAAATTAACTTTCATTCAAACAGCAATTCACGCATATTATTTCATTTTGTGCACCACTGCTTTAGGTCTAAAAGAAATTACTCATACGCCACGAGTTACTCATAATTTTTCTTCTTCCTTCGTGCAAATAAAGGAAATTATGTTGCCAAACTGATGACCCGGTATCTTAACTAAACGGAAAATTGGAATTATCACTTAGTCTGGTCTCTTCATTCTCAGGAGTTACCAACACTGAAACAAATGACACAAAAATTATATTTGCCATTTTCTTTATGACCATCAATTGACAAATAGAAGAGAAGCTTAACTATGTTGTGTTTTAGTGGCTTTCTTGATGAACGTCGGGTGTGTTCTTTATTTTGGTTTTAATTTTTTTCTCATCCTTGTTAGTTTGATTAAATTTTTGTTGGTCATGCAACAGCTGTACGTGCCGGTGGAACAGATACCCGTATTAGCCTAATTCCAATAAGGCACATATACATATATATTTGTTGGCATTTAATGTTTATTTTTTCCATGCTTAAGGTTATGCATTTGCTTGAGGTAGGCGTGAAATGTTTAAGAAAATGTAACTTTTTTTATAAAAAGTCGTCAAACAATCTATTTATCAAAAAATAACATTTATTTTAAATTTTTTCATCATTCGCTATCTTGTCCCCTTCAAAGTAATCCCCCTGAGATATAATACACCTATGACAGAGTTTTTCCAACCCTCGAAACACTTCTTAAACGCGCTTTTTAGTATAGCCAACAGCTCCTGTTTCGATGTTTCCATTATCCCCTCAATCTCAGCAAAACGCTTTTCTTGAAAATTTCAGCGGTGGCCAAGTCCGGTAAAAATGGTTGAAGCATGATAGCGGTTTTGTTTTTGGCCAAAAAATTAAGCACAATCATTGATGTGTGAGCTGGTGCGTTATCATGGTGCGTCTCTTCCGAGTTGTTTCATGCTGCTCAAACTGCGCATAACTTCAAGGTAGTACTCGTTATTGACCATATGACCTTGTGGCACGAATTCATCATGCACCGCGCCATTGCAATCGAAGAAAACAGTGAACAAAACCTTAACATTTGACCGAACTTGACGTGTTTTTTTCGGTCTTGGCTCTTCGGGACGTTTGCATTGTTATGATTTTGATTTGGTTTCGATGTCGTAGCCATACACCCATGATGACACCAGTTATGCCCTTACATTACTTAAATTGGCTATGACAAAACAATTGTCCCATTAGCCGAACGTCATTCTCCTCGATCTTCTGCGCTCATTTCACCTTTGAAAGACTTCTTCGCTGGAGCTTCTTCATTCATTCTTACAACAAGACCTAGCCAACGCAACCGTTGTATTTTGATAAGTGTAACTGTGCTATCGTCGTCATACTTACTTTACTTTAATTGGCTATGACAGAATATTTGTTCCACTAGCCGAACGTAGAATAACGTTCCAAGCGCCTCGATCTTCTGCGCTCATTCTAAAATATCTGACACCAAGTTTCGATGTGTCTCCCACAACTTGATCTTGCCATCGGGCTTTTGGTCTTCCCGGTTTGCGTGTACCACCGTGTTTGCGTTCAAAAGACTTCTTTGCTGGAGCTTCTTCATCCATTCTGACAACATGACCTAGCCAACGCAGCCGTTGTATTTTGATGCGTGTAACTATGCTATCGCCGTCATACAGCTCGTGGTTCATACGTCGCCTATATTCTCCATTAACGCAAACTGGTCCATATATTTTACGAAGAATCTTTCTCTCAAACACTCCCAGCACTGCCTCGTCTGCTTTCACAAGTACCCATACAGTTCGGGTACTTGTGAAAACAGACGAGGCAGTGCTTGGAGTGTTTGAGAAAAAAATTGTTCGGAAAGTATCGGCGTCGTATGAACATTCGCCTGTCGAGAGGTGGCCTTATTTCTAAACTGCTTACTCAATCCAAAGTAGCATCTGTTTGTCTCTGGTGCCATTGGTTTCGGTTACGACGGTGCCTGGGTAGATAAAGTTGCTGACTATCTCAAAGTTGTGGTTCCCAACTTTCTCGATTTTCTTTACGTGATCGGTTGCACAAGGTGTTTTGGGAGTTGATACCATCCATTTCGTTTTATTTTCATTTACTGTCAGTCCCATTTTCACTGATTATTTCAAAGGCTGCAGTTACTGATTGCGGTGACTGACCGATGATGTCGTTGGCATAGGCGATAGTGTGCCATATCTATTCACATCAGCATCTCGTATAATCGTCTCCAGCAGGATATTAAAGAGATCACACGATAGACTGTCTCCTTGTCTGAAACCTCGTTTGGTATTAAATGGTTCGGAGAGATGCTTTCCTATTCTTACTGAGGAAAGTGTATCAGAAAGTGTCATCTTGTAGAGTTTTATTAATTTTGCAAGGATACCAAACTCAGACATGGCTTGAAATACCTTTGAACGTAAAGGAGTATCGAAGGCGGCTTTGTAGTCAAAAAAAAGATGGTAGGTGTTGATTTGTCTTTCTCGGGTCTTTTCCAGGATTTGGCGCAGTGTGAATATCTGGTCCAGTGTGGATTTACCAGGTCTAAAGCCGCATTTATAGGGCCCAATTATCTCATTGACTTTAGTTTTTAATCTTTCACGCTCGAGAGTACCTTGTATGCGATGGAGACTTATTCCTCTGTAGGAGGAGACTTATTCCCCCGTAGTTGGCACATTCCGTCTTGTCTCCTTTCTTGCGTACGGGACATAACATGCTGAGGTTCCAATCATGGGGTATGCGTTCTACTAGCCAGACCGTGCAGATCTGCCGGTCTTAAATAGTTCAGCGTGCAACCCGTCGGCTCCAGCTGCCTTGTTGTTCTTCAGTCGTGTCATACTTGAACCTCATTCTGACTAGGAGGTATTCATTCTATACCATCATCAGGGATGGGTTCTGCGGTATCCTCTTCTCCGTCAACATCGGACACTAGCAGCTGTATAAAATATTTCTACCCTATCTTCGGCACACTATCTGTATCAGTTACCAGATTTCCTTCTTTGTCTCTGCAGTAGGATGTGCCTGCACCAAAGCCATCAGTTCGATGTTTGATTCTTTGGTAGAATTTCCGAGCTTCCTTCTGATTCGTGTTCATCTCAATTCGCTCACACTTACGTCTTTCCATTTTCCTTTTCTTTCTGTGGAATTGAAGTTTCTCCTTTTCTCCCGATACCTCTCCTATATCTGTCGCGTTACTACTGATTAAAGGGTTTCTCCGTAGGCTGCATTCTTGGCTTCAGAAGCATCTCAACACTCTTGGTCGTACCATGGGTTTCTTTGGGGAGACTTCCGGTACCAAAGTGCGGATTTCGCGGCATTTTGCATAGAGTGGACAATAATTTGCCATCGGTAAAAGGAGTGCTTTCATCAAGCAGTTGGGCTAGTCGAGTGGAGTATGCCTTTACCATCTGTGTGTTTGCAGCTTTTCAATATCTAACTTCCGTGCAGTGTCAGATCGTACTTTCCTCGCCATGTTCAAACGGGTGCGACCTTTGCTGCAACAAGATAATGATCCGAATCTCTATTCGCTTCACAGATCGATCGTACATCTAACACGCTGGATGAATGTCTTCCATCTATCACAATGTGATCAATTTGGAGCCTCGTGTTTTAATCGCGTGACAGCCATGTGGCTTTGTGAATATTTGTACCCTACTCCACTACTGTGGTACAGGGTATTATAACTTTGTGAATTAGTTTGTAACACCCAAAAGGAAGAGAGATAGACCCATTGATAGTTCATACCGATCGACTCAGAATCACTTTCGGTTTCGATTTAGCTATGTCCGTCTGTCCATGTTAATTTGTGTACAAACTACAGGTCGCAATTTTCATCCGATCGTCTTCAAATTTGGTAAGAGCATGTTTTTCGGCCTAGAGATGAAGCCTTTTAAAATTGGAAAAAATCGGTTCAGATTTGTATATAGCTCCCATGTATATGTTCGTCAGATGTGCAGTAATATTGCAATCAAATGGTCATTTGTTAACCGATTCTCTTGAAATTTGTGAGGAAGGATTTTCTTCTGACTCCCGACATCACTGGCGAATTTTATGGAAATCGATACAGATTGGGAAATAGCGCTCATATATCGCCCGATTTTCACTCATAGAGCCACTGCAAGCGTATTTATTGATCAATCTTCTCAAAATTTTGTATAACGCTTTCGTCGGCGACTTCCACAATGTCTATAAAGTTTGCTCGAAATCGGTTCAGATTTAGACATAGCTCTCATATATATGTTCGTCCGATTTGCAGTAATATTGCATTCAAATGATCATTTGTTAATCGATTCTCTCGAAATATGGCAGGAAGGATTTCCCCTTCACTCTCGTTTTATGTTGAAATCTGATGCTACTAACTACCATGTTTTTTGCCGAAATCTATCAGCCTTAACCCATTACCGGGTGTTATCTCGTGGAGGCCAAACTTTTCGACTGTTGGACCAAAGATGTGTTCTTTCCGTATCTTCGCATTAAAATCTCCCAGAACGATTTAAATATCATGAGAATATGATCGCTGCCAGGGCCATATTCTCTCTCTAGGCGCTCGTAGATAATATTTGGTCTGCTCGCCCTTGTCTTCCGTCAGAGCGTGGGCACAAATAAGGCTGATGTTAAAGAATTTGGCTTTTATGCGGATTGTGGCTAGCCTCCTATCCACCCGTATAAAGCTTGAGACAAGGTGTTCAATCTCCGACTAACCAAATTCATGCCTCGTGTTATGGCAGCTATAGTATAGTTCGTCACCATTTGGTGACGCACCTTCTCTATAGAGAGTGCGGACATTCCAGGTGCATATCCGCAAATCATGGTCCTTTTTTTGTTTGCGTGGGTCGTCAACGTTAGGGGTCCGTTTTTGGTATTCTTTTGTTTCCCATAGTGATTCTCATAGTTTTTCGTGGGAGGCTTACTGGCCCAGCGCCACAACCTCATGGTTTTTGTGGGATCGCACATGTATCCCACGTTGTCGCGAGCCGCTTGATCCAAGATCCGACGCTTGCCTCCAGCCGCCTCTAACTAGGGAACAGACGCTGATGTTGGCCATTGGGTATTTGAAGTCTCCCATAACTCGCCTTATCATCTCAAATATCATTAGTACTCAGTATTTAATTAAGAGCCAGTGCCACCTGACTCCTCACTGAGACTTTCCACTCGAAAATCGCAGACTGCCCGCGGCAGCATTTGCAACTTTAACCTAACCGAACCTTACTATGATAGACACATGCATCGTAGTTTAAGTTTTTCCTCTGGGTTTCTTTTATTTTCGCACATTGTTACTGTAATTTCTACACCATCGTAAGATGACTTGCAAAAAAGCCACAAGAGGACCTCTTTTGCAAAACCTGAAACGTAGTTGGAATGTAAATGCGAACCCTTATTTGTTTGTTGGTAAAAATAGTTTTTTTTTCATGCCACAGTAAAAGTCACATTCACCGACCAAACATTAGATGACGATGGTGGTGTTTGTTTTGTTCGCCTGTCTGTCTGTCTGTCGGTATTTCATTAGCCCATGTACTAACAAGACGGACACGGCAGCCTTGCCTTGAACAAAGCCAAATTATAAGGGTCCATTGAAAATGGAGATCCGCGGCAATGGCAAACCAGTGGAAATCTTTCGACAAAAACAACACGTTTTTCAATTTCATTTTCCTTTCGAATTTCCTATTGATTTGCCTTGTGGAATAATGATTTTCCTTCGTTTCTTTGGTTTTCAAACTTAGGCCGTGTCATAACAATGGACCTATGATGGTCATGGTTTTGGGTTTCAGGTTTTTTGTTTTCTTCTTATCCTTCTTTTAACCCGTTCTTGCAATAGCATTCTTCTTTATCGGGAATTCTTTTTATGCTTGTCATTTACAAAAATTTTAGCATAACTTGGAGGGTTTCTCCTCATTTATTATGCATTCCAAAGCCATTTTCGCGTAGGAGCGGGTGGTTGGAGGGATTTTTTTTCGGGAGGACTTATTTTTTGGTATTGTGTTTTTAGCTGTTTTTTGGGGCTTCTTCTTTGAAGCATGACAGCCAGTAAAAACAAATCCATTTTAATGGGTTTCTGTTTTTTAAAGTGCTGTTGATTTATAAAGAAAAACATAAAGCCTAGGCTAAATGGTTTATGTCGAGGAGGAGGAGGAAGAGGAAGTTCAGCTCAAGTTTGCCATTTTAGTTTGGTTTGTAGCCCACACAACCCTTCCTTAGTTGCCTACAATGACACCCCATGGATTTGGGGTAATGTGGTATGAAGTTGGTCCTCTTGCCCAACTCATTTTTTAATGGCCAAAAGTGATGGCGTTTCGTTTTTCTGTTCTTTTTCTGAATGGGCCGTAAATATCAATTTCCGGTTTAACAAATTAACTGACTTCACTTTTCCTTTAAACTCAAAAAATTTTAAGCAAACAAACAAAAATTCTAGGGGTCAAAAATAATTTATAACACTATTAAATATTTAGACTAAGGGGAAGGTTTGACAAAAAGTCCAAAGATAATCAACCTTATGGGTAATCATTGAACATTTTTTTTGAGAACTTTAGGTTACTGATTATTTGGTTATTGTAATAAATGAGCATTCTGTGTCAAAGGGTAATTAATTGGTGGGATATTTATAGGTCGGCTACCTTTATTTATCTTAAAATGACAATGCGTTTCAAATTCGAAAATGTGGCATTTGAAGTGAGTTGGGATCTGGTGTTAATCCTTTGGAGAAATATAGGAGCAGGGTTGTAAAAGGAGACAGTTTGTTTTCATCGTTAAGTAAAAACTCAAAAAAATGGAGGTTAATTAAATGTGATTACCAAACTGGACCCAATAAATTGGACGTGGCACAGTGGCATGATAGTAGAAAAAATTAAACATGTTTTCGCGTAGAAGGTAAAATCGGGCGATATATTTATATGAGAGTTATATCTAAACTTGAATCGATTTCCATGAAATTCACCAGTAATGTCGAGAGTCAAGAGAAAATCCTTCCTGCCAATTTCGAGAGACTCGGCTCACAAATGACCAATTAATTGCATTATTACTGCAAATCAGACGAACATATTTATGGGAGAAATTCAAATCTGAACCGTTTTTTCCAATTTCAATAGACTTCGTCTCTAGGCCGAAAAACATGCCCATACCAAATTTTAAGACAATCGGACGAAAACTGCGACCTGTGCTTTGTAGACAAATTAGCATGGACAGACGGACAGACAGACAGACGGACAGACAGACAGACGGACGGACAGACAGACGGACAGACAGACGGACAGACAGACGGACAGACAGACGGACAGACAGACAGACAGACGGACAGACGGACAGACAGACGGACAGACAGACGGACAGACAGACAGACGGACAGACAAACAAACGGACAGACAGACAAACAGACGGACAGACAGACGGACAGACAGACAGACAGACGGACAGAGAGACAGACAGACGGACGGACACACAGACAGACAGACAGACAAACAGACAGACAAACAAACGGACAGACAGACGGACGGACGCACAGACAGACAGACAGACATACAGACAGACAGACAGACAGACAGACAGACAGACAGACAGACAGACAGACTGACAGACTGACAGACTGACAGACTGACAGACTGACAGACTGACAGACTGACAGACTGACAGACTGACAGACTGACAGACTGACAGACTGACAGACTGACAGACTGACAGACTGACAGACTGACTGACAGACAGACAGACAGATAGACGGACAGATAGACAGACAGACGGACAGACAGACGGACATAGCTAAATCGCATCAGAAAGTGATTCTGAGGAAAGCATGTTTTTGGAGACCACCGAAGCGCTGATGTTAGCATGTCCGGCTATGTCGCTGAACGCCTGGGTTCTGAGTTCTGACGAGAACATCCGAAAAAGTTTATAGCGGTGGTTATCCCCTCCTTATGCTGGCGATATTTGTCAGGTTCTTTGCCATGTAAAAACTTCTCTCCAAAGAGGTGTCGCTCTGCTGCATGCCGTTCGGATTCGGCTTTAAATAAAGCATGCCTCTTATCATTGAGCTTAAACTGGAATAGGTCCCAGGGATTCTAGGAAAATTTTGCATACCTTTTAGCAAACACTTCCTCTCAATACATTTCAAACTTCATATAGATATCTCTATTCGTTTTTATGCGGAGCAGCTGCGAATTGAGGCGCGGGCAGTCTTCGAGTCTGCGAGACTCGAAATGTTAATGCGAGTTATTGGCGCCTTCAGATAAGCAATGGCCAACATCAGCGTCTGTTTCCAGGTGAGGTGCGGCTGGAGGCAAGCGGCTCTCGACATCGAGGGATACATGTGCCATTCAACATAACCCATGCGGTTGGGGCGCTAGGCCAGTAACCCCCACCCGGAAAACTAAAAAGATTACCCTAAGAAACAAAAATGGAGTTCCCTAACATCACCTGCGGGTCTGCACCTGAAATTTCAGGACTCTTTATAGAGAAGGAGCAGTATATGCACTGGCGGATGTATTGGAAATATACAAAGCAGATACTACCACCTTACTGGAGTTGATGGATCGGGAAAGTCGTTGCAACAACACCAAACGGTGACGAACTATACGCTAGCTGACATTACACGAGGCATGAATTTGGCTGTGGTGACTGAAACATCTTGTCCCCAGGTTTACTCCGGTGGATGAGAGGCTAGACCCGATCCGCATTAAGACCTAATTCTTCAACATTAGCCTTATTTGTGTCCTTGCCGCGACGAAAGACAAGAAGAGCAGATCAATAGTTTCTACGAGCGCCGAGTGAGAGAATACGACTGTTGCCTCGCCCAAGTTATTGGAATCGTTCTGAGAGATTTAAATGCGAAGACAGGGAAGGATGGGCGCACCGGTAGCCGAGTTAGAAGCGTGCTTGGATAAGAAGTGCAGAGGTCGTGGTTTCGATTCCCAACAGAAGCCTTGGTCTGTCGCTACTGTGGTATCACAATGGACTTAAAATTGTCTTAGGGAGTCCGTAAAGGACTGCCTCTCTTACCTAACCTAAACCTATACTAAGGAAGGATGATATCTTTGGTCCAACAGTCGGAAAATTTAGCCTCCGCGAGATAACATTCGATAATGGGTTGAGGCTAATCGATGCGGCGAAAACCAATGTAGTAACCAGCACCAGATTTCACCATAAAACAAGTAAAAGTGCGTCGGGCGGGCTAAATCTTACACACCCTCCACCGTGGGTCCCAGGTGACAAGTTTTTTTGAATGACTTTCAAATATATGGGAGCTATATCTAGTTGTTGGGAGGCCACCGTAGCGCAGAGGTTAGCATGTCCGCCTATGACGCTGAACACCTGGGTTCGAATCCTGGCGAGACCATCAGAAAAATTTTCAGTGGTGGTTTTCTCCTCCTAATGCTGGCAACATTTGTGAGGTACTATGCCATGTAAAACTTCTCTCCAAAGAGGTGTCGCACTGCGGCACGCCGTTCGGACTCGGCTATAAAAAGGAGGCCCCTTATCATTGAGCTTAAAACTTGAATTGGACTGCGCTCATTGATATGTGAGAAATTTTGCCCCTATTCCTTAGTGGAATGTTCATGGGCAAAATTTGCATTTGCCTCAAGTTGTTGACCGATATGGACCGTACTTGTCATGACAGTTAGAAGTCATACAAATATACCACGTTCATAATTTTTGCTAAGTCGGATGAAATTTGCGCTCTCTAGAGGCTAAAGGATTTAGATCGGGCAATATGGAAGCTATATTAGGTTATAGACCCATATGCATAATTCTTGGCACGGTTGTTAGAAGGCATAACAACATTTAGAGGCTCAAGAAGTTAAATACGGATATCGTTTTTTATGGCAGCTATATCAGATTATCAACCGATTTCGTCCACACTTGGCACGGTTGTTGAAAGCCATAGCTAAATTTAGAAGCTCCAGAAGGTAAATCGGGAGATCGGTTTATATAGGAGCTATATAAAGTTATGAATCAATTAAGATCATATCAAGCACAATTATTGGAAACCATTACAAAACGCCACTTGCAAAGTTTCAGCCAAATCGGATAATAATTGCGCCCTCTAGAGTCTTAAGAAGTAGCAGCTTTATCAAAAGATGGACCGCTTAGGCCACATGCAAAGTTTCAGCCAAATGGGATAATAATTGAGCCTTCTAGAATCTTAAGAAGTAGCAGATATATCAAAAGATGGACCTCTTTGGCCCTTTTACAATCGCAACCGACCATTACTAGTAAAAAGTATTTGTGCAAAATTTCAAGCACCCAGCTCTACAGCATCGAAAGTTGTCATGCTTTCGACAGACTGACAGATGAACAGACTTGGCTAAATAGACTAAATAGATGGAATGTCACGACAATCAAGAATATATACACTTTGTTGGGTCTCAGATCATAAGTTCGATGAGTTACAAACGGAATGGCGATGTTAGTATACCCATATCCTAAAGTAGAGGGTATAAAAATTCACAAAGTCACATGGTTGTCCCAAGATCGAGAAGTACAGATCTAAATTAATTATGCTGTTACAGAGGGAAGGCATACATCCAGCGTAGTAAATGTTCCATCTATCTGAGGGGCGAACATAGATCATTACCTTGTTGCATCAAAGGTTCGCACCCGTTTGAGCGTTGCGAAAAAACTTCGATTTGGCACTGCACTGAAGCTGAACATTTAAAACTGAAAAAAAAAAAACAAATGGCAACATCATACTCCAAGAATGCGGCATACAGAGCAATCCTGCAATCACTAATAACGCATCAGTTGTAGGACATATCTCGGGAGAAAAGTAGAGAGGAGAAACGTGTTTATCGCAGAAGGAAAAAGCAAATGAAAAGGCATACGTGTGAGCGATGTCCGGAAATTTGACTAAAGACTTAAGCATCAAACCGATGGCTTCAGTGCATGAAGATCCTTTTACAGATAGTTTGCTGAGGATAAGGAAAGAATAATGTGCCCAGCTGCAAGTGTCCGACGATGTCGGCGAAGAGGATACTGAAGGAAATGTGTTCTTTCAATATCCTCACCACACTTTCTCTATCCGTTACCAGATTCCTTTCTTTGTACCACTTGACTTTTTGTTTTAAAAAGCATACTTTTGGGAATATGGTTATGGGTCGTCAATTGTATACCTAATATAGGTTAGGTTGAAAAGAGGGTGCATATCTTAATCCACCCATGCCACTATAGCCATACACAAGAGCCAGTAATCGGTTTGTTATGCTCTCTAAGTACAAAAAAGACAAAATTAACCTCAAATAAGAAAATCTAAGTAAGGAATTCAGTGCTACTTACAAAATTCTTAATTGTTTTTCATGCTATTCCTGTAAGTTGGTTCATGTTACATAATGAGCCCGTATTCTTATGTGTCCCGTCATGACACCAATAGCTATACAGACATCCTTCTTACTTCCTTTTAGTAATAGCCTCGTCTTCTCACGATCTGGTTCTCCCCATAGAATTTTCGCCGTCCTACCGACCGTTTCGCCGTTCCACAATGTTACATGCGCATTCGTCGCCCACTCCCTTAACTCGGTCTGTGTCGACCCGAAAGGCTTCGGGTTAACCAAGTTAATTGACGGCAGTCCTCTGGCCTTCACCGCCAAATCGTCTGCCCTTTCATTCCCCCTTGACTGTTCGTGAACTTACCGTCCTTGTTGTTATTGCCCTTATGGCAATTTTGCTGTCCGTAAAGATGTTCAGACTCGACGTATTCGCGTTAGCACCACACCACTTCACGCATTCCGTGATCGCCTGGATCTCCGCCTGCAGGACCGTATTATAGTCAGGCAGTCTAAAACCGCTCTCAGTCCCTGGGTTCTCAATGTAAACCCCCAAGCCCACTCTGTCCTCTAGCTTTGATCCATTCGTATAACATGATCTTCCAGATGGCAATACTAGGGTTCCGTCAATCCAAGACTGTGCCGCTGACAGCAGTGACTCGCACACGACCTCAAGTGTCGTCTCAAGTATCCGATCGGAAACCTCTTCCCTTCCGTCCAGGTTTCCTATCGTCGCCTCGATTATGCCGCGATGGTATGAGCTGCTCCCATTATCAATCCATTCTCCCATCGCCTTAAGTTTCATAGTCGCAGTGGCTGCCTCACACTTAATCTGTATGTCAATTGGTCGGATATTTAGAATAGTCTGCAGTGCCCTTGTGGGCGTGGTCCTCATCGTTCCGCCTATGCCAAGACAACATGTTCTCTGAACCTGTTGTACTGTCCTTATGTTGCACTTTTTCTCCATATCAGTCCACCAAACTACTGAGGCGTAAGTAAGTATTGGTCTTATCACGCTCCTGTAGAGCTAGTGGACTATCCTCGGATTCAGGCACCATTTCGAGCCTACGGTCCATCTATATAGTGCCCAACTTCTGTCAGCCTTCTCAGAACGCTCCTGAATGTAAATTGCAAATTTGCAAATGTTGCCCTTGAATATTCTACTAAGGAACAGGGGCAAACTTCTCACATCAAACAATGAGTGCAGTCCAATTCAATTTTAAGCTCAATGATAAGGGGCCTTCTTTTTATAGCCGAGTCGGAACGGAGTGCCGCAGTGCGACACCTTTTCGGAGAGAAGTTTTATGTGGCATATTACCTCACAAATGTTACCAGCATTAGGAGAGAAAAGCCAACCGTGAAAATGTTTTCTGATGGTTTCGCCAGGATTCGAACCCAGGCCTTCAGCATCACAGGCGGACATGCTAACCTCTGCGCTACGGTGGCCTTCATGTGATCTTGAATGTGACACTTCCAATTAAGTATTCTGTCCAAGATCACTCCTAAGTATTTGACCTTGTCAGATATCGAAATCTTATTGAGGAAACGTGGTGTGTTTAATTGGCCTATCTTCGTCTTCCTCGTGAACAGTTAGTCTTCTCTGGGTTAACATTGAGACCTCTGGGTCTAGCCCAGTCATATGCCATATGTAAGACCCTTTCGGACCATCTGCATAGCTGGTTCCGATCCTTACCTCATAGTAGAATTAGACCATCGTTTAATAATAATCCTCCGTAATAGGTCATTTATGGGATTCACCCATAGGAGTGGCTTTAAAATGCCCCACTGTGGCATGGCTTGTGGCACTTTCTCCCTTATATTTATGTCATGGGACACACATTTCATTCAACTGTTATTTAGCGTATGTTTTATCCAGTCTCTATGAACCCGTTCTACCCGGTACTGGACTAAGGATTGGATCAGTGTATCGAACCGCACATTGTTAAAGGCCACAATACGTTCCATGGATTTGAGTAGAAAGGACGTACGGTTTATGGGTCTGTAGGCCTTTGGTGTCGCATAACTTGCCTTGCCGGGCTTGGGTATAAACACCACCCTTGCCTTCTGCCAGGCTTGCGGAGTATATGCAAGTCTTAGGCACACTGTAAAAATATTGGCCAGGTGGGGCGCCAGTTAGTCTACCTTTTTCTGTAGTAACACCGAAAATATTCCATCAAGTCCAGGTGACTTAAATGGTTTGAAGCTCCTCAAGGCCTCCTTCACCATAAATTCCGTAATTATAAACCTTCGATCAACATTATTATTCCAAGATTCCTGTGTCTCCGTGAGTCCCGTCGTATCCAGTGGAAAATGGGTTTTCATCAATAGCCTCAACATACCAAAGAGTTCTTTAATCCATCTTTAATCATCCCAGGCAGCATATGGCTGTTACTTTTCGAGCTATTTCGTTGTCAACATTTATGTCATTTAAATGACTTTGAATTATTATGAATGAATGTTTTGTTTAATTAATTAAAAGTGCTTTGAATAGAAATTAAGTCTAGGAGCAAATACGAACTCCCGCACTCGACCCATTTAACCTTCCGAGCGAATGAATTGGAATAAGATAAGCTTCCATCCAGTGCTTAAACTTCTGAAAATGCTGCTGCTGCTGCTGTGGCGTATGCAAACAATTGAATTGATAAATTATTCTTTGAGCATTTTAAAGCAGAGTTCTCCTAGGCTTTTGTGAATAATGACTTGGCTCACGCCTCGTTAAGTTATAACGCCAACAGCGAATTATGTCTGATTTCAGCACATTTTAATTCCAAATAAATTTTACCAAGCACAACAAACACTTGAGCAGAAACGAAGAAGAAACGCTCGCAAATACTATTAAGCGATTCAACACTTAATCACACAACCGCGTCAGCGAATTATGGCCAAGAACAATGGAGGCGAGACAATAGCTTAGCACCCTTGAGATGACAACAGAATTCAGATCCCCAGCAATCCGCTGTCTCCACCCCCTCCATCTTCAACCCACATTATACTGGATTGTGCTACGACTCATTCACTTGCATCCATTACTATAACTGTGTGACTGGCGCTTATGTACAATTGTATCCTTTGTGTCCTTTGTATTTGGGTCATTTCAAACAATTTGACATTTAAAATTTAATGCTTACATAATACAGTGTGATTAACGAGGACGTGACTGATAACTTTACAGAGGAAAGCAAAGAAATACGAGCGCCAACACCAAGTGATGTGCCTGTCCTCCCGCGACACAAAGAACGAAGTGTGTGGATGAAAATAATCGCAGATAATCAAGGCAACTGTAAACAAAAAAATCAAGTACACACAAATGGATTAAAGTTTGAGGCAAAACGAATTTTTAATACACTTCATTTAAAAAAGGGAATATATTATGAGAGCAATTGTGTTTAGCATATTTTTGATGTAATGAATTTTAAACTCCTTGGAGATGGTTTAAAATGATACCGTCTTTCGAGGTATTTTTTTTTTTTGGGTTCTTATGTAGACCCTTAAGTCCTGAACTAATTACTTGGAATAATTATTTGGAAGCTTGATGGTTGACAAGCGAAGGTCCTATTGCTGTGCAGGCACGAGAGTCTCAACAAAGCCTAACGAACAACGACCCAATGATGGAAGCCTAACGAACAACGACCCAATGATGAACGACCCAATGATGGAACCATCATCGACTTTCTCAAGATTCCAAAGATAGGGATGAGCAAAGATCCTAATATTGAGACAGTGCAGTGACTGGAATTTCAATGCAGCCTAACGAACAGGGAGCCGACGATATGACCATCACCTACTCCCAAGAAGCCCATTTATTTAGGATTTGAAAGACTAGGATAGACAAAGATCCTAATATTGGAACATCAGGCAGTGCAGGTACGAGAGACTCAACACAGCCTAACGAACAGGAACCCAACGATGGAACCACCCTTGACTTTATCAAGATTCCGAAGACTGGGATGGGCAATGAACCTAATATTGAAACATCAGTCAGTCAGGAATTTCAATGCAGCTTAATAAACAGATAGCCGACGATGAGACTATCACCCACTCCCAAGAAGCCCATTTACTGGAGGATCAAGGATTAAGGTCATCACGATAAACCTCCACCGGAGAGAGACAGCTACACAAGCGTTAATGGAGAAAATCAGCAAGGGCAAGATTCATATTGACTTAATTCTGGAGCCATGGACGACCCGGGACAAAGTTTCTGGACTCAACCATATCAACTACCAATTATTCTCTGCTAATACTGAGCTTAAAATTGAATCAGACTGCACTCATTGATATGTGAGAAGTTTGCCCCAGTACCTTAATGAAATGTTCATGGGCAAATTTGCAATTTGCAATACTGGTACTCGGCCGAGAACCTGTATTATTTGTCATAAAAATTTAAATAAAATATTTTCGCCAGAGTTGTCAACGTCGGATGCAACAGTGATGAGACAGGTAGACGGTGGAGCATACCTGGCATCACTTTATCTGCCTTTCGACTCTCCAACACCGGCACTCACGTCGGAGCTGCAACGGCTGGAGAGGAGGGCAAAACAGACAGGAAATGGGGTTCTAATAGGCTGCAATGCGAACTCTCACCACACTTCAGGAGGTAGTACCAAAACTAATAAGCGGGCTAAACCCTGACAGAATTATTGGAAACTAACGACCTAACAACACTTAATATTGGTAACATCGCTACCTTTGTTAATTGGATTAGGGAGGATGTTTTAGATGTGACAATATGTTCCGAAAATCTATTCGATGAAATTCAGGATTGGAGGGTCTCCATAGGGAATTTTGTCTAAGACCATTGCTACATTAGGTTTAGAAAGCACGGCATGCGCCGAATTCGATAAGCATTCGTAATAAGTTGAAACTCCACCGGAAAAATTTTGAAAACTACTCAGAAGAAGGTTTGAGCAAAATAGTTTGGATTGTCCAAACATAGGAAGCCTCTGTTACTCAACAATGTGGAAAATTTTACGGAAGGATCCTTCCGTAAAATTGGATCTTCGGCCAACCTTTGAAGGGAAGATACACTTTTTTTTTTTATAAAAAAAATGGTGTTTAGCGACGAAGGTCATATTTGGCTCAATGGGTACGTAGATAAGCAGAATTGTCGATTTTCGAGTGAAGATCAGCCAGAAGCATTGCAAGAGCTGCAAATGCATCCAGAAAAAGTCACAGTTTAGTGCGGTTGCATCATTGGACCGTACTTCTTCAAAGATGATGCGAACGTAACTGTAAATTGTGAGCGTTATCGTGAGATGTTATCTAACTTTATTTTGCCTAAAATGTCAGAGCTTGACCTGCATGGCATGTTGTTGCAACAAGACGGTGCCACATGCCACACAGCAAGCGTTTCAATAGAGGCGAGTTCGGTGAACATTTTAATTCACTTTCGGAACCGGTTAATTGGTCACCTAGACCATGCGATTTATCGCCTTTGGACTATTTTTTGTGGGGCTATGTTAAATTTCATGTCTACACAGACAAGCCCGCTTCAATTGACGCATTGGAAGACAACATTGAAGCATTCATTCGTGAGATACCGACCGGAATTGCGTCCTTTGGGGGCTGAAGAAGTAAAATAGAGAGATCGGTTTATATGAAAGCAGTATCTGGCTATAGACCGATTCAGACCATAATAAACACGTATGTTGATGGTCCAGATCGGTTTATATGGCAACTATGTCAGGTTATGAACCGATTTGAACCTTATTTAGCACAGTTGTTGAAAGTCATAATAAAATACGTCATGCAAAATTTCAGCCAAATCGGATAGGAATTGCGCCCTCTAGAAGCTCAAGAAATCAAGTCCACAGATCGGTTTATATGACAACTATATCAGGTTATGGACCGATTTGAACCATAATAAGCACAGTTGTTGGAAGTAATAGCGAAACACGTCGTGCAAAATTTCATTCCAATCGGATAAGAATTGCGACCTCTAGAGGCTCAAGAAGTCAGGACCCAAGATCGGTTTATATGGCAACTATGTCAGGTTATGAACCGATTTGAACCTTATTTAGCACAGTTGTTGAAAGTCATAAAAAAAATACGTCATGCAAAATTTCAGCCAAATCGGATATGAATTGCGCTCTCTAGAAGCTCAAGAAATCAAGTCCACAGATCGGTTTATATGACAACTATATCAGGTTATGGACCGATTTGAACCATAATAAGCACAGTTGTTGGAAGTAATAGCGAAACACGTCGTGCAAAATTTCATTCCAATCGGATAAGAATTGCGACCTCTAGAGGCTCAAGAAGTCAGGACCCAAGATCGGTTTATATGGCAGCTATATCAGGTTATGAACCGATTTGAACCATACTTGACACAGTTGTTGGATATCATAATAAAATACGTCATGCAAAATTTCTGCCAAATCGGATAGGAATTGCGCCCTCTAGTGGGTCAAGAAGTCAAGATTCAAGATAGGTTTATATGGTAGCTATATCAGGTTATTGACTGATTTCAATCATACTTATCACATTTGGTGTAATAGCGAAACACGTCGTGCAAAATTTCATTCCAATTGGATAAGAATTGCGCCCTTTAGAGGCTCAAGAAGTCAGGACCCAAGATCGGTTTATATGGCAGCTATATCCGGTTATGGACCGATTTGAACGATACTTGACACAGTTGTTGGATATTATAACAAAACATGTCGTGCAAATTTTCATTCCAAACGGATAAGAATTGCGCCTTCTAGACGCTCAAGAAGTCAAGACCCAAGATCGGTTTATATGGCAGCTGTATCAAAACATGAACCAATATGGCCCATTTACAATCCCAACTGACCTACACTATTAAGAGGTATTTGTGCAAAATTTCGAATGTTAACGTGCTTTCGACAGGCAAATGGACGAACATGGCTAGATCGACATAAAATGTCACGACGATCAAAAATATTGGGTTGCCCAAAAAGGAATTGCGGTTTTTTTAAAAGAAAGTAAATGCATTTTTAATAAAACTTAGAATGAACTTTAATCAAATATACTTTTTAAACACTTCTAAAGCAAGCTAAAAGTAACAGCTGATAACTGACAGAAGAAAGAAAGCAATTACAAAGTCACAAGCTGTGAAAAAATTTGTCAACGCCGACTATATGAAAAATCCGCAATTACTTTTTGGGCAACCCAATATATATACTTTATGGGGTCTCAGACCAATGTTTCGAGTAGTTACAAACAGAATGACGAAATTAGTATGATGGAGGGTATAACAAGTGTAATGGATAAGAATTGTTATGTTATTGGAGCATTATTCCACTAAGGAACAGGAGCAAACTTCTCACATATCAATGATTGCTGTCTGATTCAAATATTAGCTCAATGATAAGGAGCCTCCTTTATGTGGCCGAGTCTGAACGTGATCCCGCAGTGCGACATCTCTTTAGAGAGAGCAGTTTTTACATGGCATAGTACCTTACAAATGTTGCCAGCATTAGGGGGGAAAACCACGGTTGACAATTTTTCTGATAGTCTGGCCAGGATTCGAACCCAGGCGTTCAGCGTCATAGGCGGGAATGCTAACCTCTGTGCTACATTGGCCTACTAATAGAAAGGATTTTGCAAAATTTCAGGCGCCTAGCTTAGCTCCTTCGAAAGTAAGCGTGCTTCCGACAGACAAACAGTCAGATGACGGACAAGTCTTGATCGACTTAAAATGTAATGACAATCAAGTATATATATCTTCATGAGGTCTTAGACCAAAATTTCGATGTGTTGTAAAAGGAATGACGAAATTAGTAAGTAAAAATGTTCTAAGTTCGGCCGGGTGGGAACCCATCACCATGTGTTCTTCAAACAGTTTCAGCCTATTCGACCAAAATTGTGGCTTCCAGGGGCACAAAAAGTCAAACCAGAAGACTGGTTTATATAGGAGCTATATCCAAATCGGAACCGATATGGCCCATTTGCAAACCCCAACGACCTACATCAATAATATACGTTCGATCGCTATTGTGACTTCGACAGACCTACACCTGGCTAGATCGACTCAAACTATCGAGAAGATCTTAAATATACATTCTTAATGGGGTCGAGGATCAATATTTCAAGGTGTTACAAACGGATGTAAGGTTAGTATACCCCCTATGGTGGTGCGTATAAAAAGAACAAGTTATGGTATTTAACCAATTTTTTTCAATATAGACTTATTAATGAAAATATCTCTTTTGATCATAAGATGCAAAGAGTCCATTCTTTTATTTTTTGACTTCCAACTGGAATCGGACTAATCTTGGGAGATGGGTTTATATGGGAGCTATATCTAAATCTGAATCGATATAGCCCATTTCCAATCCCCAACGACCTACATCAACATTAAGTATCTGTGCAAAATTTCAAGCGGCTAGCTTTACACGTTCGACCGCTATCGTGATATCTATAGACTGACTGATGGACGGACGTAGCTAGATTGACTCAGACCATTGAGACTATCAAGAATGTGTATATATTACAAACGGAATGACTAGATTAGTATACCCCCATCATATGGTGGTGGGTATAAAAATAATTCTTATTTATTATGGTTGCCTATTATGGCTGGTCAACGAATTGTATTTACGTTATTTCTCTCAAAGGGAGTGAGTCGAGCTAATGACCATGCGAATGAATATCACAAGAAATTGTAGGATTTAATTGAATACTAAAAAGAAATTGCCAACAACAAGTTGGATTTGATCACAGACAACATGCCATTGGCATAGGTTTCTATCTTCAGTACCATAGTATTGCTCTCAAACCTCCCATCTGTCGGGCCTACACTTCATAGCTTGATAAATTGCAGCATCGAACTGGGATCCAAATGGTAAATGGCATATTAGATTCTAAGATTGGCTACCACAAGCTAGTTTCTGCAGCCGTTGGATCAATATATACAAGGGTTGCCTTTTATATTTCGGGATTAGAGAACACAAAAACATATATTAGTCATCGAAAATTGCTTTATTGTTCTTCAAAATATTCCCCATCCCAAGTTCTATGCACTTTTGCATCCGTTTTAACCCAATTATCGAATCACTTTTGCCACACTGATTGAGGTATCTCCAAAACACGTATTCTGAACGCATCAACTGCTTCTTCAGGTGTCGAAAAACGTTGACCTCTTATTTTATTTTTTACGTATGGGAATAAAAAGTAGTCATTTGGTGCTAAGTCAGGATTATACGGCGGATGACTCATCAAATCGATGTTTTGAGTGCTCAAAAATGCAGTTGTCTCGTTTTTTTGGAACATTTCCAGTGGACACGAGCCTTTTTTGAGCGATTGACAAATTGTGTGGAATCCAAGGGGGACATATTTTTTTGACGGCCAAATGTTCGTGCAAAATTTAATGTATGTTGGTGCCACCAATGCATAAGATTGTCTCAATCTCACGACAGGTCTCATGACGATTTTGCAATATACGTTGGCGCACAGCATCAATAGTTTTTGGACGACCTTCACGAAATTCGTCTTGGAGTGAACTACGACCTAGATTGAATTCACCATACTATCAATAAACAGTGGTCCTTGTTGGAGCCTTATCGCCAAAAATTGAATTAAGTTCATCGATGCACTGTTGTTGAGTTAATCGACGTCGAAAGTTGTAAAAAATAATCGCACGAAAATGTTCCCGATTTAATTCCATTTTTTGGGCGAGATATATCTTTTAAGTTACTGTAAACAACACAAATAGCGCTCGTATATCAAAACGTTCTGAGCACGTATAACTGCAAAAATGTCAAGCATTACGGTAGAGCTGTCAGTTTTCAGATTGCAACACAAGGGTTGTCCAATCCCGAAATATAAAAGGCAGCAATCGTATTCATGTATCAATATCGCTGTTATTTCTCCTGTGTCGTTTCATTGTTTGAAATGGCTGGCTTTTTTCCAGCATCGATTTATCTTTGGCTTTTATTTAATTTAGTTTTTTTTTATTTAATTTTTAATAAAAAACCATGTGAAAATAAATGTTTACATATTTCATTTATAATTTTTTTTTCTTTACTTTTAGATGAAAACTACTGCAATAAAGAACTGTAAGTACGAACTTTTATATTTTTTTTTTTTATCAAATAATTGATTTTGTTACTTCTAACTTTTTATTATATACAAATTGCGTTAAAAATATTTCAATGCAGTTGTAGATATTCAAAAAGAAAATGTGTATTTTTGTCCAATATGATAATGGCCTCAAATGTCCTCTATCATGAAACGATGTATACCATAAAATAATCTGTCTGTTTGTTCAGTTGCTTTCCATTTTATATCTTACTAGCTGACCCGGGCCCGCTCCGCTGCGCCTTCTTTTACTTTATATGGAACAAAAGTTTCCTTGGAATATTTATTTTCGATCTTTTAGTGAAATACCTTGCTAACTTGACTAACAGTTTAATAATATAAGTGCCTTTATCTGAATCCCATATGATCTTTATTGATCTACGAATTTAAATTTGGATGTAAGGTGTATTCCATTCTTAAAATACTTTATTTCAGCCCGATATTCTCATGATGTCTGATTTAGTGGTGTTTTCGGGGGAGAGGTGGTCCCCCCAGATACTTGGCCCTGAAAAAATATCAGCATCGTGCTCTTCTCTCAAATACCATTTATTTAAACCCATATTGCCATTGCTTAAGAGGAGTTTACAGGATGAGGCGTCCCCCAAACAGATGACCCCAAAAATACGTTATCAAATTCCTTTTCTAATTTCTCAAATACCTTTCATTTGAGCCACATATTGGCAAGTTCGAAAATTTTTTTCCCTTTTGGGGGTTGTTTTGGGAAAGGGGTGATGCCCTTAATACATGGTCCTACATTTGGATATCAAATTCGTATTCTACTCCCAAATACCTTTATTTGAGCCCCATATTGCGATGGTCACTAAAAAATTGCTGTTTGTGGGGTATTTTGGAAAAGGTATCAATTATTGCTCTGCCCCCCAATACCTTTCATTTAAGCTCCACATTGACATGGTCGGTAAATATGCCCGATTTAGGGGTGTTTTGGGGATTGGGGTGGTCCCCCAAACACTAAGCCCGGAAAATATATCAGCATCGTGCTCTATTCTCTTATATCTATGTATAATTTATTTGAACTCCATATAGCCATTGCCCTAAAAAATTGGATATCAAATTCGTTTTCTAATCTCATTTAAACTCCTTGTTGCAAAAGTCAGCAAATATGTCCGGTTTGGGGTATTGTCCCTAAAAACTGTAAGTATTAAGTTCCACTCTCTTTAAGACCCAAATTGTCAATTGGTGAGCAAATACGTCCTATTTGGGGGTTGTTATGGTGGTGGGACGTCCGCTAGACGGTTAGCCCCTAATGTTGATATCTGATACGTGGTCTACTCCCACATACCTTTAATTTGAGCCCCATATTTCCATAGTCGGCAAACATGACCGTCTTGGGGGGTGTTTTGGGGTATAGGGGGCCACTCAGTGAGTTGGCCTTGAAAATATATATCGGATTCGTGTTCCACTTTAAAAACCCTCTTATTTGAGCCTCATATTGCAATAGTCAAAAAATACTTACTATTTGGGTGGTGTTGTGGGGGTGGGGTGGCCCATAGACACTTTTCCCGAATATTGATTTGTGCTTTACTCCCAAAGACCTTTCATTTGAGCCCCATATTGCTATGGTCGTAAATTTGTCCCCTTTGGCGGATGTTTTGGTGAGAGGCGGCTCCCCAAACACTTGGTCCATATTTGGATATCAGATTCGTATTCTAGATTCAAATACCTTTTATTTAAGCCCCATATTCCCATGGTCAGTAAATAAGCCATGTTTGGGGGGTGTTTTGGGAAAGGGGTGGACCCCCAGAAACGTAGTCCCACATTTGGATATCAGATTCGTATTCTACTCGCAAATACCTTTCATTTGAGTCCCATATTGCCATGGTCGGTAAATACGTCCGATTTAGGGGTGGTTAAGGGCTTGGGGTGGTCCCCCGAGCACTTGGTCCGACAATTGGATATCAGATACGTTTTCTTATCTTTAATACCTTTCGTTTGAGTCCCATATTGTCGTGATTGTTCTAAATATGTGTTTGGTAGGTTTTAGGGTGGGGCAGCCCCCCTAGGTATCCCATCCGAAATTTGGATACCAAATTTTTATTTTTAGGGTACTATATGAGAGCACACAAAATTTCGCTTAAATCGCACCACCTATCTCCGAGATCTGGCGTTTCTGAAAATTAGGTTAAGGGGGAGGGTCCGTCCCCCCTTCAGATATCAAAAATGCACCATCTGTGAAAATTTCAAGAAAATCGGTTCAGCCGTTTCTGAATCTATAAGGAACACACAAACAGACAAACACAAATTGGTTTTTATATAAAAGATTTTCCTTCGTATTTAAATCCATGCATATTCGTTATGCCCAACCTCAATGAAATATTTCCCACATTGCTCTCACAAAGGAAATACAGAGTTGTAACTCATTTTTAACAAATCGATCACTTACAATGTTAATGGCATAATTAATTAATTGCTCATTATTGTAATTAATCATGAACCGTGATTGGAATGTGAAATGTTACAAAAGCCACATCACACCAATACGGCCTTTATTAAAGCGTAAAGTAACAATTTGCTACAAAAACCAGACGATGGCCAGCATAAGGAGGAGGCTAAAACGCTATGTTGGTTTCCATTTTCTTTGTAGTGTTCGTTATCATTATCGTTATTATTTTTGTTTTCTTTTAACGTGTACTCCTTGGAAAAAAGGCAACCACTCAAACACACACACACACACACACACACACACACTCACTCACATTGAATATGGTTCACAAGAATTCTTCGTGGTGTGTTAATGAAAATGCCATGCAAAAACAAAAAGCACAAAAAGATGCGTCTCAAAGAAATTCTTAACACAATATAAAACAAAGTGGAAAAATTTCCCAAGGAAAGAAAGTGAAATGCTAACGCTTAATTTATGTTGATTTATTTGAATTTTTCTTTTATCTATTCTCCTACAAACCATTTGCAATAACTAGGGATGGAGGAAGGGGTGAAGAGGCGGCATAAAGTAAAGCCAACTTAAAAATGTGCAACTTTAGTTCACCATTAAAGTCAAAAACCGCAAAGTGTAATGACGAGCATAAAGCGAAAATGTAAAGGATCTTCTTTCAGTGTATAGGTATGTGTGGTAGGTTACAAGGCGGAGGACTAGAAGGGAATCAAGGTTGGTGGAGGCAAACTCAGGCAAGCTGCTATGCAATACTTGTCTTATTAATAAAGCTTCATTAACTTCATTTCGCTGCGTTTTTTATTTCATATTTTGTTTTAATACCGTTTTTACTGGTATTTAATTTCCTTCGATTAAGTCCGCCGTCATCACACAAAAATTATGAGGTTTATGGGGAAGTATGCGATGAAAGAGCTGGTGAAAGTAGTACCTACACTTAGGCTCTTTTAGTTGAAGTGACATTCTTCAATCACACGCAGACATCTTGGACTATTAAAATACAATAGGAAAAGACGTATTCTATTTTTACGATTGAATAAATCTTTCGCTTAAGAAACCTCATGACTTGCTAAGTTCTGAGAACCTTAACCCATAACATTGACGTACGAAATTTTTTTCAAAATTCAAATTTCTTCACCATTTAAGTTAACACAAAAATTTTCCTAAAATTTTAAACAACATATTAAAAGAAAAATTGAAATTTCTGCAAAAACTTAATTATCAGTTGGCAACCATGGGTGTTTTTTTTTTATTTAATTAATAGCCGTACCGGGCCCGCTCCGTTGCGCCTTCTTTTACATTATACGGAACAAAATTATCTATTGAATATTTATTTTCGATAATTATTGGTCTATGAATACGCTCGGAGGGTTAAGGTTAATCTGAGCTTGGATGTTAGATCTACTTCACTTATTTAAAAAAAACTTTATTCGGACCCGATACTCTCATGGCTATTTTGGGAGTGGGAAGGCCCTCAGGGCGGTGTTTTATGGGATAGGGGTTGGTGGTGATCCCGAAAGTGGGTATTAATTTCGTGCTCTTCTTCCAAATACCTTTTATTTGAGCCCCATATTGCCATGGTCGGTAAATATGTCTGTCCGATTAAGGGGTGTTTTGGGTGGGTCCCCCAGACACTAAGCCCTGAAAAACTATCAACATCGTGGTCTTCTCTTAAATACCACATTTTAAACCTCATATTGCCATTGGTATAAGGAGTCCCTCAAACACTTGGTCCTACACTTGTATCAGATTCGTATTCTACTACCAAATTCCTTTCATTTGAGCCCCATATTGTCATGGCCAATAAATAAGTCCTGTTTGGGGGGTTTCGGGGAAGTGGTGGACTCCAAGAAATTTCGTGTTTTAATCCCCAGTCATTTTCATTTATGCCCCACATTACCATGGTCGGTAAATATGTACGAATTATGGGTGCTTTGGAGAGTGGGATGGTCTCCCAAACACTAAGCCCTGAAAAAATTTTAGCATCGTATTCTACTCTCAAATATAATTTGTTTGACCCCCATTATTGCCTTTGGATAAAGGGAAATATATGGGGTGAGTCGTCCCACATACACTTGGCTCCAAAAAGGAAATCAAAGTAGTTTTCTAATCTCAAATACCTTTCAATTGAGGCTCTTATTGCAATCATCAGCAAATATGACCGGTTTGGGTTAGAATGCTGATATCTGATTCATACTTTACTCCCAAATACCTTAAAACCTCATATATCCGTAGTCGGCAAACATGTCCGGTATGGGGGTTGGGAGGCCACGCTGTGACTTGGCACTGAAAATAA
Organism: Stomoxys calcitrans; assembly: GCF_963082655.1. NCBI lineage: Eukaryota > Metazoa > Arthropoda > Insecta > Diptera > Muscidae > Stomoxys > Stomoxys calcitrans. The sequence continues at coordinate 117,455,755 of NC_081555.1, forward strand.
ATATCAGATTTGTATTATACACCAAAATACCTATTATTTCAGCCACATATAGCTAAGGTCGGTAAATTTGTCGTCTTTGTGGGTGGGGCGGCCCTATAGACACTTTTACCGAACGTTGATATCAGATCCAAGCTCTACTCCAAAAGACCTTCCATTTGAGCCACATATTGCTATGGTCGGTAAGTTTTTCCTCTTTGTGGCTTGTTTTGGAGGAGGGGCGCTCCCCCAAACACATGGTTCCACATTTCGATATCAGATTCGTATTGTACTCTCAAATACCTTTTATTTGAACCCCATATTGCCATTGTCAGTAAATAAGTCCTGTTTGAAGGGTGTTTTGGGGCAGGGGAGGACCCCCAGTCACTTGGTCCCTAAAGGGGATAACAATTTCGTGCTCTACTCCCAAATACCTTTTATTTTAGCCCAATATTGCCATGGTCTGTAAATATGTCCGATTTGGGGGTGGAGCGGCTCCCCAAACACTTGACACCATGTTGGAATATGAGATTCGTTTTGCACTCTCAAATACCTTTCATTTGAGTCCCATACTGTCGTGATTGGTCTATTAATATATTTGGTGGTTTTTGGGTGGGGCGGCCTCCCTAGGTACCGCATCCGAAATTTTGATATCAAATTTTTGGTTTTAGGTTACTATAAGAGAGCACACAACATTTAGCTTAAATTGCACCACCCATCTCAGAGATCTGGCGTTTCTGAAAAATAGGGTAAGGGGGAGGGTCCGGCCCCCCTCAGATATCAAAAAATTTACCCTATTTTCACCACTGTATCAATATGCGTCATCTGTGAAAATTTCAAGAAAATCGGTTCAGCCGTTTTTGAGTCTATACGGAACAAGCAAATTTTTAATTTCCCAACGCAGGCAGTGGTTCTCGTTGATGAACGTGATAGGAATCATAACAAGGATCCCACTAACCCTACAATCAACGAGTTGAATCTGGAAATAAAGAGAGACGTCAACGAACATAAGCGGAATTTGAGGCTAGAACATTTGGAGCAATTACTCCGGTTTAAGAAAGCAGAGATGTACTTTTTAGTCACTCTTGAACCCCGGAGTAAGGGATGACAAGACCTCAATTACTTTAGGCGTCGAAATGTATCAGATCCGAAGAGATGCACCAGGTTGTTCAACCGTCAATTTATTGAGCATCACGTGAGTGACAGGGCAAGGAGGAGAGCCATTCGTCATATCCGTAGTCAGCCGAGCCGATAGAAACCCATGACAATTTATCAGGGACGAAGTTACGAATGTCATCCGTCGCGCAAAGTCATCCCATCCATCATATGGATCTACGTGGAGTCGAGTACCTTATAGCTGTCTTTGAACAATCTTATAGTAACCGAAAGGAAAGGACCCGAGCAAGTTTAGAAGATAGACAGAGTTATCCCGTTACTGAAGCCTGGAAAGGATCCGAGCAAGGGGGAGTCGTACAGACCACTCTCCCTTATCTTACTTCGTTGGATAATTTCCATTCGCCGAACATCAGCATAGATTTTGAAGACTGCACAGCATCACAACAGCTTTGCATGCCATCATCGTACACAGTTGTCATGGCTTTAATCAGTCCAGGTCATATTATAGGGCCGTTCTCGTGGCACTGGACCTATTAAAAGCATTCGACAGCCATGCCAAACTATTTGAGGATATCGCCAACATGTCCCCCTAGCCAGGCCAGAAACAGTGTTTCACGAATTATCTGTGTGATCGCCATTCGTTTGTGTTATTCAGAGATAGAAAGTCAAAACCCCGTAGAGTGAAACAGGGAGCTCCATAAGGCCTATTTCCGGCACTGTTTAACCTCTATCTATTCTCTATTCCACCCCGCCATACGGCATAAAGATCGTGTCATGTGCGGACGATTGTACGATCATGGCATCCGGCCCCACCCATTGCAGATATCTGGGGTAGGTTAAATGTCTACCTCAACGAACTTGTCTCTTATTTCGCTGCAAGAGATCTGCCACTAAATCTTCAGCCACATTGTCCACTACATACTCACTGAATGTGATGGTCAGTTCCGACATGAAAGTGTCCCAAAATACTGAGTGTCACATTTTACAGCTCTTACAAGTTCTCCCATATGCCATAGCAATCTGCGATAAGGTCAGAAATGGAAACAAGGTCCTCAAGATACTTGTCTGTCAGAACGCCGCTCTTCGAACTGCGACGGGCTGTCTCCAGGACAGGGCAGAAAGACATACAGACAGACAGACGCAAATTCCTAAATCTGAGTCGATCGGTATACTTATTAATGGGCCTATCTCTCTTCCTTCGGGGTGTTACAAACAAATGCCCTGAATTATAATACCCTGTACCATAGTCCACTACTGTAGTGTATAAAAAATTGCCATACTTCCCTTTAGTCCAAACCAAACTTTTTGCTTTCTTTAAAGGGATGAAAATTGTTAAACTTTTTTCTCACTTAAATCCCCCTTTTATGTTCGTATCCTTGAATGTTAGTAAAAACAACAAAAGAAGGAGTAAGACATTTTATCTCGAAAAAGAAACTGGAACTGTAGGAATTCGCTGAGCTCATGCGAAGAAAAATTCCAGCGAAAAACAAAAAAAAAAAAAAAAAAACTTAAAATTCAGCAGAACTGACATAAACATACTCTTCCATTTACATTTTGCATCATTACCCACTTGCCATTCTACTGATGATGAGAGGCTAGCCCCTTCTTCTGGTGATGACGATGACGATTACGTTCATAATCGTTACTATAATGCAATCATAACAATAACAACAATTAATGTTGTTGTTACAGCTACAACAACAATGTGTGGACAGCGAGGAAATTGTTTTCCTCATTGTTGTATGCGTACGTTAGTTTTTTCTCTTTTGTTGTGAAGGTAATGGTGGCGTGGGGGTTGGCATGGTTTTAAAAAGTTAACTCCTTTATGTGACCTGCATTTGAAAAGATGTCTGAACATGGCGGCCAAGGGGTTTCCATGTTATTATTTTCGTTTTGATATGGGGAGGCTTCGTTGAAGAGTTTAAAACATTACAAAAGTAAAGGCTTATGTGGAATTCGGAATAATAAAAGTTTTTATGCCCTTTAGCAAAGAAAGGGGATACGCAACATTTTGTTATTTCATATGAAACATATCGTGCGAATAACACGTAAAAGAATAACGGTTGATTTTACAATTTTAAAAGAAATTCGACGAGTATATGGGGAGCCAATGTGCTCTTTCTGATATCCACCACAATGGGTGCTTATAATAAATTAATATTATTGAATAAGATCTCAAAGGTTAAATCTTCATTTTCTGGATTCATACATACCCACAATTTGATGTTGATATCGTATCGTGTCATGTTTACAATGTTACATTACCCTGATCTAATATCTGCAACTAACAAATTTTTGAGTAATTTGGATGTTTGAAAACCTTCACTTTAACCCAACCATTCATATTACCATCCATCCTAATACACATTTACCCACGCTTCATTTGAAGCTATAAACGTTAGAACTTCCTGTTGAAAATGGCAACAGCGACAAACAAACACAACCACTGCAACAACAACGGTAATAACTAGAAAAGTGAAATGTTTAGTTTTTCTTTGCTACAGCAACATTGAATGGCAAATTTTAACAGTTGCACAAATGCACTTGGAAAATGTTGCAAGAGCAAGTTGCAAAGTGCCAAGCAAGAAACGCAGGCATCCAATTGCAAGCACAACAAGTTATTTTCTTGAAATGACTCAAACTACAGCAGGAATTAAGTTGATTACTTTCCTCTTTTTTCTAGTTTTGCGGAAAAGACTCTGTTTGTTTGAGTGTTCGTTACGTTCACTTCAAAGTTGCGCGCTTGTCGCTTTTTTTGATACATTCCGTTTTGAGTTGGCATTTGAGAACAGTGTTGCCAGCAATAACAGTAAAAAAGAAACCAAAAATTATATAGACAAGTAAAAGCATACAAAAAATAGATTTGTTGGCTCAACCAATTTTTTTTTTGCCAACCGCAAGTTTTCGTTGTGACAATCAACGTTGGTATTGAGGTTAATGTCTAGTTTATGTTGTTGCTACCAAAAATGTTAGGTGTGTGACTTCGTCGTGTTCTCTGTCTCTCTCTCTCTACTTAGAGTGGTGGATATAAAAATTTGGACGGCCTTGGTACCGCGGAGTGACTTTTAAAATAAAAAGTAGTTGATAATACGACAGAAGCAAAATAAATCTATTTTTTTTATGGAAATGAGTGATGAAGCTCATGTATCGGATATGAACATGTATTTTAAATCATTTTTGTACCCTCTACCATAGGATAAGGACAACTAATTTCGTCATTCCGTTTGTAACACATCGACATATTGATTTGAGACCCGAAAAAAGTATATATATTCTTGATTCTATTGACACTCCAAGTCAAGTTAGCCATGTCCGTCCGTCCGTGTGTCTGTCGAAAGCACGCTAACTTTCGAAGGAGTAAAACTAAGCGCTTAAAATTTGAACATATACTTCCTGTTAGTTTATGTCGGTTGGAATTGTAAATGAGCCATAACGATATGGCTGCCATATAAACCGATATCGGATCTTAACTTCTCGAGCCTTTGCCGGTATGGCCGATATTTTGCAGGGGGTGTTTTGCTTTGACTTTCAATAACTGTGCCAAGAATGGTCCAAATTGTCCTTATGTAACTGCCATATATACCCATCTTGGATCTTGACTTATTGAGCTTCTTTTGGTCACAATTAAATTATCCGATTTGGCTGAAATTTTCCAATAACTGTGGCATGTATGATCCAAATCGGTTCATAAACTGATATAGCCGCCATATAAACCGATCCTCGGAATTGAGATATTGAGCCACTACATTCAAAAAAATTAAACGTTTGGGTTTTTTTACGACAAACAAATTACTTTTATCACGAACTTTTTCTTTTATAACCGAGTAACATTTCGCTTCAACAAATCAAACGTTAGCCACAAATGTAGATTATTCGAGTACCGGACTAATAATTATTCTCTTGTGTTTTATTTTTTGCGTATACAAGAAATCCCAGATAGGCCCATGGGCTTGCAAATAATTCCAATTGTATGCTCGTCGCTGGTATAGATACCCAATGAACCAAATTTCGGACGTCAGACGACAAGAGATTTGTACGATTTCTGAACGACTTTTCTTAGGAGCTTTTTTTAATTTTTCGTCCGACTGTTCGAAAGGAATTCTCAATGATTTCTGGAGTGCTTGTCTGAAGGAATTTTTTTTCTAATAGCTTTGAAAGAATTCTGTCGCACATTTTTTTTTTAATTTTTTCTTCCGACTCATCGAAAATACTTCTAAACAATATCTGGACTGTTTGTAGGAATTTTTGTTCCGACAGTTCCGAAATAATTCTGAACGATGACTGAAAGTCCTGTGGTATGGTTGTTTTAATTTTTCTCCCGACAGGTCGGTAGGAAGTCTGAACTCTGTGTCGGATGTTTTTGTCTTTTTGTGCTTGCTTTTTCACATATCTATTTGTTGGAGCCGTTAGTAATTTTTGTTCCGACAGATCTGATGGAATTCGGAACCAATTCTGAACTCTGTCGGATTTTTTTTTGCCTTTTTTTTGTGACACATTTTTTTAACCAGTGAAAATTTTCCCGACAGTTCAGAATGAATTCTGAACGATGTCTGAACTCATCGAGTATTTTGTGCTTGCTTTTTTGCATATTTTTTTGGGTGCAACCGTAGCTCAGAGGTTACCATGTTCGCCTATAACGCTGAGGGACTAGGTTCGAATCCTAACGAAAACATCAGAAAAAATGTTCATGTCCTTATTCTGGTGACATTTGTGAGGTACTATGGAAAATAAAAATTTCTTCCCAATGAGGTGGGTAGGGGCGGCGTTCGGATCGGCTATAAAATGAGGACCCTTAATGGAATGTTTAAGAACAACTTTGTAATTTTAACCGTAGGAAAGCACATTCAAATTTTACACACAATTGGCAATGTACATCCGAATTTCACAAAATTTTATTCCAGAATTCTGTCAGAAATCGAAAAGACAAGTCGGAAAACACATCCGTATTCATTAAGACTCAGCATCAGGATTCGGTCAGAAGTCTTAACAATTCTAATTTCCTTTCCGAATTTTCCATGATTTTGGTTTAGAAATCTGAAATCATTCTGTCAGAGTTTTCGGCAGAAACAACAGGTTTCCCTCCTACATTTCGTTCCGACATTGTGTCAACCACTCCATATATTTTTCGTTAAAAATTTGGACAGACTTCGAACTCGAATTCGGAATCCGAAACGCATTCTGAACGTTTGGTTCCCTGGGCACATTTTTACACACTATATTTTTACTTTTTTGTTTTAACTGTGCAAAGAGCAGTCGGAATATTGAGCGGTAAGGACGAGTGCGGATGGTAAACTCGCAAATTGACAATTTTTAAAATTTCGCCTTAAATTAAAAAATTCTGATATGTCCAATGACAAAATCATTAAAACAAAAGAAAAATGGCTGCCAGGTACAACAAAAAACCCAACAAAAATGTCTAAGCACAAACATGGTTTGCTTATATTTACGCGATAAAGAAATATCCATCCGAAAGTAGGTATTTAAATGTGTGAAAACAACAACTCCCATAAGATATTTTGGAAGGCTTTTAATGTAATTGTGTATCTAAACTTCAAAATAAATCCAAATAAACTCTAGAATCGGTATTCATTATTTGGCCGATTTCTGTTATAGAACTGTCAAATAAACCTATTTTAAGGCTTCATTAAGTTTAGCGAATAAGGCCGTCAGAGTTTGAATTACGAACTGAAATTTTGAGTTTGAATTATGTTACAACATAAATTGAACTTGGTATCCATTTCAATGAGCACAATTTATTTTAAAATTAAAGGAATAAACATAAGCACAACGCTAAATTTATAAAAAAAAAATTAGCTGAAATCCCGAACAACATGTTCTATATCTCAAGAAGGAATGGTGTTGTCAGGGTAAAAAATATGTTACAAACTCTTGCAAAAATTTATCGCAAACAAATTTACATTCATTCTTAACAAACTCTAAAATGTTTCCGAAAAGTAGTTTACTCGGCGAAAATTTCCTTTAGGTTAGGTTGCAAAGAGGGTGCCGATATTAATCCGTCCCATGCCACTACGGACATACACTTAAGCCAGTAATTGACTTGTTGTGCGCTCTAAAAACTAAAAAGTAACCTCGATAAAGAAAATTTAAAGTTAGGAATACCGTGGTACTTACAAAATCCTTAATTGTTTTCCATTTTACTCCCCTAATTTGGGTCATATCTGGTATCGTGTTCCCACCTAAGTACCGGTTTTTGTTAGCCGCGAAAGCCGGCAATGGCATGGATAATGCTCCAATATCTCATCATCTTCTCCACATGCCCTAAACATACTATCACTTGCCGCACCGATTTTGCATAATTGAGCTAGTCCTTTGTGTCCCGTTATGACACCAAAAACAATAATGACCTTCTTCTTGGTTCCTTTCAGTAATAGCCTCGTCCTCTCACGATCCGGATCACCCCATAGGATTTTCGCCATCCTACCGACTGTTTCGCTGTTCCACAGTGTTACATGTGTGCTAGTCGCCCACGCCCTTATATCAGACTGCGTCGACCCGAAAGGCTTCGGGTTAACCAAATAAATGACGGCAGTCCTCTGGCCTTCACCGACAAATCATCTGCCATTTCATTCCCCCTTACTCCGTTATGGCCCGGCACCCAAACGATGCGGATTGTACCATGTCAGAGAAGGGCGTTAATCTCCTTCTGACACTGCAAGACTGTTCGTGACCTTACCGTCCTGGTTGTTATTGCCCTTGTTAAAGCTGCCTGGCTGTATGGGAAGATATTAATCCCAATAATTGTTATGACATTATGTTAGCTATTCCACCACTTCTTCAATTGCAATGATCTCGGCTTGATACACACTGTAGTGGTCGGGTCATTTCTCTATATGACCGGTCCAAGTTCATCGGAGAACAACCAAAGCCTACCTGGTCGTCTGGTTTGGAACCATCCGTAGAGAAGTTTTTGTCGGTTCTATAACAGGGATATTGTATTTTCAATGCGTTCTATCAGGAATACCGGGCATTGTATCAGGGATAACACAGTGTCCGCAGTAGCCGCATGACCAAAGGAAAAGCTCCCTTAGCCTCACATCAGTGGTTGCAACAACTTGTCTTGCCGAAATTCCCAAAGGCATTAGGAGTAGCATTAAATTCAGTGCATCAGATGGTTTCATCCTTAGCCCGGCTGTGATGCACAAACAATAGTAGGCGGACTTTTGAAGCACCGTCCACCAGACCACAACACCATATAGCATTGTAGGTCTGATAACACTGCAGCATAAACCCAGTACATGACTTGCGGTTTAAACCCCAACCTTTACCAATAGCTCTCTTACAGGTGTATAGGGCAAGAGTTGGCATTCTTGAGCTTTCCAAATTTTTAAATTTGAAGTTTAATTTCCGGTCCAGCAGAACACCCAAGTATTTTGGACTTTCACTAAACGGAACATTCTCTCTTCCGAAGAAGAAAGGTGCCACTTATAACTTGCATCTGCTGCTGAAAAGAGCTACTTTTGTATTACACGGATTTAGGCCTAGACCACATACGGTAGCCCACTTTGCTGTCGCAAGTAGAGCTTCCTAGGTATATCTCTTACAGTTTTGGAAAACTTTATCCTAACCCCAATTGCCACCTCACTAGCATACGACCACTTCTAGAGACAATAAAGTATTGTTAATGGCCATTCTCCAATGTAGACGAGACAGTACATCTCCTTGAGGTGTTCCTCTGATCCCAAGCCTGCCGTAATGCATCTTTTAGTTAGTAAGTTATAAATAAACTTTCTTACGGTAGAGTTGATGTCTAGAAACTCCATCGCCTTCATGATTGACGTTGGTTTTACATTATTGAAAGCACCTTCAATGTCCATATATGTTACAATTGTATATTGCTTGACATCGAGAAAACCCTCTATTTAGGCTGTTTCCGTAGACTTGCCCTTACTATTGCATGCTGTTGTAGAGACAGGCGATCTTCAGGGATCACTGCTCTAAGATATGTTGTGTATTAAACTCTCTAGAGTCTTCAGCATGAAGGATGGCACACAAATAGGAAGAACATCTTTCGCCTTCATGTGGTAAGGTTTTCTTTGTTTTGGAATGAGAATTACCTTTGTGTCCCTCCATCCCACAGGTATATAAGACATGCTGATACAAACAGAGCATATCTACCCAAGCCAAGGAATCAGTCTCTCGGACACAGCTTGTAATTCAACCAGTGACACATCATCAAGGCCTGGCGACTTAAAGGAGTTGAAACTTTTCATCGCCCAAAAAATTTTCGACTCGCAAGAGTGGAAGAGTTTTGTGCAGCCCTTCCTCAAACCAACTAGTTTAGGGATCCACCATGGCGGTCGCTGTTTGCCCCTTGGCTGGGCAATAGGACCTGCTAAGACAACCAATTTTTCAGGGCTTTCGTGATCCGCTTGACCATTATGTTTATGTTCGCCGCATCTGTCACTTCCTTTTCAGGTCTAGAAGGGATAGTCGTGCAGAACTTGTGACGAAATTCATCTCAATCCGCCTTTGTTCTGTTTAATCGAGGCACCTCTTCTGCAGTATTTTCGCCAAGGCAGAAACTAAAATAAGGATAATCAGAGTAGCTGTGGGTATCAGACACTTCCCAGTCCCAGTCGCATATCCTTTTGCTTATATTCTCTGATACAATGGTAACATCTAGCAACTCCTACCTGTTCCTGGCAATAATCTCGGTTTATTTCCTTTAGTACAAATCGCCAGATTGCAACTTATAATATATTATAATATATATATTGCAACTTATAATATATTCAATTCACCCCTTTCGTTTACATCCGATCTTCCCCAAAACTGGTCATGTGCTTCGTTCATAAGCTAGGAATTCGTCAGATCGCAATTTATAATATAAACAATAAACAGCTCGACCCCTTTCGTTAATATGCGAACTTCCCCAAATCAGGTGATGTGCATTCCTGAATTTCAACTACTTAATGGCGGGTGGAATGGGAAACATTGAGCCCGTATACTTGCAAGAAGTTTTCCAAATATTTAACTTCTTTCGTCACTAAGCAGCATAGATGATATAGTACCCAGCCTTAGATTAGTATGTTGTTGTTGTAGTCTCATTTGCATGTGGGGGTGGAAATCTTCGTCAAGCTTTGTGGATGTGCAAGCTCGTTCCGGTCTATATGACCTATATCCGCGGGAACATGATGGCCATTGGTTATTTAAAAGCGCCAATATCTCGCCTTGTCGTATCGAGCATCTTAGGCACTCAGTATTTAAGCAAAAGCCGATGCCACTAGGCCTCTTACTGAGACTCCCCATTCGATTTCACTGATTCCAATATCCCCAGCCTGTGGATTCGCCCGATAGCTCTCAGCTAAGCTTCAACTGATGACGAAGAAAACCACACAGATTAAAGCTTAAAGTTCCGGCCTGTGTGGTGCTCACAGTTATCCCGTGCCGGGGAACATTCCTGTGCGTGGGAACATTCGTGTTCCAGAGCGGGCAACCCTGTTAGAGGTGCTTAAAAATAGAGCATCTTTTCCATTAACTTTGTTGTTGAGGCGGCGGAAGTAGAAACTCGAATTGAAACACAAATTGTTTCATTCACCAGCAAACGAGTTGGGCGTTGAGAAAGGACGTCAGACTGTTTTGGAAGCCACCTCCCATTTAATGCAACGCTATGATGGGTAAGGAAGTATGTAGTTGGCCTCTACTCTACTTTTGCACTTGGATAAACAACTCGATTATATCGTAAATAAAAATAAATAACGTTGTCTTCCATCAAAGTTGCTGCTGAAAGAATGCTGAAAATGTAAGCGTATCCAAACAAGGACGAGGGATGGTCGGAGTAAGTAATAGACGTGCGTGTGACTGTACGGAAAGGCACATTAAGTTGCCAAGCAAGATAGTGTAACATGTTCGCCTAAAGTAACCGTAACACGGAAATAATTAAATTCTCAACACTCATCACATGCCACATTCCGAAGTTACCATGTTCTCTAAAAGGTTGAAATGCAAACAAAAACCCGTAGAGTATGTAAAGGAACGAAATTAAAAAAATATGTGCAATGCAACCACTTCAATTAAAAGGGGATTTTAACGTATTTGCAAGAAAAAACGCAAACAACGAATTTATTATTGCCCAATTGGCTTTGTAGCTTCAAGTGAAGGAATTATTTGGTGGGCTTTGAGCTGCAATGCTTCAAGGTTTTATTTTATTGGTTAAGCCAAAAATAAATTAAAATAATTCTTTTAAATCTCTTTGCATTGTCTTCTATGAATTTTAACTAATGAAATTGAAAAGTGTATGATCTCTTGTGTTTAATCGATTTTAAGCCCTCCACCTCCCCCCTCATTGCATTTGCAGCACTTCCAAATAAGCATTTCCCGCTCTAAAACGTACTGGATTTCGCTGAAATTCTCACATGTATGTAACTAAGTTGTATTAAACCACTACACTTTTCTTCCGGATATTAAAGTGATGGAAATGAAATTCACAACAGTAAAGATGCTCCGACATTCTTTGGGGGTTTCAGGCCAAAAACTTACAGTACATCTCTTAAACTAAAGCTCAAAAGAAAATTGGAGATTTTCAGTTATCTCGTGGTCACTTCCAAAAATTCGAATTTTTTATAACAATCTTAAAATGCCATATCTCCTAAACTAAAATAGAGCAAACGTAAGGTTAATTCGTGATCACTTCGAAAAATTCGAATTTTTTATGAAAATCAGTTGGAAAACTTAAACTAAGCGTCCTAGAGCAAAAGTAAGCTTAATTCGTGATCACTTGGAAAAATTCGAATTTTTTATGAAAATCAGTTGGAAAACTTAAAATGGCCATATCTCCTAAACTAAGCGTCCTAGAGCAAAAGTAAGGTTAATTCGTGATCACTTGGAAAAATTCGAACTTTTTATGAAAATCAGTTGAAAAACTTATAATGGCCATATCTCCTAAACTAAGCGTCCTAGAGCAAAAGTAAGGTTAATTCGTGATCACTTGGAAAAATTCGAATTTTTTATGAAATTCAGTTGGAAAACTTAAAATGGCCATATCTCCTAAACTAAGCGTCCTAGAGCAAAAGTAAGGTTAATTCGTGATCACTTGGAAAAATTCGAATTTTTCATGAAAATCAGTTGGAAAACTTAAATTGGCATATCTCCTAAACTAAGCGTCCTAGAGCAAAAGTAAGCTTAATTCGTGATCACTTGGAAAAATTCGAATTTTTTATGAAAATCAGTTGGAAAACTTAAAATGGCCATATCTCCTAAACTAAGCGTCCTAGAGCAAAAGTAAGGTTAATTCGTGATCACTTGGAAAAATTCGAACTTTTTATGAAAATCAGTTGGAAAATTTAAAATGGCCATATATCTTAAACTAAGCGTCCTAGAGCAAAAGTAAGGTTAATTCGTGATCACTTGAAAAAATTCGAATTTTTTATGAAAATCAGTTGGAAAACTTAAAATGGCCATATCTCCTAAACTAAGCGTCCTAGAGCAAAAGTAAGGTTAATTCGTGATCACTTGGAAAAATTCGAATTTCAGTTGGAAAACTTAAAATGGCCATATCTCCTAAACTAAGCGTCCTAGAGCAAAAGTAAGGTTAATTCGTGATCACTTGGAAAAATTCGAATTTTTTATGAAAATCAGTTGGAAAAATTAAAATGGCCATATCTCCTAAACTAAGCGTCCTAGAGCAAAAGTAAGCTTAATTCTTGGAAAAATTCGAATTTTTTATGAAAATCAGTTGGAAAACTTAAAATGGCCATATCTCCTAAACTAAGCGTCCTAGAGCAAAAGTAAGGTTAATTCGTGATCACTTGAAAAAAATTCGAATTTTTTATGAAAATCGTGATCACTTGGAAAAATTCGAACTTTTTATGAAAATCAGTTGGAAAACTTAAAATGGCCATATATCTTAAACTAAGCGTCCTAGAGCAAAAGTAAGGTTAATTCGTGATCACTTGGAAAAATTCGAATTTTTTATGAAAATCAGTTGGAAAACTTAAAATGGCCATATCTCCTAAACTAAGCGTCCTAGAGCAAAAGTAAGGTTAATTCGTGATCACTTGGAAAAATTCGAATTTTTTATGAAAATCAGTTGGAAAACTTAAAATGGCCATATCTTCTAAACTAAGCGTCCTAGAGCAAAAGTAAGGTTAATTCGTGATCACTTGGAAAAATTCGAATTTTTTATGAAAATCAGTTGGAAAATTTAAAATGGCCATATCTCCTAAACTAAGCATCCTAGAGCAAAAGTAAGGTTAATTCGTGATCACTTGGAAAAATTCGAATTTTTTATGAAAATCAGTTGGAAAACTTAAAATGGCCATATCTCCTAAACTAAGCGTCCTAGAGCAAAAGTAAGGTTAATTCGTGATCACTTGGAAAAATTCGAATTTTTTAATGAAAATCAGTTGGAAAACTTAAAATGGCCATATCTCCTAAACTAAGCGTCCTAGAGCAAAAGTAAGGTTAATTCGTGATCACTTGGAAAAATTCGAACTTTTTATGAAAATCAGTTGGAAAACTTAAAATGGCCATATCTCCTAAACTAAGCGTCCTAGAGCAAAAGTAAGCTTAATTCGTGATCACTTGGAAAAATTCGAATTTTTTATGAAAATCAGTTGGAAAACTTAAAATGGCCATATCTCCTAAACTAAGCGTCCTAGAGCAAAAGTAAGGTTAATTCGTGATCACTTGGAAAAATTCGAATTTTTTATGAAAATCAGTTGGAAAACTTAAAATGGCCATATCTCCTAAACTAAGCGTCCTAGAGCAAAAGTAAGGTTAATTCGTGAAATCAGTTGGAAAATTTAAAATGGCCATATATCTTAAACTAAGCGTCCTAGAGCAAAAGTAAGGTTAATTCGTGATCACTTGGAAAAATTCGAATTTTTTATGAAAATCAGTTGGAAAACTTAAAATGGCCATATCTCCTAAACTAAGCGTCCTAGAGCAAAAGTAAGCTTAATTCGTGATCACTTGGAAAAATTCGAATTTTTTATGAAAATCAGTTGGAAAACTTAAAATGGCCATATCTCCTAAACTAAGCGTCCTAGAGCAAAAGTAAGGTTAATTCGTGATCACTTGGAAAAATTCGAATTTTTTATGAAAATCAGTTGGAAAACTTAAAATGGCCATATCTCCTAAACTAAGCGTCCTAGAGCAAAAGTAAGGTTAATTCGTGATCACTTGGAAAAATTCGAATTTTTTATGACAATCAGTCGGAAAACTTAAAATGGCCATATCTTCTAAACTAAGCGTCCTAGAGCAAAAGTAAGGTTAATTCGTGATCACTTGGAAAAATTCGAATTTTTTATGAAAATCAGTTGGAAAACTTAAAATGGCCATATCTCCTAAACTAAGCGTCCTAGAGCAAAAGTAAGCTTAATTCGTGATCACTTGGAAAAATTCGAATTTTTTATGAAAATCAGTTGGAAAACTTAAAATGGCCATATCTCCTAAACTAAGCGTCCTAGAGCAAAAGTAAGCTTAATTCGTGATCACTTGGAAAAATTCGAATTTTTTATGAAAATCAGTTGGAAAACTTAAAATGGCCATATCTCCTAAACTAAGCGTCCTAGAGCAAAATTAAGCTTAATTCGTGATCACTTGGAAAAATTCGAATTTTTTATGAAAATCAGTTGGAAAACTTAAAATGGCCATATCTCCTAAACTAAGCGTCCTAGAGCAAAAGTAAGCTTAATTCGTGATCACTTGGAAAAATTCGAATTTTTTATGAAAATCAGTTGGAAAACTTAAAATGGCCATATCTCCTAAACTAAGCGTCCTAGAGCAAAAGTAAGGTTAATTCGTGATCACTTGAAAAAATTCGAATTTTTTATGAAAATCAGTTGGAAAACTTAAAATGGCCATATCTCCTAAACTAAGCGTCCTAGAGCAAAAGTAAGGTTAATTCGTGATCACTTGGAAAAATTCGAATTTTTTATGAAAATCAGTTGGAAAACTTAAAATGGCCATATCTCCTAAACTAAGCGTCCTAGAGCAAAAGTAAGGTTAATTCGTGATCACTTGGAAAAATTCGAATTTTTTATGAAAATCAGTTGGAAAATTTAAAATGGCCATATATCTTAAACTAAGCGTCCTAGAGCAAAAGTAAGGTTAATTCGTGATCACTTGGAAAAATTCGAATTTTTTATGAAAATCAGTTGGAAAATTTAAAATGGCCATATCTCCTAAACTAA
The DNA here is from genome assembly GCF_963082655.1 of Stomoxys calcitrans. Taxonomy (NCBI): domain Eukaryota; kingdom Metazoa; phylum Arthropoda; class Insecta; order Diptera; family Muscidae; genus Stomoxys; species Stomoxys calcitrans. The sequence continues at coordinate 117,471,003 of NC_081555.1, forward strand.
GCATCCTAGAGCAAAAGTAAGGTTAATTCGTGATCACTTGGAAAAATTCGAATTTTTTATGAAAATCAGTTGGAAAATTTAAAATGGCCATATCTCCTAAACTAAGCATCCTAGAGCAAAAGTAAGGTTAATTCGTGATCACTTGGAAAAATTCGAATTTTTCATGAAAATCAGTTGGAAAACTTAAAATGGCCATATCTCCTAAACTAAGCGTCCTAGAGCAAAAGTAAGCTTAATTCGTGATCACTTGGAAAAATTCGAATTTTTTATGAAAATCAGTTGGAAAATTTAAAATGGCCATATCTCCTAAACTAAGCGTCCTAGAGCAAAAGTAAGGTTAATTCGTGATCACTTGGAAAAATTCGAACTTTTTATGAAAATCAGTTGGAAAATTTAAAATGGCCATATATCTTAAACTAAGCGTCCTAGAGCAAAAGTAAGGTTAATTCGTGATCACTTGGAAAAATTCGAATTTTTTATGAAAATCAGTTGGAAAACTTAAAATGGCCATATCTCCTAAACTAAGCGTCCTAGAGCAAAAGTAAGCTTAATTCGTGATCACTTGGAAAAATTCGAATTTTTTATGAAAATCAGTTGGAAAACTTAAAATGGCCATATCTCCTAAACTAAGCGTCCTAGAGCAAAAGTAAGGTTAATTCGTGATCACTTGGAAAAATTCGAATTTTTTATGAAAATCAGTTGGAAAACTGAAAATGGCCATATCTCCTAAACTAAGCGTCCTAGAGCAAAAGTAAGCTTAATTCGTGATCACTTGGAAAAATTCGAATTTTTTATGAAAATCAGTTGGAAAACTTAAAATGGCCATATCTCCTAAACTAAGCGTCCTAGAGCAAAAGTAAGGTTAATTCGTGATCACTTGAAAAAAATTCGAATTTTTTATGAAAATCGTGATCACTTGGAAAAATTCGAACTTTTTATGAAAATCAGTTGGAAAACTTAAAATGGCCATATATCTTAAACTAAGCGTCCTAGAGCAAAAGTAAGGTTAATTCGTGATCACTTGGAAAAATTCGAATTTTTTATGAAAATCAGTTGGAAAACTTAAAATGGCCATATCTCCTAAACTAAGCGTCCTAGAGCAAAAGTAAGGTTAATTCGTGATCACTTGGAAAAATTCGAATTTTTTATGAAAATCAGTTGGAAAATTTAAAATGGCCATATCTCCTAAACTAAGCGTCCTAGAGCAAAAGTAAGGTTAATTCGTGATCACTTGGAAAAATTCGAATTTTTTATGAAAATCAGTTGGAAAACTTAAAATGGCCATATCTCCTAAACTAAGCGTCCTAGAGCAAAAGTAAGGTTAATTCGTGATCACTTGGAAAAATTCGAATTTTTTAATGAAAATCAGTTGGAAAACTTAAAATGGCCATATCTCCTAAACTAAGCGTCCTAGAGCAAAAGTAAGGTTAATTCGTGATCACTTGGAAAAATTCGAATTTTTTATGAAAATCAGTTGGAAAATTTAAAATGGCCATATCTCCTAAACTAAGCATCCTAGAGCAAAAGTAAGGTTAATTCGTGATCACTTGGAAAAATTCGAATTTTTTATGAAAATCAGTTGGAAAACTTAAAATGGCCATATCTCCTAAACTAAGCGTCCTAGAGCAAAAGTAAGGTTAATTCGTGATCACTTGGAAAAATTCGAATTTTTTAATGAAAATCAGTTGGAAAACTTAAAATGGCCATATCTCCTAAACTAAGCGTCCTAGAGCAAAAGTAAGGTTAATTCGTGATCACTTGGAAAAATTCGAACTTTTTATGAAAATCAGTTGGAAAACTTAAAATGGCCATATCTCCTAAACTAAGCGTCCTAGAGCAAAAGTAAGGTTAATTCGTGATCACTTGGAAAAATTCGAATTTTTTATGAAAATCAGTTGGAAAACTTAAAATGGCCATATCTCCTAAACTAAGCGTCCTAGAGCAAAAGTAAGCTTAATTCGTGATCACTTGGAAAAATTCGAATTTTTTATGAAAATCAGTTGGAAAACTTAAAATGGCCATATCTCCTAAACTAAGCGTCCTAGAGCAAAAGTAAGGTTAATTCGTGATCACTTGGAAAAATTCGAATTTTTTATGAAAATCAGTTGGAAAACTTAAAATGGCCATATCTCCTAAACTAAGCGTCCTAGAGCAAAAGTAAGGTTAATTCGTGATCACTTGGAAAAATTCGAATTTTTTATGAAAATCAGTTGGAAAACTTAAAATGGCCATATCTCCTAAACTAAGCGTCCTAGAGCAAAAGTAAGGTTAATTCGTGATCACTTGGAAAAATTCGAATTTTTTATGACAATCAGTCGGAAAACTTAAAATGGCCATATCTTCTAAACTAAGCGTCCTAGAGCAAAAGTAAGGTTAATTCGTGATCACTTGGAAAAATTCGAATTTTTTATGAAAATCAGTTGGAAAACTTAAAATGGCCATATCTCCTAAACTAAGCGTCCTAGAGCAAAAGTAAGCTTAATTCGTGATCACTTGGAAAAATTCGAATTTTTTATGAAAATCAGTTGGAAAACTTAAAATGGCCATATCTCCTAAACTAAGCGTCCTAGAGCAAAAGTAAGCTTAATTCGTGATCACTTGGAAAAATTCGAATTTTTTATGAAAATCAGTTGGAAAACTTAAAAAGGCCATATCTCCTAAACTAAGCGTCCTAGAGCAAAAGTAAGGTTAATTCGTGATCACTTGGAAAAATTCGAATTTTTTATGAAAATCAGTTGGAAAACTTAAAATGGCCATATCTCCTAAACTAAGCGTCCTAGAGCAAAAGTAAGCTTAATTCGTGATCACTTGGAAAAATTCGAATTTTTTATGAAAATCAGTTGGAAAACTTAAAATGGCCATATCTCCTAAACTAAGCGTCCTAGAGCAAAAGTAAGGTTAATTCGTGATCACTTGAAAAAATTCGAATTTTTTATGAAAATCAGTTGGAAAACTTAAAATGGCCATATCTCCTAAACTAAGCGTCCTAGAGCAAAAGTAAGGTTAATTCGTGATCACTTGGAAAAATTCGAAATTTTTATGAAAATCAGTTGGAAAACTTAAAAATTCGAATTTTTTATGAAAATCAGTTGGAAAACTTAAAATGGCCATATCTCCTAAACTAAGCGTCCTAGAGCAAAAGTAAGGTTAATTCGTGATCACTTGGAAAAATTCGAATTTTTTATGAAAATCAGTTGGAAAACTTAAAATGGCCATATCTCCTAAACTAAGCGTCCTAGAGCAAAAGTAAGGTTAATTCGTGATCACTTGGAAAAATTCGAATTTTTTATGAAAATCAGTTTGAAAACTTAAAATGGCCATATCTCCTAAACTAAGCGTCCTAGAGCAAAAGTAAGGTTAATTCGTGATCACTTGAAAAAAATTCGAATTTTTTATGAAAATCGTGATCACTTGGAAAAATTCGAACTTTTTATGAAAATCAGTTGGAAAACTTAAAATGGCCATATATCTTAAACTAAGCGTCCTAGAGCAAAAGTAAGCTTAATTCGTGATCACTTGGAAAAATTCGAATTTTTTATGAAAATCAGTTGGAAAACTTAAAATGGCCATATCTCCTAAACTAAGCGTCCTAGAGCAAAAGTAAGGTTAATTCGTGATCACTTGGAAAAATTCGAATTTTTTTATGAAAATCAGTTGGAAAATTTAAAATGGCCATATCTCCTAAACTAAGCGTCCTAGAGCAAAAGTAAG